>NW_022437013.1:10264129-10310062 GCF_009761245.1 Sapajus apella
AGACACACACACACACACACAAAATAAATTTATATGTCCTTTCACCTATTATCTGCTATTTGCAAGTTGATTTCTCAGTCAAACTTCAGAGCAGCCACCAAGTTACTTAGGCAGACAGCCTTCAATGAAAATCACCCTGTGATGTAATTAACCTTTAAGATAGGCAATACTATATATATGGAAAGTTAAGTTCAGAAAGGTTAAGTCAAAAAGGTTAAGGTCATAAAGCCACTAAGTGTTGGGCTTAGAATCTAAACCAACTCTTCATGATTCCAGAGTCCAAAAATTTAACCGTTTGGCTATACTGCCACTTTTCTGAGTTTTCTACACTGACAGATTCAAACTACCTATCATACATTTTTCCATCACATTTGACTATCAAATCATAACTATTTATTGTACAAAGAACTTTGCCCCAGGATCATAAAGTCATTAGCAGTTATTCTCATTTTTAAAGCTACATTTCTTTGTAAGTCATTCTGAGAGAGATGAGGTCATTCTGGGAAGGATGGACTCATTGAAGACTAAGGAGACTGATGAAAGTATTTTGTCTGAAGGGCTCACTATATGCCTTCCTCCATGTACAATTATGGGAGTATTGAGTCACTATCACTAGGGCAGAAACTTAGGAGTTATTTATCCAATAATAGAAATGGAAAGCTCATATACATCTAATCATTTTGGGGGTGGTTAATCTAAACTCCTTTTGTAAAATAACCCAGGATAAAGAGTACAGACTATAGTCACGAATTAGAATTATACTGTAGCCCACATAAAAATTAAATCCATGGCTCTCATCAAAGCAAGTTAGGGAAAAGTCACAAGTATCCTCAACAAATCTATTTTTTTCTAAGCAGGCCACATGTTAGAGCACTGAGGCATCAGAAGTGGAATTAGAAATAGAATAGAAATTAAAGAGGTTTTAGGGAATTGGCTACAGAGAACTGTAAAAATATTATCTTTAAACTTAAATTTTAACTAGTATGAAATGAAATATTTTAGAGGTCTTCCTAAACAGACTTTTTGCCCCCAAATTGTATATATGCTAGGGTGTACTCTATGTATTTTATTAAATTCTCAAAAACATGTATGATGTCAGTAGAGGTACAAAGGGAAAAGACTAAGAACCACCAAAAAAAAAAGAAAAGAAAAGAAAAGAAAGAGAGAGAGAGAGAGCGAGAGAGAGAGAGAGAGAGAGGAAGGAAGGAAGGAAGGAAGGAAGGGAGGGGGAGAATATGTCCCAGAATGAAACAGAAGGCTGTACAGCAGAGGGCGAAGGACACACTACACAATTAGCTCTGGGAAAAGAAGGCTAACTGTAAGATCATTCACAAAATTCTGTCCATGGACTTGACTTATACTATATCTTAAATCACAGAACTAAACACTACTAACTTTTACTCTACATAAACACATTACATGTATAAATGTATTAATATGCATTAGAAATCATAAAATTATTTTAAAACAGCATGACTAGGGTCTTAAGCCATTTGCCTCTCATACATTTACAAATTATTTTATATCTTCAGAAGGGCATTGGCTTTCACTCAGTGTTTCCTGGCCTGTATCTCCTATGTCATCTACACTCTTCACCAGAGTTTGTCCAGAGTTGGTTCTTTGAAGATGAAGGGGTACCATAGTCCAATGAATTCAGATACCCTTAAGAAGCTGAAAAAAACAAAGAAATGAATTATCCCCTAGAATTTCCAGAAAATAATACAGCCCTGCCCACATCTTATTTTTTCTCAGTGATACCCATTTTGGACTCCTGATTTCCTGTGCTGTAAGATAATAAATGTGTGTTGTGTTAACCACCAAGATTGTTGTAATCTGTTACAACAGCAATAGGAAACAAACATAATCCCCGCTCCCTATCCCAATTATCTGCTTTCTCAGATTTTTTTTTCTTCACTATTGAACACCTACATCTTCGACAGAGAATACCAGCAACTCCATCTCTCATCTTTATTATACAAGAACAGGCTGCCAAAACTAGAGAATGTCTTCTTCACATACTGCTCCCTGTTCTGCACTTGCCATTTATTTGCAACAATTCAAAGATCTGAAGTTAATTTGTGGCCTCAAGTGACATCTGTCCCTTTCATTTATACCATCTTCCTACTTCCCTATATTGTTGTTCTCCCCTATTATTGTCTCCTCTGCCTCCTGGGCTGCTTTAGAGGGCATAAGAACCAAAAAGAGCTCATTAAGAACATTTCTTGTCTTGCACTTTTTTTGATGTAGAGATAAGGCAAGGGCATCCTTGTATAATGCAGACTGTCACATAAAGGAGCAGAATCTGACACAAAGAAATAGATGTTTCATCTAAATTCATGCCTCCATACTGGTTTACAAGTAGAAAGAAAGCTGAGAGAGGGTGACAATACAATATTGTCAAAAATTCTATTGTCTTTCAATAATCAAAGAAAGGCCAGTGGGAATCTAAAGGTCTTCCTCTATGTTACACTGCTTTGTACAATAAGGTGGCAGGTTTCGTTTAATCAGTCAAGTATCCACTGAATGGCTAAACTGCATGCCTGCAATTATGCTCATCTCTAAGATGATAAAATGTAAGTATGGTCATAGTCCCTTTCCCTAGGGAGTTTCAAGTCTTTTTAGGGAAATGAAATCAACAAATACTAAAGATTTAGAAACTAATTCAATACAAAAAATCATCAAGAGGCAAATCATATGGTTCTCATTCATAGTGGAGATGTACTATACAGTGCAGGGAAAGATTATATTAGTAATGGCCAGAGTAAGTGGAGAAAGCTTCTTAGATAGGTATCCAGATAAGAAAGCCAGTTTTTCTTTGCCATTTACTTGATTCCTTCAGCACAAATACTGTTTGTGAAGAAGGATAAAGATGTCTGCAGAGGTGCATTCCTGGGTCAGGGCTAGCCAATCTGAGTGCAGCTCTACTTTCCCTGTTACAGAGAACAAGGTCCTTACCCCTGGTACCCATGCTCAGAGAGATGGCTAGGATAACTGAATAAAATAATGGAAAAAAAAATGGAAAAAGGTAGCAGGGAAAAGAAAACAGAGTCTAAATAAAGAAAACCTAGAAAGACAAAGGCGGAAGGAAGTGACATGCACCCACTTTCAAAATGACAATTGCAGACTTCTTGTCAGGCTCATAGTTGAAAGACAGCTGTGACAACTAAGCTTAATACCTCCCCAAATGCTTTTTAACTGGCACGAAGACACAGCTGCAGTTTCCTTTCTCTCTCCTGCTCTTGCCCACCAGGAGCTTAAGGAGAGTCTTAGAAAATATTTTCTGGATACCTGGCAGCAGAGGTCACTGGCATTGGGTCCTTTTCTTCAAACCAGTACATTATACCTAAGATAATAATAATGAAAAGAAGCTGAGTCTGACGTTATCATAAGGATGGGATGGAAAAAGTGTCCACATTGTTGGTGGTATCTGAAATTTACACATATCTGGAAGGTGTACAACTCAGTGGCACAAAGCACTTGGCATATAGTAGATATTTAGCATATGCTTGTTGGAATGAATAATCAAATGAGTAACTGTAGATACAACACAAGCCCAATAATATGAAGATTTTTTTAGTACAATGTATCTAGCAATATTCATAAACTTGCTTTCAATGAATATTCAAAGCCGAGTCTCGCAAAAAAAATAATCTTTATGCTTCTGGTGTTTGTCTACCTTTTCAGCCCCATCTGATATCACTCTCCCATTTGTTCACCATGCTCCACTGATCTTCCCACAAATCCTTAGGCATCCCTTTCTCCTTCCCTTCCCAAGGAAATTGTACATGCCACTTTCTAATACAACCCCTTCTACCCACCCCACCACTGCTGACTAGCTCCTACTCATTCTTGAGGTTGCTGTGTAAATACCACTTCCTAAGAAAGGATTTTCCAATCTCTCATATGAGGCCAGCCATAAAAGTATGAATCAGTATGTCACTTACATCATTCATGTAATCAAGGAAAACAGTTGCTATTATGAGAAGTAACCTAGTTCTCTAATAGAATATCCCTAGGTGTCACTGTCATAGCTGAGTGAATAAGCTGAAGAGAGCGTGGGCCTTGCCCATTGTGCCAATTCTTAAATTTTATGCCTAGCATAGTCCATTCACTCAAGAAGAAACAATAAAGTCAAACACAGCTGAAAATCAGTCATTCTCACTTTGCTTTTTACTCTACAGTCCAAGAATCAGTCTTTTCCTTCTCTGCACACCCTTCCCTTTCTCTCAAGGCAGAACATTTCCCACCACTACACTACTGCCCCTCTTCTATAGTCTGGCCCCATTCAACACTCAGAAAAATGAACCTGTGGACAGAATAGAAACATAACTCAAACCCCATAACACTTGATTAGTGATTATAATTTTGTTTCTATTCTTCAATCTCTTCCACAGGCAAGTGATCCTAAGGGCCGCCTATTATCAGCTTTCATCTCCAAGTTCCCTCCCCACCTGTATGCCTCCACAAAACAGACTTTACTCAATATAGTAAGATAAGTGCTGCTGCTCTTGTTAAGGCAGAAGAAACCCCAGCACCATCTTGTCTTCATTTCTCATTAAGACCCAATCAGGAAGTCCCTGGTAATATTCTCATTGTGGTCATAGTAAGAATGACAGCATGGTTTCTATAAACATCATGACCCAGAGTGGCTCTCTTTTTGTTGCATGATAGGGAAGGTATATGGGTCAGTTGCAATTTTTTTTCCAAACCCAAGCATAATAATGACATGCTAATATAGCATAAGTAAGTCCCCATTTTATGTCATTGGTAGGAATATAGACACTGTCATACTGTAAACACTAATAGTATAGGGACTCCATATGCAGACCATCAGCAGGGTTCCAAGGGGTCTAGGATCACAGGCCAAAAACTGCTGAATTTAGTATATTTAGTCATTCTGAATTCCTTCTTCAGGGGATGCTGTTTGATGAGCAGAATGTTTGTCTGTTGAAATCAAATTTAAAGCCCTTGGGGGCATTTCAAGTTTCTCAGTGGACCATTTGCATTGCCCTTCCTGCCATCATAGTAAACTCTGCATTTTTCCTCCCCAAACTCATTAGCCCATGGGAGATAAGAGATATTTACTATTAGTACATTTGCAGAACTGACAGAAAAGAGGGCCAGAATGGCACCAAGATTATATCTGGGCATAGGGCTGAGGTTCCTGCCACAAATGGAACTCAGTCTCTCAGTGATCACATTCTTCACTGCCTGTCTGCTCTTCATTCAAAACTGTAACCAGAGACAGCAGACCTTCTACGAAGTTCTAGACAAGGTCATCATTCTTCCCTTACCCCATACCCGTTGTGGGGCCCAAAGACTGCTTCTTCTGAGTGGCTCCTGATGATTCACTAAGAAACCATACCTGTATGCTAGCAGACTTAGATGAAAGTCTATTATCCCTTATTTTTTTCTTTTCCCTTTGAGACATAGTCTTGCTCTTTTGCCAGGCACCAGACTGGAGTGCAGTGGCACCATCTCAGCTCACTGCAACCTCCGCCTCCTGGCTTCAGGCAATTCTCTTGCCTCAACCTCCCGAGTAGCTGGGACTACAGGTGCGCACCACTATGTCCAGCTAATTTTTGTATTTTAGTAGAGATGGGGTTTCATTATGTTGGCCAGGATGGTCTCGATCTCTTGACCTCATGATCCACCCACCTCGGCCTCCCAAAGTGCAGGGATTATGGGCGTGAGCCACTGCACCTGACCCGTATTATCCCTTATTTCTAAAATAACTGCATCAGGTATGTTCTCCATCCACACCTCCCAGATATGTCCCACACTGTGCTCCCTCAATTACCTGGTTCCTCCTTACTCTGCCTTGCAAAAATTTGTCTCTCTTTCAAAAACAGAAAAAAGAGGGGGAAAATGCCCTTTGGCTTGATTCTGCTGCCATCTTAGAGACCAATTACTTTTCTCCTTCCATTCAATGCCAAACATAAAAAAATTATATCAATGCCTCCATCCTCTCAGAAGCACTTTCCCCTTAATCTCTTATCCTCTGGCTTCCTCAGTCACCAAAGCACTGGAATTATTCTCTTATGCATCACACATGACCTGCTTTTTTTCCCCGCTGTCTTTATTCTTGAACTTTGTGTTTTAACTGATGTTGATCATCCCTCTTTCTTGACTCTTCCTTGTTTCTTCTTTTGGTCAGTATGCAATTCGGGTTTTTTTGTGGTTTTTTTTGGGGTTACTTTTCTAGGCATTTATTATTTGTCTCTCCACTGATTCTTTTTCTCACACTTACAGGTAGGTATTATCTAAATTTCTGTCTCCAGTCTTCTGTTCCTTTTGTCTGTAGCATTTTCTCCCTGAGGAGTGGAAAGCTATAATAAAGCCAGGGTGGCAAATTCAAATGCTTGCAAGGCCCAGGCAGATAAGGTAAATAAATATAATATGAAAATATGCGAATGTAGATTTTTTAAAATGGGTGGATGTAAGATACAATTAGCAATAGTAGATACTGGGTATAAACTACAGTCAACGCAAATTTCTAAGGGAGAAACTGCTATTCAGACTCAGACAATTCATGCCATGTGTATATAAGTTGGCTAATTTCTCATCAGAAGCCTGAAGTCTAGATTTTTCTGTTAACTCCAAATTTTTAAATGTTAGTCACTGATTCAGTTTTACAGAACGTTGCAGACTGTATTAGATAAGACAGGCTAGGTTATGCTGCACTGACACATGACCCTGAGATCTCAGCTTACAACAAAAGTTTTTCGTTATGCATATCACAGTCCCACCATAGGTTAGTTGTTTCTCTGTTCCATATCATGTTCAGTCTGGGGCTCAAGCTGACAGAGCTACTTCCATCTAGAATATTGATGACCTAATGATAAAAGGAAAAGAAAATCTGGTGCATTATACACTTAAATTTTGCCTTAATGCTCCTCTCAAAAATATTGCATATTATTTCTGCTAACATTTCATTGATGAAAGTAAGTTATATGGCTAAGACTGATGTTAAGGGGAAGGTGGAGCACAGAGAGGCAGCAAGTATTTGTGAACAGTAATATAACCTTATTGGCCAAACATACTGGTCCAGTACCAGTTTACAACTTCGCATTTTCAGGTAAAAGGAAGGAATTAAGACTCAAAAGATCTAATTTATCATCATCTCTTAGGAACTATGTGAAGCCCTGGGCAATTTATATCATCTATTGGTCTTATCCATAAAATGAGGGACCTCCAGTACATAATTTCTAAGATCGCTTTGCAGACCTACTGTCCTGAGTGCGTGAACTGCTCTGTGAAGGCAGAACACTCTTGATGCTGAACCTCAAAGCTGCTCTCACCCAAGTCCCAGTCCTATACTTTCCAAATATTGCTTCACATTTCTACTTAGATATCTAACTGCCAGCATGTCACAACTAATACAAACTACTCTTCCCTCCAACATTGATATTCTTCTGGCCAATATCTTTGGAATCATCTTTACCTCTTTTCTCTCTCTAGTCCCCCATGTCCAGCAATATTGTCTTCTTACTTTTCCTCATATCCATCCTCTCCTTTCAAGCCTGATAACTATAAAGATTAATCATGCTTCTTATCTACTTGCACTTGAAAGGCTGACTTGGCTTGCAAACTGTGCTTTTGCCCCTCCTATTCCTGATGATTTTCAGTTGTCACATTACCACCTACTGACCTCTATCCACCTAAACCCATAATCTCAGCCCTGCTCAAAAGTCTTCAATAACTCCTCACTCCCTTCAGAGGAAAGTCTAAACTCCTTTGCCTGCCATTCAGGTGGCCTTCCGCAACTGACTATTTAAGTCTAAGTCTCTTAATTTCCCTGATCCTTGGTGTCCCCATTTATGAAATGGGCATAATAATACTGTACCTATGTCAGAGGATTATGATCATATAAAAAATGGTGATATAAAATCTAAAAGAGGCAAGATAAACTATTATTTAAGCAACCCACAGTTTCTACCACCGCAAATACAAATAAATTAATGGAGTTTTATTTGGCCAAAATAAAGTTTCAGTAATGATTTTTCCTAATAAGTAAACATCTAATAATTTGCTTGCAGAGTCAGAGGTTAAACTAAATAACCTGTCTTAAAAGTTCCTTTTAACTATGAGATTTAATTGTTGCCTCATAACTACTGCCTACACTAGAAAACTAAAGTGAAAATAATTAACTTATGGAAATAATAGCAATGCCTAGCAGTTAATACCATGAGTTCTGGAATCAGCCAACATTAGTAAATCTTGACTAGTAAAACTCTCCCATCTAAGAGATATTTTGTTCTCATTTGAACTTCTTACTACTTCAGAATAAAGATAAACCCTATTCCAACACATCACCAGAGCCCTGCAGGAGTAGACCTCAAACAGGCCTATCCCACTAAATGATGTTTCCTGAAAAGTGACCTTCCCCTCACCTAGTTTTCCCATAAATACTTAAGAATGTGAAAAAGTTGTGGTCATTTATTTACCCCTGGTGAGTAGGTAGATTTATAGTCAGAGTCTGCAAAATAGTTTGGAAATGCCAGTGAATGATTAAAAGAAAATATAGTAAAAATGGCAAAAGGACCTGCTAGACCCTGACATACTCCTTATTTAAAGCAGGTGGTGTCACCCAAAGCTGCATATCCCCAAGGAAAATTGCAGAAACCTGAGCGCCATGCTTTCACCAGAAAGCATTGTGCCCTATCTGCTGCTATTCATACCATCCCTCTATTTTCTCATCCTTTTTCCCCAAAAGAAACATCACCTCAAACTGTGTCTGTTGGCATCTTTCTGCCAATCTCATCACTATCCTGTTTTGACAAATACACAAAATACAAGCAGCCAACAGCATTTACAGAGGACTACTCTGGACCTGGCACTATGCTAACCCCTTTGCATGGATTATCTCAGATAATCCTCTCAATGGCCACATGCAGGTTACATTTTTAAATTTTACAATTAAAGATATAAGGAATACTGAGGTCACCCCATTGGTTTAGTTAGAGTCAGATGCCATCCCTCATTGTCCAAAGCAATTGAATCAAAATTAGGTAAAGTTTTAGGGCAGAGAGATCTGGATCATGGGACTCACTCTCTAGGACACTGCACTGGGTGGTGGGGGTTAAGAGGGAAGCTATGGAGTCTGAGGTACTGCTGAGTTTTTGGAATGAGGGTGGCAAAACTGTAGTAGTGATGAAAGTGATAAAAAATCATAGTCTAATAATAGCAGATAATGTTGAGTGTCTACTTCCTACCAAACACATCATATGCATCATCTCATTAAATTCTCCCAATATATTCAAGTGAGGAAATGGCCCAGAAAGCTAGCATAGAGCATCCCTATTAGCAAGTTATGGAGCCAGGATTCAAACTCTGAATTTGCCTGATCCCAGAGCCTGTAAACTTTGTGGATATTTTGCCTGTTGTAATTATCATGGCCCCCTTAATATCCAGCACCTTAGCTGTATTCAGACCATCTCACCTTTCATTGCACATGGCAAGTTTAACCATTAGTTAATAAAAGCATTAATGCTCTGCTTCTCAGAACTATGCCATTTCTTTCCCCCAGAGCCTGCCTTTTTCTAGCCATGTACCTAGTTACCAGTATGGGTGTAGAGAAACTGGGGACAAATGTTTCAGAATAGATTCTACCACAGTATAACGAGTTACCAAATCCAAATACCATCTGCCACTGTCTATTTGGATGTGAGCATGCAGTCAAAACTGAGGGGAATGCATTGAGTTACATGGGTCTAAGTTTGACCCAAGGCAATCTTCCTATTTTAGAACCATAAACCTCTGCAACTAAGCCAGTTAGAGGCAGCCTTGCCAAGATGCTGCTCACCAACTTACTGAGACTCTCAGCTTCATGTCCTCCTCTCTAGATCATTTCCAGAAAACCCCAAAGTGGTCCTTCCCGGCCTCATAACTGTATTTTGAAGCCAATAGTTAATCCAACCAAAAGATTAAGTCATCGGCAGAAAGCGTATTGCCAGCTGAGTTAGAGTGATATGCTTATAAAAGGCAAACAATTTCAGAACTCTGAAAACCAATGTGCTGGTTTCCCGACTATTCTACTGCCATGAGTCTTTCAGAACTCTTAGGAGTTCGTCAGCAGCTATTTTACCACCAATTTCTTTCCTGTACTCCACCCCCTCAGGTATACCATCCTCAGGAACCTATCCCCAACATCAACAGCAGCAGCTGACAAAATCCCAAATAAGCTGCTTCTTTTAGTGCAGTGACCAGAGAACAATGTCTTCAAGAATTCTGTAAAGCCAGCCCCATCACAACTATTGTACCACAAAGGAGGGGGAAGCCATTCCATGCCTTTTTCAAAATTCTCTTCATTCCAGATTTCTTAGATAATCTGATTCATGAATTCCAAATTTAAACTGCTTAGAAACTGACAGGTTTTCAGTCTAATGTATGGGGCAAAGATAACCTGCTGTTCCTACACAAGGAAGTACTTTTTCCTGTTGACCTCTGTCAGAAGCATGGCAGAAGACCTAGTAGCAGCCAGCGCAGAAGACATCCCTTTCTGAACTGAGGAAACGCTCTTGAAACTGTTTCCAAATGCAATTGCATCAGGAACCAAGTCTGGCCCATGTACTCAGCTGTAAGTACCTTTGATACAACACAGGGCTCCTGCTTCAGAGAAATAAGACGCATTCAAATAGTTGTCTATCACCTTAAAGCTTACAGTTCCTAACCAGAATGTCCTCCTTTCTCTTGTCCATCTAAACTGTACCATTGTACAAGGCATAGCTGTAGTCTTGAAGGCTGAATAATGTAATGAAATAGTTCTCAAACCTGGTGGCATATTAGACTCACCTGGGGAGCTTTTAAAAGCTGCCAATATTTAGTCCTCATCCCAGATCAATTGAACCAGAATCTCTGCAGAGTCGGGCCTGGCTGTCACTACTTTTTAAAAACTCCCTGGTAATTCTCATGTGCAGCCAGGGTTGAGAATGACTAGTGTGGCTATTAAGAGCACAGGCCTCTAGGTTCAAAAATATTTGAACTAGTCTCTGTTTCATCACTTCCCAGCTGTGTGATTTGGAGCAAATTAACCTCTTTTAATCTTGGCTTCATCTGGAAAAATGAGTGTAATAATAGCATCTAACACATAGGGTTATTTTATGGGTTGAAGGACATAGCTCGTGTTCTATGCCTAGCACATAGTATGCAGTAAATGGTAGCTGCTATTATTATTTATTATCAGCAGCAATTATGGAAAACCTCTGATAACTACTCCCAGGCTAGGATTGGACAGTTTTCAGAGCTATAAGAACTTTAGAGATCATTTTATTCAGTGCAGAGAGGTGACATGACACACATTTCAGAAAAACAAATATTTACCAAGCCCAGGACAGTTTTAATTCCAATTCCAAGTCCAATACTCTTTCCACTACACTCATTTCATTTCAATATATGTACTGAACACTATGTGTCCAATTCTGAGGTAAGTTCTTAGAACAGAAAGACAAATTAACATCAAATTGCCCCATCCTTGAAAGTCTCAGTCTGGTAGAGGAATCCAACATGTAAGTCAATAATTACAGTGAATAATTAACCCATTTATTCCTGAGGTTGCAATTTTTAAAATTTTTGCAATCAAACCTTGGCGATGACCGTGAGCAGTGGGAAATAATCCCCACATGCTTAGCGTTCCAACAATGGAACACTAGACATTAACATGTGCTTTTATACTCTCAGTGATTCTATGGGTTTATGAAAGGCAATGTGACTAACTCTGGGTGGGCTGATGAAGATTGCACTGAATAGGCAATAACTATCTCAAAAGAGAAATAGGGATTTTACAGGTGGAGAGGAATATATAGAATGGACATTTTTGGCAGGAAAACAGCAGGAGAAAAAGGCACTATATTAGCATGCCTCTTTGCTCTATCTTCTTGCAACCTCTAGAATACTTGTCTGTACCATTCATTTGTCAAATAATAATGTTTTGTCTCATGACACCTCTTCTATTATTGCCTTGATCTATTTATCTCCTGTGTTACCTAATATTTCATGTCTTGTCACTCCAACTAGAATTTAAGCTTGAAAGAAAACCCAGTTTAATAGATCACCATATCTCCCACCGTGCTTTGCACAAGGTCTTAAATAGAGTGGTTGCTTAATGAATACATGACTTATTGTAAAGGGAGGAAAGCAGAATAATTTTGAACAAATCCTAAATTTACCACTCATCACCAGAGCCTCCTGTGAAGTAAAGTTTGTTCACTGTCTCCTCCTGATTGTTTATGTCAGGATCATCAAAAAGAGTCTTTGAGTTCCTTCTCTGTGTCCACTACAATAAAAAATATTGTGGTATACTAAGGTTATCAGATGTCCCACATGGTATCAACACTTTGCATATTTCAACATCATGTCCTGGGCATTTTCTTTAGCACCTGGGAGTTTTTGGATTTGGGCAGACCAGGGGTGAGAGTGCCCTGAACCTAATAAAAGTGTTGAGCTGGGCATCTTGATGGTGAAGTGTGGCTTTTGCTGACAATGCAGGATGCGGTGGGGCAGCACAAACTTGATCTTGGAGTTGTGGAACTGTTTGATTGCTGGCACCTGCTGGCTGAGATCCCTTCTGCCTTCACAATGTGGATCCAGTTGGCCCAACCACACTGCTGGGCACCCATCTCTGTAGTACTGGGTGACAGCTCCCCCAGTGGTTATGTCAAGGTTTTGCTGGTATATGTTGTGGGTAATGTTGCAAGACTTGTGTTGCAGCCAGATGCTGAAGTTCTTCACCTGCAGACAGAATTGCTCAAATACCTACCCATGCAACAAAATTTTCCCCAAAAACTTCTTATTCTTCTTTAGCTAAGGTACAAAGTACAAGAAGCAGGACTTGGCAATGACATGATTAAGTGACAAGATTTGCATGCCGTAAAGGGGCGGCATGCAGCATTGCGAGTGGGCAGGCAGTGCCCTGCTATCTTGTACTCTTGCAGCATGCCAGAGGCCTTTGTGGCACTCTATCTGCACACACTGCAGCTTACAAAAGGCCATGTCCTGTTTTTACTGATTAACAATGATCTCAAAGAAAAGTCTAGGTAATCATTACTGAAAACTGCTGATTGCAACAAGGCTGGACCAAACAGTTTGCATCCCCAAAGTTGTCTAACAAGCATCAGGCACTTTGATGAAATCAAGAAGAATGGATAAACTATGGTATCATGCTCTAGAAGCATCATAAAGTTATCTTCAGACTGGCTGGCCTGAGAAAACAGCAACCTAATGCTCCAGCAGGATGGAGAACATTTCTTAGAAAAGATGGAGAGTTTGAACTGAATGAAAAGTCAGAATGAGCAAAATGAGTTTCTTCCACTTAGAAACACCTGAAATGTTGACTTTACGAGTAGGGGAAAATATGTTCTTGCCCAGACAAATCTTAGCTGTCATTGTACACATCTAAGAGCCCTAAGTAGTGAGAAGCTGGCACCTCTTCCAATAGGGCCTGGCAGAGAAGATCTTAATCAAAGGTGATCTTTATCTGACTGATTGTTCTGGATGTTTAGAAAGTGACTCATTGTCAATCTGACCACAAACATGTTTGAATAGAAAGGTGGCCATATTCACTTACACAAGAAATATTTGAAAATTAATAAATTGTGCACAGAGTGGAGATTTACAGTTCAGGCAGAGGAGTTGGTTCAGACCAAATTTTAGAGTTGGGGTAGGAGAAGGAAAGGAAGATATCCTAACAGACTTACCTTCTGCAAGGACAGCTTGTTATGAACTTAATGAATCCATCGCCTCCATTATTCTTTCTTTTCTTCCTCCCCAAGAGCAGGCAACTCTTTCTATCCACCTTCTTTATCTCAAGTGTTTGTAAATAATTCCATACCTTCTTATAGACACATTGAGAAGAATTAATGAGAGAATGTATGTGAAATAAGCAAACAGAAAGCTTGCTACTGTAAGTGTTCCTTAGCAACCTAATATACTGTGTGTAAAGATCTTTCACTGGGTGACCATGATTTACAAGTGGAAGAGTTCAGATTGACCCAGGTAGAAATGGGGGAGGTAGACCAGTCAAGCAGAAACACTTAGAGATTGATATTCTAGAGGACAGTGATTGTAAAGTCAAACTTTTGCCTAGCCACTCTAAGAGAAAATGAATAACATCACAGATTATTAAAATACAACAGATAAGGGGAATGGCTAAGTAAATTATGCTGAATCAATCAGACAGAATACCACCAAGCTATTAAAATTAGAAATTTGTACTATGGACAAACACAGAAAACTACTGATGTGTTAGTTTGAAAAGCAAAACACAAACTGTGCATACAGTGGCTGAAATGATTTAAAATTGTGTGGGCCTTCACAACAATGAAAACAATTATGTGAAATGGTGATAGTCATATAAAATTTATTAATTATATTTAACAGTAGAAGTATTAACTACAAAAAACAGAGTATAAATCAGTTCTACCCAGTTTTACAATGCATGACATAACTTTTCCTCTTTTTTTTTTTTTTTTTTTTTTTTTTTGAGATGGAGTCTTGCTCTGTCACCCAAGCTGGAGTGAAGTGATGTGATCTAGGCTCACTGTGACTTCTTCCTCTCAGGTCCAAGCATTTCTCCTGCCTCAGCTTCCTGAGTAGCTAGGATTACAGGCATGTGCCACCATGCCCAGCTAATTTTTTGTGTTTTTAGTAGAAATGGGGTTTCACCAAGTTGGCCAAGCTGGTCTCGAACTCATGACCTCAGGTGATCCACCCACCTTGGCCTCCCAAAGTGCTGGGGTTACAGAGGTGAGCCACCATGCCCAGCCTTGGACTAATTTTTCTGATCCTGTTTTCCTTAGGCTGATGTTAATGAGTTTGCATTCTCTGAGCCCTTATTAAGAGATGGTTGGAAGGGTAGATATGAGTGCAAAATAATTCAGGAGTGTTTTGGGTTGCAGGGGAAAGCTATTTTGAGAATAAATATTTGTTGTAAAATCTACTGGAAGGAAAATTTATAGACATATTTTTAAATGGTTATAGAGATACATTCTTAATGGCCTATACAGGAGTGGGTGGAAACAGAAATGAAAACATGGAAGATAAACTATAAAGAAAGGGTTAGATAGCTGTGTTCTGAGTACCAATTACATGAAACTGAATTCAGTTATTCCTAGAAATAAAAATATGAAACACAATTGTTCCTTTCTCATCTAAATCAACCCTAAACTGCTACCAAATCATGTATTATTACCATAACCAAACTTTCAAATAATGCATGCAAACTTAAGCTTGTACTTCCAGACTAGGAAAATATATATAACTCTAACCCTATTTAAAAATACTCATGTCATCTATGAAGATCTGACAAGATGTTATGAGGACCACCTGCCCTTTTTCACTTACATAGATACAAAAAACAAAGCAATCCTCCACTCCTCTCCCCCAAAAAACCCAACTACTCAAGTCGATGAGGAAGGCATGAAATATTTATCTGAATAATGGATATAATTTAATGATACTAACCACAGTCCTCTTAATGACAACTTGCATTTAGTCAGCACCTTATTCAGCAATACTTTCACTCAGTCTAAATAGCAATCAGAGCCCAAACCCCTGAAGATAATTATTCTATCAAAGCAACTCTAAATTTTATTCCTGCCACCAATACTTTTCTATTTTAGGGGCTGTTTGCTGATCATTTTGAAAGGATTTGACTGGCTAATGCAATCAGAATAAAGTAACAATGCATTTTCCCACTTTAGACACCCAGTTCCTTCAGGGAGACAAGCTCTGCTATCCTAATGAATTTCCATAGTCCTTCTCTAAAGCTAGATACATTACTGGTGTGGCTGGTTGTTCACTTGAAATCCTTAGTCATCCAGGAATAGATGAGCTGGTTGGTAGATTCCCTGGACATCTTGGTATTATTGCCCCTGCCCTTTCCTAATATCCTCCCACTGGCCTTGGGTTTCTCAGATTGCCCTCACTACAGCAGCCCTCTACATCATGCTCTCCTTAAGCAATATCCCATGCTCTATAATGTTCTCTCTCTCCTCTGCTCATCAAAGCTGACCTGGCCTCCCCTTTTTCAGGGGCCTGCTCTTTGCTGGTAGATAGTGCATTAACAGATTGTTCAGATAAACCAGTGTGTCAACTTTTTACAGTATGAAGATCTTTCTTAAATATCAAAAAAAGTTGGTCTTTTACTATCTGCTGATGAAATGTAAATACTACATAATGACAAAGTTACCACAAATTTAGTCACACTGTAAGTAAATTTGTATTTTACTAATTAAATCAGCATCTACATAGATTAGATTGGAAATGAATTGTACATATATACATGCTACTTATTAATTGTATCTTTGAGATTTTATTTTGGCATGCACTCAGTGTCATTGATCTCTTGCAACAATTTTTGGAGTATCACAGGTCTGAAGATTAGAGGTTTTCAGTCACTAATATACACCAGCTACTATTTATTTAGTTTTTCTAATACCTGGCATGGTAGGGTGTGCTATATATAAATAATCTTATTTATAGCCTCATGAGGCTGATTTCATTATCATCTCCCACTGTACAAATAAGAAATAGAGCTCAGAGAAGTTACTTCACTTGAGCACAGTAACACAGCTGCTTATTAGGCAAAGTTGAGATCCAAACCCAAGTCTAATTACAGAGTCCCTGTACTTAATCCCCAAGCCATATTGCCTGTCATTAAGCATTCTTATAGTAAATAAGATTCAATATACCATTTCCTTAATCAAGTTAAATAGCACATAAAATCTTTAAGGTATGATGCTAATGGTGGTGGAGTGGGCTGTAAGCCAGTGGGGGAATTAATTGGAGGTAAATCCCTGAAATCACATTTGTGTGCCAAACTTCTTAGGTTCAAGAATCTGATCAGAACACAGTACAGTGAAACTGCTTTTAAAAAAACATTTGGATAAGTTTAGTGATCTATTGTACTTCATGGTGACCACAGTTAATAATAATATATATTTCCAAATAGCTGAAAGAATAGATTTTTAACATCCTTGCCACGAAAAAATGATAAGTTGGTAAGGTGATGGATATGTTAATTAGCTTGACTGAATCTTTCTACAGTGTATAGATATATCAAAACATCACATTGTACCCCATAAATATACACAATTACTGTCAATTAAAAATAATTTAAACATCACTTGGAGATGTACATGTTTAGATGATGTTTTAAATGAATCAAAACAGAAACATTTAGTTATGTTTTAATAAACAATGAAAAGCAGTGTTGCTCAAGAGAAAAACAGTTCTGAAAGAAGAGTTGGTTAATAGCGTGATTACAGGAGATCAGTGGTTCTCAAAGTGTGGCCTCTACACCAGCACCTGGGAATTTGTCAAGAACACAAATTCACCGCTCCTCCCCCCGCCAAGCCCCATAACCTCCTAAGTCAGAAGTTCTAGAGATGGGGCCCAGCAATCGAGGTTTTCACAAGGCCTCTAGATAATTCTGATACACATTGAGGCTCATTGGAGTACCTTCAAACTAGACAGTTATTTACCAGAGTGGCAGAGCAGGGAGGAAGCTATGAGCATACTAACAATAAAGGCAAGATTCTGGTTGGAGAGAGACTAATCCAGATGCAGCAAGACTAGTATAATAAGTAATAGCACACAATATTATTAATAATTTGTCAACCCAGGTGATATACACCTGGGTTTGAGACTTAGCTTACTAGCTGTGTAATCTTAGGCAAGTACCTTAACGTCTCTGAACCTCAGTTTTCTCATTTGTAAAATGAGGATAACAATAGTACCTCCTTCACAGGATTGTCATGACGATTAAGTAAGTTAATCCATGTAAAATACTTAGAACGCCCCTGACATATAATAAAAGTATAATAAAAAGTTATAATTAGGTGGATGTCATATTTCTTTAGTTGTAGCCAGCTTAGTCTAGAGGCATGTGGATGTGTTTTCATTTTGTCCACAAAATAAGGCTTTAAGCTACCCCTCCAGAACAATGACAAAGGAATGGATAGGGACCTAGTGAGATTAGGAGGGACAAACATTTAAAGGTACTCATTTGAGGGACATTGTATTTATAAGCACTCAAGCAAGTGGCTTAAAGAGGTGGCCTCAAGGAATGGCAGTGAAAGAAGATGGAAATTGGCTTGAAACTTAGAAAGTGGGCAAAAATAAGCTTGTAAATTTAAATATACCCATGCTTGTGATCCTTAGGGCACTTGAAATTGACCAACTGTTCTCTAGGTTGCTGATACCTATAATGATACTTAGACTGCTCTGGCGATGTGGGTGGAGGCCCCTTAACCAAAAGACAGCCTCCTGAATGCCTTAGAGTTTTAGCTGATGCATTATTCAAATATAGAACTTTGAGATTTCTTGAAATGCCATTTTCCACTTAGAAAACAGAGTCCAACTTTAAATATTTTAAATCTAAATCATGGACTCTGGAGTTAAACAGACCTAAATTCATATCCTAGATCTGCCTCTTACTAGGTCTGTGACCTTGGGTAATTTACATAATCTCTAGCTCTCAGTTCCCTGGGCTCTAAAATGAGGAATCATTCCATCGATCTTGCTGGGTTGTTGTTATGCCTAGAAGTAACAAGAGAAAGTGCTTAGCACAGTGGCTGGCCCATACTGAGCATGCAATAAGTGTTGACTCCTTTCATTGTTTGGCTATCTCATAATGGAGATGCTGTTGAATCACCCTAACATTTTAATAGTTTTTTGGACGGAAAATGTCACTGCCCTAATCGTATCTTTGTCTTAGCACAGTGATTTTAATTTCAGAGAAGGTAAACCAGCAATACTGAATTCTGTTTCCTGAGGCTTTGCTGTCTGGCATAGCTGTCTGAACTATGCAGGTATTCGAGAATGAATCTACCTCTTAAAGGCCTTAAGGAGCAATACTGACTGGTATATGAAAAGGGGGCTTCCAAAAGTAAATAAGTTTATGAAATGCTGAACAAAGTTAAACATATTACTTTGCTGTTAAACTGCTAGAAGCTTTTGCTATCCTAATATGCACAACAAATTTCCTAGAGGGTATCATAGTATGAATCATTTTCCAATTTATTTGACCATAGAAGCCCTTTTCCGAAAACAAACAAAAGAGACCTACAGATATCAGTATTGCACAGAACACACTTTGAAAAATGCTGTTCTTATCATTCCAACCATTCTTTCAGTAGCACAGAGGGAAATCAAAAGAGGTAGAGCTCCTACAACTCAGATATCTCCCTTTCTCACATAGATTAAATTGCCTGATACCAAATCACAGAGAAGTACAAACTCTTCTGGGACATACTGTAATTCTGTCGTAGCGAACATTTACTTTGGAGACTGAAGAGATCATTACAACTTAGGAAGGAGGATTTGCTAAATGGTACTTGGTCTTTGGGAGAGATAAAAGATTGTAAGTTATCTGTATGGGAGAGAAGAAATGGGAGGAACCACTCTTTTCCCTGAAGTTTTGCATTCCTGGCTTTACCCTAAATCAGAAATTTTTTTGTGAGGACTTCTTCCCTTTTGCTGTCTCTTTCTGCATAGCAGTGCTAGCCCAGGACTGGCAAAGGAGTAACCATAGCTGGGTTCAGATAACAACCTTTTTTGCTGAAAGAATGGGAGTACCATTTTCCCTATTGTTGCACAATGCATAGGTCAGGGCCCCAGGAGCTTTCTTTATTCTTTGGGCCAGCCCATGAATGTTTCTTTTCCCTCAGCCACTTGTGCCCTTCCAGAAAGGTCCAGAGTTTCTCTACCACCACCACTCCTCCTGCTTTGTATTATTACCTACTTTTTCCTCATAGCATCTATCCCAGAACCTCATATCCACTGTCTCCTTTCTCAGGGAGAAAATGCCAAAGAGGTTGCTCCTGAAGAACTCCAAAAATATTTCACAATAATAATACCCTGACGTTACTTTTAGTTTGTATGTCTCTTTTGTTTACATCTTTCAACAAGTTTTAAAACACCAATTTTTTGTGTTGCATTCTTACGATATCTCCGTGAAATAGCTAGGGCAGGTGTTGTTACCCTCATTTTATAGACAAAGGAAATAAAACAAAAAAGTTGTTTCTCAAGGTTACTCAGCCAGTTAATGTCAGGGATGAAATTAGAACCATAGTCTACAAATTCCCAGCTTAATTTCTTGCAAATGCCACGAGGACTAGCCTTGTTCTAATTGAAGTGAGATCTATGGCTGAGGTTAGCAGTACACAGAGAGAAGTAGGAATTCAAAGACCTTCCCTGGCATGGTTCTCATACAGGGTAGCCTTCTTCATTAGTCTTTTGTTGGGGATATCGCCCTGAATTTTGAACCTACTGTAGGAACTTCAAATTGTTGTCTGTTTCAATACCATTTGTCCATATCAGTCAGTGGGGATCCTGAAGATGACATCCTTCTTGTGTCTTAGCAGGTTCCTTACAGACAGGAGCAATTTGTGCACACAAATTATTCATGCAGACTAAGTCACAGCAGTAGGAGCAGAGTATGTCTGAGTACACAGTGTAACCAAAGTAATTTTACAGCAAACTTATACATACCTCATCACCTAATGGTTTACAAGGAAGGAATTTACACTCCAGGAAAGGTTCAAATAACACAACAGTTAGTCAAGGTGGGGTCCTAAAAAGCCACAGTTTCTTTCTCTAATAACTTGATCCATCACTTTTTATTGCTAAAGTTTGTACATTGTGAAAGAAAAAAAAAAGGTATACAATAATAGCTTCAGATTTTGAGGAATTGAGATTTGCAGACCAAGGGAAAAAAAAAAAGGAAGGGGAGAAGAATAAAAATATTGCTTCAAAGATTATTTTTCCTTCATGAAAACAAATGGTTCCTTCTCAGCTCCACTCAGCAATGAGATTGCTGAAACTGGATCTTTGCTCAGAGTTGATTTGCTCCCAAATCTAGTGTTGGAGTGAAAACAAACTTGTTTTTACCCGATTCCATCAGCTCAGAATATGTGCTATGCAGCCCTGATGTAAGCCAGTTTGAGAAGGCATAAAGGCACAAAGGAGCATATTTTCCCCTCTACTCCACCATTCTCCAGGCCAGAGTGCTGAACCATTTGACTCCAAAGATGGGAAGCTGGCTTCCAAATCTTCTGTAAACCACTTTATACTTTCCTATGAGGTAGATTTATTTGAAAAGGCTGGTGGGAAAATAAAGGCCATGTTTTTATCAAGCCCCAGAGCTATTCCACACTCGACAACATCTGGAGGTTCATAAAGAAATGGCCCCACAGCAGAGCCTAATAATTAATACAGGTATCGTACGTGCCGAATAACCTGAATAAAGAGGAAGGGGAACATAGTTACAGAGAAACTAGCATAAGAAAAAGCCTCACTTCAAGTCCCTCTGCCTGTTTTAAGCTGTAAGGGAAAGCATGAATTAACTGCTATCACTAGGGAAATCTTTTTTACTATCAACATTTCCATCCACCTAATTCCCTCATGAAATACGACTTACAAATAGGCACATATTTATGGAAACATAAAATTTAGATACCAAGGACAGCATAAATTCCTCCACACACATCAAAAAATAGCTTGCTCTTTTGAAAACTGTTCTCCAAGTAAGTTCACCTATTTCCATAATATCATGTGCCAAAATCTGCATCCCCAAGGTATAGGCATCTAAATATTTACCACATTATGAACCCCATCACCTATCTTCCTCCCTTAGGAGTCACTTCAGAGTAGGAAATTAACAAACTGAGTTAGTGGTGGAGATAAGAGCACTGCCTATCTAATTAACCACCAAACTGGTAGGAAAAAAAATGAATGGGAAAGGGAGAGTTACAGCAAAAAGAGAATACTAAAGTCTGCTCCCCAAAGCCACTATCTTGTCACCACAAGAAGTTTATTTCTTGATCCGTCCCTCCTCTGAACTCCAATATCACTTAAATGCTATGCTGTACTTGCAATGTGTCTGTATTAGAGTGTGTTATTTTCTGAAGATGCCAGGCACTTCCAAGTGACCTCTATACAGAGCCGCAAACTCCTGAAAAGCACAGAATGTTTCTTCATGCTTTCACATATCCTTTATGCTACATGAGAAGTGGGTAGTAAACACTTAGTAATAACTTACTCCTTCTCTAATACTTTTTGAGCTCTTAAAGAAGTTAATACATTCATCCTTGGTAGAACCTTCCCAGACATAGTTGGCTCTGACATTCAGGTGAGTTAGTAAATGGCTGATGATCCAACAAGAATTTTACAGAGTCCCTGAAATATTTTTCGGCACTGAAATCAAGTAGCAGCTCCAAGACAAATCCCCATGTTGTTGATCAGTGGTAGCAGGAGGGGTGGCCAAGAACACCAAACTGGAAAACAGCAGATTTAACTCAGAGTTACAGAGGAACATTAACTAGTAAGGTATTCATGATAAGTTACTGACACTGAGTTTCCACATCTTCAGAATGGTGATGGTGCAGGAGAATGATTAATAGGTGCTGTTTTGAAAATCCAAATATAGGATATTAATTTCCCTCTACCCCAATTCACTAGAAATTCACTGATCTAATACATGTTGTCACTAAGAGATTCTGGTTAGAAAACTGTAATTTCTACCATCCAACTGTGCCACTTACCCAAACAGCAGTCATATAACCTAAATAGCAATTAATTTGCTTCCATAAGTGAGATCTTGCAAATACAACCCAATTATCATGAGAAAAACAAATCATTGGCCAGGCATGGTGACTCACGCCTGTAATCCCAGCACTTTGGGAGGCTGAGGCAGGTGGATTATAAGGTCAGGAGTTAAAGACCCACCTGGCCAACATAGTGAAACCCCATCTCTACAAAAAATACACACACACACACTAGCCAGGCGTGGTGGCAGATGCCTATAATCCCAACTACTCGGGAGGCTGAGGCAGCAGAATCACTTGAACCTGGGAGGCAGAGGTTGCAGTGAGCCTAGATTGCACCACTGCACTCCAACCCAGGTGGCAGTGTGAGACTCTGTCTCAAAAAAAATTATCAACAAACATTATTTGTCTACTTTCAGTAGACTACAAATAGGTACATGATTTCTACCTCGATCCACTTTCCTTTCTCTACAGAACACTTATTTATTCAACAATTATATCCCAAACATATATTGTGTTCCAGGTCCTGTGCCATCTGCTAGTGATATAATGGTGAAGAGGAATGACATGTACCCTGCACCCATCCTCTTAGTGTCTAGAGGTAGAAAAGCAGATTCTCAGCCTCTCAATGGGCTTATGAAGAAAACATACCACTTAGTTCACTCCCAACTTGAATTATGAATAAGAAAACCAAACTGAAATATGAAAACAATGGCAGTCTACTGCCTAAGCCACAAAAGAAGCCCACATATGACCTTAACAGTTGGACCAACAGAGTTCTTCAGTGGCCATTCCTGTCATGACCTCAGTTCCCCAGCTGGAAAATGTGAGGTATAAACAATAACCTCCAATCACTCTGAATAAAGAACTGAAGTCTTAACACTAACATTTAATGAGACAATGAACTTTCAAACATTTAATACATTTTGACCAAGAGAAATAATACAAGACTGCTTAGTAACAGTTACTTTCTGGTCTTGATTCTTTTGGGTATTTATTAAAGCAAATTTTCTTTATCAATAAATGGAAATCAATTTCAAAAGCCCCTAACACTTTAAAATCTCTCAAGAATTTTATTTTCCTTTCTTTTTACAGTAGTTTGAAGTTATCCTTTAAATAAATTCAAATAAAATGAAGATTCAGCAATCTGATTACTATGGCCACGCCCCAAATCATCAAGTTTATTCTAATAACTTCAAGAGTCTTTGCAGAACCTCCACAACTGTCAGCCACTCTTTGTTTATATAGCTATGCTTTCGACTTTTCAATCCCATGATCTACTTTCTATGCATTTTTGCTTTGTCTCTCCTAGCACACAACTAAAAATGGCTATGAAAGTGCTCTGAAAGCCATAAAATGCTGTAACAATGTTAGTGACATGTTCCCATACTCTGTATTTTTCAGAGTCTTCAATGCACATTGTGGCTTCGTTAGATAGGGCTGCATTTCCCAAACTTATTTGACCTCAGAATCCTCTTCCTCATGCCCCTTTCCCCACCCAGAGTATATTGAGGGACTTATGTTAAGTGGAATACAGTTTGGGAAAACTTGCTCTAGAGAAACAGTTGTGAGATCTGGGGCCTCCTATCCTGCTCTTGCTACTAATTAGATATGTGACCTTGAAGGGAGGAAGAATCACTTAATATCGTTGTGCCCCAATCATTTTTATAAAAATGAGACACCTGAATCATTTTTCCGAAGTAAGATCTGCTATTTATAAAGTAGCAGAGCCTGTGAATGACTTTCTGCATGGCCTTAGGTTAGTCCCTTCCTCTTTCTAAACCTCAGTTTTCTCCCCTCTAAAAGAGGCAATAGGACTAAAGTAAAGGTTTGAGTAAAACTTGAAGATACTATGATAAGCTCTCTTTTAGGACCATAGGGGCCTTCCTAATTTTTCTCCCTTGATGGACTATATGAAGTAACTCACCTTCTTATCATCCACAGAAAAATTTCTAGCAACAGCAGACCAGTAACAGATCAAGTAGTCCTGAGAAGGCATGAAAAATAAAAAATAAGGGAGGTCCAGGAAGAAAAAACCCAAAGTCAAATCAGTTAGGAACTGTTTAAATTAGTGATAGGGCTCTTAAAGCTCTAATACATTAGTCCTATTGTCTCTTTTAGAGGGGAGGAAACTGAGGTTAAGGAAGAGCAAGGGACTAGCCTAAGGTCACATAGAAAGCTTTTCACATGTTCTGTTACTTCATAAAAAATTCTTCTGGAATGTAATGAGAAACCTTCAATTTTCTATTCATCACTACATTTATATATACCCACTCTAGTTTAATATTGGGAAACTATGGGAGGACCTCATTTGAGAAAGATCATCATTTCTCCTGGTGTTCTGATTCTGAGTAGAAATTAGAGCCAGAGAGGGACACTCCTTGCCATGGGTATATGTGTGTGTTTGCACACATACATAAGTGTATCTATATCTATCGCTATTTTCCCTCTCTTTGTTGGTTCAAATTCAGCTCACAAAGCCCAGCAGTGGAGAGGAAATTCTGTTCTGCTTATTTAGCAAAATGCAAGGACATCTTTGCCCAGAACGCCTAAATTTAAAGATTCACAGCTGCTTGGGACTCCCCTGGCTCTCTGCTTATCCACTAAGCTGCTACTTCTTCCTTCACTGGCTGTTTCTCTCTGGACCTTGAGGTACACAGATGGGGGAGTGGTGGGAGAGAAGGAAGGGAAGAAGGGAGGAAGGGAGGGAGGGAGAGAGGGAGGGAAGCTATTTCTTTCTCCTATACTAAAGCCTGATCAACATTCTGGTTCAGTCTCATGACTAGCTGTGTAATCTTTCTAAACATCAGTCTTCCTGACTGTAAAATGGGAATGCTATTAGCACCCATCTCACAGGGTTGTTGCGAGGATTATATGAGTTAATATTTACAAAGTACTTAGAGCAGTGACTGGCACATGGTCGTTATGCAATAAATTGTGACCATGGGCTTCCTTCTGAACTTTCACACACTGGTGTTGGAGTGGAAATTAATACTGTCTTATGAAGAATCATTTTTACATAGGAATCACAAGTTCCTAAAATGTGATTTATATTTCTAGAAATTTCTCCTAATAAATCACTGTGCAAAAGGTAACAGAAAGAGACAAAGGGAGATATACCAAAATGTTAACAGAAGTTATCTCTGATATGATGGGGGGGGGGAATTTATGTGATTTTTATGGTTTCTTTATCCTTTCTGTACTGCTTGAAGTTTTTTTTTTTTTTTTTTAGAGTGAACACATATTACTTTTACAATAACAAAAAATAAAAAGCAGTTTTGTGAATAAATGTTTAACAAATCCATCCATCTCCCAAATGATCTGTCCCAGTAATTTTCTTGTAACCATTCACCATTCTGGGAAAAAATGGCAGAACCCACTCTATAAAGCTGGTTTTCACTTATTGCAACAAAATTATTGTAATGGTTCTGGTCACCATGTATGCTTTTTGGTCTCTCTTTAAAAAGGAGGGTGAAAGCATGAAGAATAAAAAAATTCCTAGTTGAAAAATCATTACATTGAGCCACATGGCACAGACCAAAGCATTCCAGACAAATAGCCATGCAGATGAACACTCCATCACAAATAGAGACTCTCTCCCAGCATCCATCTTTTTCTTCCCCTCACCCAACCTGCTCGGTAAGTTAATATCCCAGCATCAGCATTAACTCTCCTAGCTTTGGTCAGGTTGTGTCACAACCCTAGAATTATTTAAACATGGGTTTTTGTATTCATTATTGAATTACAGTTTGATAAGGGAGACCAATGCATGCATGCAGCACCATAAAAATTCTGCAGAGTGCCAGTTTCCCCAGCCTGTTGTGTCCTTCAGACAGCAGTGACAAATGGAGCAGTCTGTGGAGAGCTCCTCCTGGTGACATGAGTTACCTCACCAAGTAGGGCTTATTACAAAACACAAACCATTGCAGTGGGCTGGAACAGAAGGCAATTTTCAATTCATTTATAGCCCATGCCACTCACTTGTTTAACCTCAGCTCTTAAGGGGATGGCCTTGCAAACATAAGTCCCCATTGGCCATATAAATTAGTGACTGTTAAAGATAAGCTCATAGCCAATGAATTTTCTATATTTCAGCTCTGCTTATTTTTAATTGAAACTAGAAATTGTACCTTTCTGACTTGAAATTTACTTTCAGGCCTTAAAAATTAGATTACCACAATCATATGCCAAAGTCACATTGCAGTTCATGAGGCATATTTTTCCCTTATGGTAACAATTTAGATATTTAGCAAATAATAGAAGAAGGTAGCTTGAGTGGTTATATTTTCTCACATTTCATTCCAGAAATCAACAGTCCAGCTATCAATTGGTGATCTATTTTCAAATATATTCCACTACAGGCAGGTAGAAAATGCATATACTGTATAAGCTAGAGACTTAACTTATCCCACTGACAGGGGATAACAATTCTAAACATATCAAGCAGAGTCAGATTTATAGTTCCACAGAAAACCAAATATCTTGTGTTCTCATTTATAAGTGGGAACTGACATTGGGTGCTCGTGGACATAAAGATGGCAAAACAGACACTGGAGACTACTTGAGAGAAGAGGGAAGGATGGGAGAAAGAGTTGAAAAACTATTGGGTACTATGCTCACTCCTTTGGTAACAGGATCGTTTGTATTCCAAACTTCAGAATCATGTAATATGTCCAAGCAACAAACCTGCACATATACCCCATGAAATTTAAAAGCTGAAATTATTTTTTAAAATATTTCTGGTTCCAATTTTAATTTTTACTTGCTACAGTGAGATTGAGTAAGCGGTCTAAAGAAAAGCTAAGAAGAAAGGTGACCTTTATTGAACCACGTACTATATGCTACATGCATTTATATATATTATCTAATTAACTTCTCACAATAGCATAAAGAAACTATTATTATTCTTTTCAGTTTAACAGAGGATGGGATTAGACCTCAGAGGCATTTCCTATGTTGCCTAATGGGGCACAACACTAAGCATCAAGAGCCAGAAATCAAATACAGTCTTTTCTAACATTATAACCCCAGGATTTTTCCAAGATTGCAAATAATTACAATGATGATAATGTTATTAATAAAAATTACTCATTTGTATACATGCCTCTTCCATCATTTAAGTAAGCCCTATTAAGTTTGGAGGTCTCACCTACCTAGGAAAAATCACAGGCTGAGTGAAAGCTCTTGATAAGCTCTACTTTAAAACCAAAATGATTCAACATACCAGAAACTTTAAATATTCAGAACCCAATGAACCAGTATAATCGAATAGCTGCAGTTTGTCCCATAGCCTGCTTTCAGGAGAAAGCAACTTCTTTCTCAGTACTTTGCATATAGTTGATTAATACTTTGCATATAATTGATGGTGAACCAATGGTTCTAATTTGTTGTTACCTGTAGTAGTAGGTCCAAACACTCTCAGAGAAATGCACTAGGCTTCTACATATTCTTCCCCAAAAGCAGGCCCACTTTAAAGAACTTTGCTCAAGTTACATTGCCCAATGTCATTCTGAAATTCAGAAATAGAGCTGAATTTCATTTGAGGACTTTGTCTCCTAAGCCCAAGGCTGACTGCACATCTTGGTGGAGCAGACCATGCCTAACTGTTATAATGTCAGAAAAGCTAAGCAGACTAGAATGACAGGGCTTTTCTTCCATGGAAAGTACCCCAAACTGCACACTAATGCCTAAATTTCCACATAGCCCTGAATTGGTAAAAGGCTTTAATCACTTCTTCATCCTTGTGTAAAACTCTTCTTTTTCCAAAATCATCCCCTCTGTTCCAGCACACTCTCTCCCTCCTTTTCACAGCCATCTACTGATTTGTGGTCAATTTCAAGATGCATTGAGGACCATCACACCTGGTTTATAGGCTCCTTTTCCACTCAGTCCTGGCATAATCTTTCATGGCTTTAAAACCCACATGGATCAAACTTCTAACATCTTTATACAGTGATTCTCAACCTTGGCTCTGTGCATCTAAGTCACCTGTGGAGCTTATTTAGAAAAAAATATCCCTTTTCTGAAACCTAGAGAGAGAGAGAGAGAATTTTTACTCATCCTGCATCCTGCAAGACAACGGAGGGTACATAACTTTCCCTGAGCTGGGTTAAGTTTCCCTCTGGATTTCCTTAGCACCTCAAGTCTCATTTTTAGCATTTCATTTGTCTGTCTCTTTCCCCCAGCATATTTGATATCTATAAGAGTAGATATTCTATTTTTAATCCATTAATATATCCCAAATGCCTAGCATAGTGGCAGTCACAAAATAATGTGCATTGTTTGTTGCCTGAAAATAATAAACAGGTGATTATCTTTATAAAGAATACTAGTCCAGAAGGGGTTAAGGCGTTAAGCTATCAGCAGCCCTACATTCTATATTGCCCAGCTATGTGACCTTTGGCAGGTTGCCTAGTCTCTCAGAGCCTGAGTTTCCATCTTCCTCACAGAGGTTCTATAGGAATTCAATGAGATAATATATGTACATATAATATATGCACAATTTTTGGCTTAGCACCTGGCGTATGATAGGTTTTTTTTGAATTTTAGATTTTTTTTATTGCATTTTAGGTTTTGGGGTTCATGATAGGTTTTAACTGTGTGATAGTTTCTATATTAGAAGCCATGTAAAGCAGTGGGAATGAAGCAGTTTAGAACAGATATAGACTGAGGAAGGAACAGAGGATATGAGATCACTGGGTAGCTTACTGAGGTACCTCTGAGAGTGGCCAAAATCCTGGGATACCGATAATGTTGGCCCCAGCGCAATCTTTGCATCATACTTACCAGTGTCTGAGCAGAGAGGCTCTGTGGATTAGAAACAGGCAAGGGTATAAAGCGACTGTCAAAAGAGAAAAGCTAAAAGAAAAACAGCTTAGGGTTGGCACTGACCTTGAACCAGGCCATCTGATTGCAGATAAAAGAACTAAGACAAAAGTATTTCATTAAGAACCTGACACGTCAAGTGCAGTATTAATGGGCTGCTTCTGAAAAGCAGATGTCAAAGTGAATGCCCTCTGTTCCTGGTGGGTTTGAAGTGAACAAATTGTAGTGCATTCTGATGAGGAGCTAAGCCAGTCAGGGCCTCATATCAAATGCTTGAGAATCCCAAGTGACAAATCACACTAAGCAACATGTAGGCATGCATGACATTTGCTTCTGCAAACTAAGCAAAGCTCTCTCAGAGATAGCATCAAGCCAGTTTCTGAGTAGTTTGCTTTGCCACAGTCTCTTCTTAGATTCATCTTTCCTTTTGATTGAGATAAGAAGTAAGTGCTATATAGCAGCAGCAACAAGGTAGAACTCCTGAGCTATGGGAAGGGGTACCTTGTAAAGTCAATGGCATTTAAAGTGCTAGCAGTGGGGATTGACACAGGGAAAAAAGAAGTTAGAATAGCAAAACTAAAGGCAGATGCAAGGTCAGAACACTGAGGGCAGAAGGAAGACTCTGAATAAGGAGGGAGAAGACAACCAGTGCCCAACTCTCTTATAGTACTTGAAATAACCTGCCCAGACCAGAGAAAACACCAACATAGGCTAAATTCACATGGGGGTGTTATACCTGGAAATTACAATAGGAATGGAAATGGCCTGTCTTAGGACTTGTTTTTAAATTACTTGATGGCTATCATCTGATTATTTTCAAGTCTAAAATACTTAACACTTCAAAAAAGAGAGGACAAGCATGACATGGCAGCTCATGCCTATAATTCCAGCACTTTGGGAGGCCACGGCATGAGGACCACTTGAGTCCAGGAGTCCAAGACCAGCCTAGGCAACATTGAGAAACCCCTTGTCTCCACCAATTTTTTTTAAAAATTACCCAGGTATGGTAGTGTATGCCTGTGGTCCCAGCTACTTGAGAGGCTGAGGTGGGAGGATGACTTGAGCCCAGTAGGTTGAGGTTGCAGTGAGCTGTGATTGTACCACTGCAATCCAGCCTGGGCAACACAGTGAGACCCTGTTTTAAAAATAAATAAATAAAGAGTGATAATCCTCAAAGTCCAGAGCACTCCTCCACCCCTAGCGTAGTGCTGGACATTAAAAAAATCCCTGATAAATAAGCTGATTTGTCAACATAAACATTGAGTTTCCTTTTTTGTCCTCTTCTTCTTTCTCACCACTTCTTCTCCTGCCTCTGCTCCGTTACTGCTTAGCTCTTCTGGGGGTCTTCAGGGATAAGAGATTTCTGAGCACAATTACAGATGTTTAGAGATTTTAACTAGATAAAGATGTCAAAGAAGATAGAAAAAGAAATACTAGATAACTCCAGAGTAAAGAAAAAGACTTAATACCCCAGCATACATACTTAAAGAGATAGTATTCAAAGGACAGATCTCAGTAGGGGTGATCAGAAAATACATGAAGGGTTATGTGTGGATAATCCTAGAGTCTACCCTCTACTCAGAAACTTCCACCAGCATTAACTATATATTGAACATGTTTACAACCTTCGTATTCATTTTATCATCATCACACCTCTGTAAGGCAAGTATTGTTATGCATTATTATTCCCATCATACAAATGAGGATACTAGCAATAGGCTCTATCCTGTCTCTTGTTACTTTACATTCACACTGTCTTAGGAGAGAAGAAACAATAAGAAAAACAAACTGTCCTGAATATCAGATATTACCTACCTCAGAATGCAAACTGTAGAAGAAAACTCTGACTCTTCCCTCTTAATTTCAAACACCTCTCTCTAGAGACAAACTCAGCCAATAAATGTGGAATAACCCCAGTATAATATAACCCACTACTGCATGAAGCTAAGAGTAGCACAATTGAAAACACATCCTTTGAAATATAATCAATATAAGATTATGTAGTAAAGTTATCCCAGGAAGTACATGTGTATCTTGTCACCCAATTTCAGCATGAAATTTTACTGTAAATAAAATCTGTCTTACAGTGACTAAAACAGAGATTATATTAGGCAAGATTCCTAGAAATTATTGGCAGCGGGGAGAGGGAGCAACTCAGTAAATAAAGCAGGGTTAGAACTTAGGTCTTATGGCAATATTAAACTATCAACCAGAGTTTGGCTGTTACAGGGTTAATCCTTCAAAATCTTTTCAAAACCGGCCATATCTAGTTGGAATGGTTCAAATACAATTGTCCATCCTTGCCAAGAAAGATTCCCATTAAATGCAAGAGGAAAAATTTTGCTGGTTGTAGCATGTTTTTTTCTGAGCAGATTAAGAACTGTTCAATAGAAGTATAATAGAATGTGTAAATCTCGTATGACTTGGGAGCAGTGTATCTGACATTGAAGATACAGAGCTGTCATAGTGGAGATAACCTGTACATTGAGCAGTGGAAATTTCGGTAGAAATAATGCACCTGCTGACAATATTTGAGCAATAAAAACAGAGTTAAGCCAAAATAAAATACCAAATACCTCATAAAGACAGCCACTAGCAGCCACTCTTTCAGCATAAGTTAGAAATTCAATAGAGATCATTGCCAATTAAAAAGGCAGCCATATTGAAATTAATAAAAATGAATTCTAAAATTGGTCTTGTGATGGGAAAGCAGGTAAGCAGAATACCTTCCTGTTCCATCCGGCTAGGACAAGAGTCGGTTGGTGTTGATTCCGGTTTATAGAGATAAACCTGGGCAACTGGGATGGTTTCTCCATCTAAAGACTAGTCACTTTCAGCGATCTCTTTGCAGAGAAAACACTTCTCACTAACTTTGAAGAAGATGTCTAACATGCCATCCTAAAGTTCTGCAGAACCAGAGGGATACTTGTCAAGTCTGCCATCTTAAAATTTCTCCTCGCATCAGATTACATAAGGAACCTACATGCCTACCCACTCACATCTACATTCAAATGATAACTCACATAGGGAAATGTTTTTTACTGCTTCTATGTTAACTTTGACTTCCTCCTAAATCCAATTCTTTGGGTGGCTTTTAAAAATTTCTCTTGAAGAAGGATTTGCACTTGCACCAAACTGTGGAGGAACTTTTCATGCTGAACTAGCAGAGTTATATTTTCCTAAAGAAAGCCCAGAAAAGCTACTACTACTCCTAGAATGCTTTTTACCACATATTATCCTGTGAGGCCAAGAATTCCCCTTCTGTGAATCCACAGACTCTAAGACCACATGGGAGAGCATCTACACAACATTTATATTTGCAACTCAAATAGGGTTGCTATAAACCATGGAAGCTATCTCCAACCCTTTGCCTCAGCAACAGTCAGCCTGTACATTTACACACAACGAGACGCAGACATGAGGAAATCTGAGAATGATCACATCAGAATCATTGTTGATATTCCAGGGGCCATATTTTCCTTTCTAGCTGAGTAAGGTGTTCAGCAAAGAAAATGTCAAGCTAATGCATATTTAAAAGAATAAAAGTTTAAAGAAAGGGACTAACTTGATGGTTCAGGTTATCAATATTATAATGGTAATAACTGAAAAATGACTGCAGGCAGAACAAAAGCTTGACTAATATATAAATACTAAAATAATTAATGTCCCCTAAACCTAACTTCTCAGGAAGGAATATAAACTAAGTGAATATTAGCATGAATATTTAAGTCAATAAAGGTGCTATTTAAAGCTCCCATCCCTGAACCTTTTTGCATTACCTGCAATGTCCAGAGTATCTGACACCAGGCCATTCTCTTTTCTACAGAAGATAGTCTCCTACTGATGCTCTCTACTTGACATTCTGTATTCTGGAAGGGGATGATGATAAATAACACCAAACACTATGGTGGTATGTGGACTACTGGTTGCCCCTTAAAATTTGTTCTCTCCTCCTTCCTGTTATAGAAGCCCTTCCCAAGTTTTGTGTCTTAGTCCATCTGAGCTGCCATAACAAAATACCACAGATGGAGTAATTTATACACAATAGAAATTTATTGCTCACAGTTCTGGACACTGAGAAATTCGAGATCAAGGTGCCAGCAGATTCAGTGTCTGGTGAGGGCTTGCTCTCTGCTTCAAAGATGGAGCCTTCTCTCTGTATCCTCAAATGGTGGAAGGGGCAAGGATACTCCCTTGAACCTCTTTTATAAGGGCACTAATCCCACACATAAAGTTGGAGCCCTCATGACTTAATCAATTCTCAAGTGCCCCCCCCCTCTTAATACTATCTTATTTGGTATTAGGTTCCAACATACAAATTTTGGGGGGGAAACCAACATTCAGACCATAGCATTCTGGCTAGACACACGCCTGCCTATTTAGAGACTACATTTGCCAGCTTTTCTTGCAGCTAGGTGTGACTATGTGACTAGCTAAAAGGATATATGCAGTAGTGGTATGTGCATCTTCTGCTTCACATTCTTAGAAATGAAAATACTTGACCCCCATAACCTGTCTTTCTTGTTTCCTTCCCATGGGCTGGAATGCAGATGCAACAGAGATCCAGTTTTAAATATGCAGATGAGGGGCTTTCCTAGGTCATGTTGGAGTCATAAGATGGAAGGCATCTGGGTCCCTAAGTGATCTCGTACATCAGAGCTACTCCATACAGACTGTGAAATCAAAGAGAAAGAAACATTTGTATTGTTTAAACCACTATATTTTGGGGTCTCCAAGTTACAATACCTTAGCCGATATATTAGCTAATATCAGTTAACTGTTTAAAAGCATCTGTTTCAAAGTCAGATGGACAGGTTTTAAATCTTGGCTTCCATATCACTAGCTGCAGGTCTTTAGGAGTGTTTCTTAAACACTATGAACCTAAATTTTCTCATCTGTAAAGTGGGGCTAAAAATATACTAGGAATATTATACAGACAGTGCACATAAAACATTTTATTACAATGTCTGTCCCACATTAAGTGCTTAATAAGTGTTACCTGTTGCTATATAATGTGTGTCCCAATGAGGTAAAAAAATGGAAAAAAAGTCAACTAAATTAATAAATAGGAGTCTCTCTGACAAAGAAAAATAAAAAAAACTAAGGAAAGTAGAAAGCTTTGCTTTGAGGTTTCCTACTACATCATTATTGGAAAACTTCTCAAGGGACTCTATTTCATTTTGATATATTGCAAATAATGTGGAAATTCTGTTATTTTGAATTCTGCTAGAATAAGAAACTTCAAAAGTAAGAATAATTCTGTTCATACCAAATAGGCTTCCTTAGAATATGAAAATGATAAGTCAGTGAAGGACTGACCTATTTGGATGGCAAATTATTAGCACAGGTAAATAGTTTCCAAAATACCTGGGAGGTAAAAATGTACCAAAGAAGCAACCCAACAGAGTTCTGCTTCTCCAAAGGTCAAGCTCTTATCAGAATATAAAATTCATGGCAGATGGAGAAAAATAGGAGCATGTTGCCAGCTAGGATTGAATTGGCTATATTATTTTTTTTGCCAATTCCCAATGCTCTATAGAAGTAGAGAGGGAGAACATCAAGTCTTAGAAATGAAACGGTGTTATGAGTAATCCTGCAATAAAGACACACAACCGCTGCCTAGTGAGATCTGTTGTAACGTGGCAGCCCACAAAGCCTAAATAATACTTCAAGAATATCATGGGTGAAATAGACATCCCTTTCCTAGTCATTCTGGCAACTAGCTTACTCAATCCTTGCATATGGGGCTGTATTTCTGTAACAGAGAGGTATCAGAGTGACAAACTCTAGCTTCATCTGTGTCCTGTGATTACAGAGATGCCAGTGTTATCCTGGATTTCTAAAAGTATCTTTGACTTTTCAGAAGCTATCACTGGCAATTGTCCAAACAGCTGAATAAACAGATAAATGGCTTAGGTATCCCCAGATATAACATAAGGTAAGTAATTCTGCAATGTGTAAGTGCTGTTTTTCTTGGTATTTGATATTCATATTTAGGTGCTTTGGGTTTTTTTTGTTTGTTTGTTGTTTTGTTTTTTTATACATCCACCCCTATATATCCCGGCCTGAATTTGTTTCTTAGCCTATGGACTATAATTAATCTGTACTAATTAGAGGGAGAAAAAAACATCTTTATTCTCATTTTGAAATAAAAAATCATTTTATCAATTTCATTTAGTCTTCCTTCATACTGAAGATATAGGAGTTGCTAAGACATCAGGGGCCAAATATTTTCTTTCAGCGGGCTCCTTAACAACCATCTAACTGTTCTCCCTCTGAACCAACTTCAGTTATTTTATTTTATTTTTTTTTTTGGTACTACACTTTCTTACCCCTATCTTGTATCTCCCATGTTGCAGACCATATTTTTCTGCCTTCACATCATTGTTCATATTTTTAACCCTTTACTCATTAAGCAAAAAGAAAGAAAGAAAGAAAGAAAGAAAGAAACAATTGGGTTAAAAGCAAGAGTTATGGAATAAGACAGATGTGACCTGGTACCTAACTCTTGCTGTATTGTCTTGGATAAGCCATGTAACTTCCTTGTGCCTAGTTCCTTCCTTTGTAAAATGGAGATGATAATAACAGTACCTACTTCGTTGACTTAAGAGGATTAAGTGAGACATTACATGTACAGCACCAAACACTTTGTCAGGCTTGATTATTCTAGACATTCAATTCTTCATAAACATTCTGAAAAAGCAGGATGATTTGAATACTATTCAAACCCCTAAGTCCATCAGTGATAGAATGCTACTATGTCTCATCTTGTATACCTAACTTCTATCCATTTTTATTTTCTAGATCTTATCCTTTCTAGAACCAATTACATCTGATAGTGTCCCTCAGTGGTGAGGAGGCTGTTTGTACCTGAAAGACAATGCAAATGTTGGCCTGCTCAGTGTAGAGATGTTGCTCTTAGTGCTTCCAAGCACAAGAGCCCAGACCATCAGATGGTTTCTAGAAGGGAAGCTGAAAGCTAGGAACACTGAAAGCTTCCCTATAATTTTCTTCCTCATCTTCAAATTCTGTCAAAAAACACATTTCTATCTATTATACCCTCCTAATGACAAGTTATGAGCTATAGGTCTAAACCCAGTTCTGCCACTAGTACTTTAGATATATCAGTTGGGCGGTTTTATCCTTTAAAAAGGGAGAATAAATCAATGGAAATTAGAAGATAAGTGGTTTGAGAGAAGGCATAAAGGAAGAGAAAGGGGAGGGTAGGAAGGGTTGTAATGAACATCTCTAGGGACACTCACTGGCATCCATCTGTCCTCTGAGCTGCCTGCCTGCCTGCTTCACAGGGACAAATTTCTCTTTCCTGAGAAGACATTTGGACAATTTAAAACTTGGTTTGAAGGCATCTGGTCTCTTGTGTTCATGGATAAGGAAGAGATTTTTAGGAAAGGTAGACACAGTCTATCTGCTTAGTAAGTAAAAATCCATTTTAATTCGCTGGTATAAATTATATATATATATGTGTGTGTGTGTGTGTGTTGTGTTTGTGTGTGTGTGCGCGTGTGTGTGTATATTTTTTTTGGGGGGGGGGAGGCAGGGTCTCACTCTGTCACCCAGGCTAGAATGCAGCGCCAGGATCACAGCTCACTGCAGGCTTGATATCCCAGACTCAAGTTATCCTCCTGCCTCAACCTCCGTAGTAGCTGGGACTACAGGTGTGTACAAAGTTTTATATTTTAAAGAGGAAAAAATTTAAATATTTAGGAAGTATCTTTGAGATATTTCTTATGAATCAGAGATCTACTAGACGGGAAGCCAGTATGAATTTATTCATTTACTTAATCTACTTTTCTCTCTTTTGACTGCATATTATTTTCTGAATTAAAGCTCTCTGAGGGGTTAATACATAGAATATGTAAATAACTCATCTAACTCAACAAAAAAATCAAACAACTTGATTAAAAAATGGGCAAAGAACTTAAACAGACATATCTCCAAAGAAGATGTACAAATGGCCAAAATGCACATGAAAAGATGCTTAATATTCCTAAACATTAGAGAAATGCAAATGATATACCACCTCATACTCATTAGGATGGTGCTATAAAAAAATCTTGGCAAGAATATGTACAAATTGGAACCCTTGTGCATTGCTTGTACGAATGTAAAATGTTATAGCTGCTATGGAAAATAATACGGAAGTTTCTCAAAATATTAAAAATAGAATTAACATTACGACCCAGCAACTGCACTTCTTGTTATAGCTCCAAAAGAACTGAAAGCAGACCAGGTGCAGTAACTCATGCCTGTAATCCCAGTACTTCAGGAGGCCAAGGTGCACGGATCAATTGAGGCCAGGAGTTTGAGGCCAGACTAGCCAACATGGTGAAACTCCGTCTCTACTAAAAGCACACACACACACAAAAAAGTAGCTGGGCGTGTTGGCAGGAGCTTGTAATACCAGCTACTTCAGAAGCTGAGGCACAAGAATTGCTTGAACCTGGAAGGTGGAGGTTGCAGTGAGGTGAGATCACACCACTGCACTCCAGCCTGGGCAACAGAAAGAGACTCTGTCAGAGAAGAAAAAAAAAAAAAAAAGAACAGTCTCAAAGAGATATTTGTACACCCACATTCACAGCAGTACTGTTTACAATAACCAAGAAGTGGAAGCAACCCAAGTGTCCATCCATAGATGAATGAATGAGCAAAATGTTGTATATAAACACAACAAGGTATTACTCAGCTTTAAAAAGGAAGAAATTGGAATGCCTGGTACAATATGGATAAACCTTGATGGCGTTAAGTGAAATAAGTTAGTCACAAAGTGATAAATATTTTATGATCCCACTTATACAATGTACCTAGAGTAGAATGGTAGCTACCAGTGGGTAGGGGAGGGTAGATAGGGACTTATTGCTTAATGGATATAGTTTCAGTTTAGCAAGATTAAAAGAGTTCTGGAGATGGATGATGGTAATGGTTGTACAACAGTGTGAATGTACTGAATGTCACTGAACTGTACCCTTGAAAACAGTTAAGATGGCAAATTTTATGTTATGTGTATTTTATCATAATCTTTAAAATGTCAAGGTCATAAGAAAATAAGAAAAGTATGAGAAGTCAGCACAGCAAAAGGAGCCTACGTAGACACGACAATTAAATGAAATGTAATACCCTGGATGTAATCCTGGAACAGAAAAAGAACATTAGGTAAAAACTAAGGAAATCTAAATAATGTGCAGAATTTACTCAATGACAATGCATAAATTTTGGTTCATTAATATACTCTACAAATATACCATATTATTGTAAGATATTAGCAACAGGAAAAAGTGGGTGTACTTTGTACTATGGGAAATTTTTGTACTATCTTAATCGTTCTATAAATCTAAAACTATTGTAAACCAAAGTTTATTTTTTTTAAATACTATTTGCCCTGGTTTTCACAAAGTGGCCTATTTAAAAAGAACTCCAATTATGGCTGTATAGCTGACATTCCAATTGTTATTCGTCCTGCTCACTTAGTACCCACCTCTGAGGAGCTTTAATGTGCTTCACTGATCACTTCTTTAATCTAATTAATCCTGAGTTCATCCATGTGAGGCCATGGCAAGCAGCATTACAGAATTATCCTCTTTTTTAAACAAGGATACTAAGGCACAGAAAGCTTAAGGAATGGTTCAAGGTCAAACATCTTAGTGTCAAAGCCAAGAGAGTAACATTGTCTTCATTTTCCAGCTTAGCATTCAAAGTCATTTTTTCCTTATGAGCCTTTCATGATGCACAAGTACAACTAGAAGTCTTCAAGACTTTAGTAATGCGGCCCAAACTTAGCTGTATCTCTGTAAATAGTGATACAATCACTGCTTCTATGCACTACGGCAAAGATCCTCCAACTTAGTGCCCTGACATTTTGCTTGCCCCCAATATTCTTTGTTCCCCAGTAATTATGTTCCTATACAACATTCATAATTGCTCAGAAAATGTGTCCATAGAATGAATAAGGGAATATGTACATGCAAGAATGAATGAATAAACGAGTAAGTTATCAAGAGAAAGGGACATCAATGGACTCCACTGGGAATGACTCTTGCTCCTAAGTCCACATGGCAGCCAGACAAATGGTGGAATACCTCTTCTCTCAGCATCCCAATCCTCCCCCATATACCTATTACTGTAATCAACCAAATTATTTTCTAAGATTTATCTCTCCCCGATTCTTTCCTCCCTACCCCCACTTACCCTCTCCCTCTTTTTTTTTTTTTTTTTCCCCATAAACCCTTTTACTTATGGCATGTCTTGGATAACATGGCTTAACTAACTACATGAGCTGTTTAAACATGTATGTCTTTTGCTATTACACATGCTAGGATTCCCTTGTATGGCCTTCAAAACACAAGTGCTTCTTTGAATGCAGGTGCTTTGCTAATTGTAAATTGAATCTTTTCCCCATTAACACATTATAATTGCAGGGATGGTTCATATTCATTTTTCAATTGACATTAGTTTAAATACTTGACCTTTGTTTCCTTGCTATTCATCTCACCAGAGTTCACAATCTATTAAAGCCAACATTTAAAAGCAGCAAATGCATTACATGTTTTAACAAATCTTCCTCCACAAAATCCTTCAGAAATGCAACTAATCACTCCATTCGTTTTATTAAATTTGGATTTTAAATGACTGATTTTTCAAAATGTAGGCACATCTATATTCTCTGAACCATAATGGACTATATTTTCCTACTACTATTTTTATGTTCCCCTTGATTCAAATGTTTTAAAATTCCAAAACGCAGCTACTCTGTGTGTTTTAATGGCCACTGATTATTTGATCATCTATAGCTATAAGCTCTTTTTCTATTCCAAAGCACCATCAACCCTGATTGTAGACAGGTTGTAAGATAGCTGAACTAAACAAGTATCTGGGTAGTATTAATACCCAGCTGTTGGAAAGTAGCTTTAAGATGGTAAGGTATTTTCAAAATATAATTTGCACATCTTCACAATTGAGCACTAACTTTTATGCTTAATTTAGAATGAATGCCCAGGCAGAGCTCTTCCTCCTCCAGGGCACCTAGAAGATTGCTGACACTCGGTGCACATTAAAAGCCATTTCACTAGCAATGCAGTGATGGAGTAGGAAGACTGGCAGTTAGGTGGTGGGAGTGTGTAAAACTTCTAGCATGGCTGGTAAAAGAACATAATAGAGCATAATAAGGGAGAGGTTTGATATGTCATATTTTATCAGAAGAGAAAGCTGATTACTACACCACACACCTTAATAATTTACAGATATCTTCCACATTCCCTTTTCAAATTACATAATTTTCTTTGCCTTCTATTCTGCACAATACATTTACCTATGTCCTGTAAATGAAGTAAATACCCAGCCACATAGCAACGAATATGCAAATTTCGCTGCCTCAATCCCACCACTCTTCTGCTTCCTATCGAAGTGACGCATTTCAGATTTTTCCCTCCTTTAGGATAGAGATCACATCTCTGGTATATCAATTGTGCTACACTGGTACTCTACAGGAGACACAAACGTGCATTCAAATAATATGGTTTGGATTCTAGGGAGAAGTTAAATTTACACTCTATTATTCAGGCACAGATCTAGACACTAGCATTGTTTCTAAATAGGAGTTTTGGCCCTTTAATTGCTGTCTCAGTGACCCAAGTACTACTACTTAGTCATGCACAAAATTTTCTTCCACTATCAATCCCTATCACCATTGCCAGTAGCTACATAAGGCACTCAAAACTCAGGGAGTCCTAAAAAATATGTCTCGTGTTATTTCCTTTGCCTGAAATGACCTTCTCCACTTCACTGCCTAGTATTGACATGATAGAGCAGAGTTCAAGTCTCATATTCTAGTTAGATGTCTCTTGAATATGTTTCCATTGTCCTGCCAAGTGTTCCTTGTATTGGAATCATCCCCCACCACATTGTAAACTCCAAAGCTGAATTATCTTTCAACTCTGAATGTCCAATGTCTGGCACAGTGCCTGGCATAATGCATCACTAAATAAACACAAAATAAATTACCATTTAAAGAGAAAAAACATGCTTCACGCCAACCCATTATGTTAATTCAGGCCAAAGTGCTTGAATCTGTTTGTTCACTCTTACTGTTTCTTTCTCTCCTTTCATGTTGAAGGATTTGGCACTACAGGTAGTTATACAAAGCCTGTGCTTTGCCCTAAGACTGTACAGGGATGACCAAATAGATTCTTCTAGTTCCAAGTGACAGAAAACAGAACCCTTAAGTGGCTTAAGCAAAAAGATAAGTTATTGGATCACACAATGAAAAACTGCAGTTAAATAGGTCTGATTGGATGGCTAAAGATCCCATTACTCTTTCTTTCAATTTAACCTCTGCTCTCATCCATTTCAGATTTGTCTGTTATGGTCACAAGATGATGGCTGCAGCAACTTCAGAAGTTATATTTATTTAACTCCAAGTCCATTGACAACAGCATGAACTTCTTTCCCAGGTGTGTCCACTAAAATCTCATTGTATCTTTTTTGTGCTAACTGTGTAATGTGCCCATTCTTAAATTAATCATTGAAGCCTACAGAAATTCAAAGCTCTAATTGGCTTAGGCCTAGCTCATGTGCCTTTGGTAAGCACATGGGCTGCGAGTGGGGAGGCGTGATCGACAAAGAGGAAATAAAAGCGTGGTTTCAAAACAAAGGTGAATAGATTCTGGGTAGCAAAATAATCAACATTCAATTAATATATACAAATAAAAATTACCTACAAATTCATTAAAAATACATGATTGCAAACTAACCTGAATGGAACTACACTATATTATTATATAGATATAGAAGAGGAGAGGTGCACACATTAAATTGTTTTCTTGATTTCATAGACCCAAATATATTTTGCTTTTCAAGGACTAAAACGTTGTGCTTTAGCCAGGTGTAGTGACTCGTGCCTGTAATCCCAGCATTTTGGGAGGCTGAGGCAGGAGGACTACTTGAGCCCAGGAGTTCAAGACTAGCCTGGACAATATAGTGAGACCCCCATCTATTTTAAAAATTAGCCAGGTGTAGTGACACATGCCTGTAGCGCCAGCTACTTGGAAGGCTGAGTTGGGAGGATCACTGAAGCCCAAGAGGTGGAGGCTGCAGTGAATCAGATGTGTGCCACTGAACTCCAGCCTGAGCAAGAGTCAGACCTTGTCTCAAACAAAAAAAGAAAAGAAAAGGAAGAAAAGAAAAGAAAAATGAAAATTGTACTTCTTGTAGTCCTGAAGTATTTTTACAATGTCTTCATAATGGATGTGTGAAAGGCAGGGTTCGGTCTACCTAACTCAAAAACTCTACTAAGAAACATCTATTAATTTACCCAATAACACAAGTGAAATGAACTTGGCTTAAATATCAAAATACACAGATTATTTCACATTTGCCTCTAGTCCAGAAGGTATGATTTTATATGACTTCAGATAATATATACATAGGATTTCATATTTTATAGACAAACTAAGAACTATACATCTTTGTGCTTTAAACATGTGGAAATTGTAGCAAAGATGGATCATACAAACTGGTTTGCTAGCACTCAGATTACCTTTAACAAGGCAATACTGATCTATATCCAATAAACAACCAAATAACTGACAGCTTTATTTATTGAATTTTGGTACAACTTTTGTATAAAGGCTTTAGGTCTGAGCCAAATAAATTTCCATTGTTAAAACCACTATATCAATGAGTATATCTGAATGGTTTAACAAATAACCACTTGTTAAAAGATTGGGTGGGAATACATAAAGCACACAGGGGACACAAATTGTGATACTACCTTAACTAGTAAATCATAGTTTTGCCACATTAAAAGAATCATGCATAAAAATGTGAATGTACAAATGGAATTGGAGGGCTTCTAATGGCAACAATCAATACTGTCCTTATTCTTCAGTAATAATCTGGCTCAAAATTCCCCCAAAGCAGCAGTTAAAACCTCATCCTGAATGAATGGCTTAAGTCCATGGGGATACCCTAGGAAAGAGACCTTCAAATAACATGCATAAAATGAAACTTGAAACTGTCTTTTAGCCCATCTCTTATATTACCTATGGGAAACCGAGGTCCAGACCATCTAATAGATGCTTCTAGGGCCACACAAAGTATTGCTCCTATGTTGCTAGTCTTCAAAACGGGGATATATATACCCTGTGGTTATAAAAGGACATCCACAGAATACAGGAAGAAAATATTAAGTGCCAGTAACATTTTTGTGTTTTATTATGTACATAACACATATGCAGAAGTTTGTGCATTCCAAAGCTTTTTTCTGATCATTATGGCCAATCAAAATCTACTGTCTTAAAATCGTAATTCAGCCATGGACTAGACTTTCCCTCACCACCTTTCTGGCCTTTTTTGCTACTGAGCACAAGCAGCCCTGCCAATCAGCTGAATATATACTCTCTCTCTGTCTCTCAGCTGGGGACTGGTAATCAAAATTATTTCACCCGAGATTTTGAAATTCTTATTTCCTTATATGCCTACTTCAAAATATCATCATTCCCTCTTGAAGCACACAGATTAAAAAGAAGAAAGAAACCCAACTATTATGGTAACACTGATTTTTCTACTGATGATCGTCAGAGGAAATAGGAACTTTTAATAAAATATAAGCAATGGCAAAAAAAAATACCTCTCACACCTTATCTAATACAAAATACAGAATCACCTTTGAGGATTTTTTGAAAGAGATATATAGTCAATATATGCTAATTGAGTTATCAGCCTCAAAGGCCATTGAAGAGTAAATCAATTTTCACATATACTTTTCTGAAGCCTATAAAACAATAAACAACACTGGAGCCACCCCCTATTGGACTTCTGCTCAACATTCCTGGTGTTGACACTCTGCTGGAGGGGAGATACAGCTGGTAAAATAAAACGTATGTGGGAGTAGGCTATCCTGATTACAACTTGGGTATAAAAGTTAAATTTAGGAGATCCAACAGCTCAAAGTTCCTTAAGGTTGCAGCATTTTTGATACAGAAAAACCTAAAGACAGAGTAGAAAGAATCAGGGCTTATGGGGATATTGTATTTTCTCCCTAGGTTTTAAAAAGAAACTCAGAATATACATGATCCTTTACGGAACATTTTCCTTGGAATTTCTAGGAAATAGACCATGTTTTAATGAGTTATCTGGGCATTTTAGAAGTATTCACTCCCTGAATGGTGATCAAAATAAGTGAATCTCCACTGGGGCCTATTGGAAGGTAGGTGGAAGGTGGGAAAAAGGAGAGGATCAGGAAAAATAACTAACAATTACTAGGCTAAATACTTGGGTGATGAAATAATCTTTTTTTTTTTTTTTTTGAGACGGAGTTTCGCTCTTGTTGCCCAGGCTGGAGTGCAATGGCGCGATCTCGGCTCACCGCAACCTCCGCCTCCTGGGTTCAGGCAATTCTCCTGCCTCAGCCTCCTGAGTAGCTGGGACTACAGACACGGGCCACCATGCCCAGCTAATTTTTTTTGTAGTTTTAGTAGAGACGGGGTTTCACCATGTTGACCAGGATGGTCTCGATCTCTTGACCTTGTGATCCACCCTCCTCGGCCTCCCAAAGTGCTGGGATTACAGGCTTGAGCCACCACGCCCGGCCCGGGTGATGAAATAATCTTTACAACAAACCCCCATGACACAAGTTTACCTATGTAACAAACCTGCACATGTACTCCTGAACTTAAAAGTTAAAAAATGAGTCTCTTCAATGAATTCCTCTGTATAACAGAATGTAGTCCAGCATAATAGTTAAGTCACAGGTTCTGGAGTCAGACTCTGGCTTTAAATCTTGGCTCTGACACTTACTAGTTGTGTTACTTTAGACAAATTAGTTATTTTAATCTCAGTTTCCACATCCAGAAAATGGAGATAATAGTATAATCTAATATAGTTGCCGTGATACTTAAATTATAGATATTACCTGACAAAAAATAAATACTTATTATATTATAGTTGCCATGATGATGGTGGTGGTGGTGGTGGTTGTGGTGATAGTGATGAACATTACATCAAGCTTCCTGGGGATTTATGTTGCAAAGTAAAACATAGGATAACTTACATCTATCATTCTTTTGAGTTATTCTTACATAGCACTTATAATTTACTGAGTATAATATGTAGGAACCTGTACACAGAATCATATCAAGCTAGATTCCTGCCTTCAAAAAATGACTTCATTTAGACTTCTTTGTGTACACCTATGACTATTAAATTCAGTACTTTTACTTTTATCTTGCACAGCACATGCTGAACTTCAAATAGTTGGTGGTATATGCATGTTACACTTTACCCTCCAAAAGAAAAAACAAAGTAAGACAACCTTCTCCACTCCTAATTTAAATGAGGAAATAATAAAATACAACCAGCACGCCATAGAGGACAATAGATCTACTGACTTGTACAGAACTGGTGAAGATGACTTTGTCCTCTGAGATAAAATATAATTCTGTTAAGTTTAAGGACCAGGATTTTATGTGTATACACACACACACATACACACACACACACACATATACATATATACAAAATTGTACTTTAGATTATATATATAAAATATATA
>NW_022437013.1:10310462-10707409 GCF_009761245.1 Sapajus apella
TGTGTGTGTGTGTGTGTGTGTATTGTACTTTAGATTTTATATATATATATATATATATATATATGAATTGTACTTTAGATTTTATATATATATAATTGTACTTTAGACTCTGGGGCACATATGCAGATCATGCAGAATTGTTGCATAGGTACTTACATGGCCATGTGGTTTGCTGCCTCCATGCCCCTGTCACCTATATCTGGCATTTCTCCCCATGTTATCCCTCCCCAATTTTATGATAATTCCTCTGGTTAGAACTGAATTCCAACTGCATGGACCCTCCTAGGATTTTTGGTTCTACTGAAAGCCTTATTTTCTTCTTGGCCTCAACACTGAAGTCAATATTTTGAATTTCAGTTGTCTTCTCAACTTTTGCATCTGTCATCTTGACATGGGATGGTGTGAAGGTTAAAAAGAAAGATTCCCAACACAAATGGGAAACAGAAATGAGTTCCCATAATGTAGGTAATAAATACAATTTACTACGCGGAGATTATAGGTACATAGAGCAAGAGATTCAGTCCCACTCCCAGTTGGAGGGGTAGGTTTCTTTGACCTTCGAGTAAGCTTAAAGTGTTCCACTGTCAATGATATCAACTGATCTGGGTGAGGGACCCCTTTAGTCCTTTATGCAAAGCATCCTTTGCCATTTTCAATACCATCTTGGCTCTTCCTATCCATTCTAGAGATTCTGGCTATATGACTGCTTGCCAAGTCAGAAGATTTTAAGTAACTGGAAATAATTTAGTGCATACCTGTGTGTTTCCTGCAAAGATAAATATTTCCAAAAATTATTTTGTTCATATGCAGCCCTATTCCAGCAGGCCTAGGCTTTAGGACTCCCTGAAATCTGTACTTATAAATCATTTTTCATATTTTTTAACAAAGGAATCCTTTCTTCAACCAACAGCTCAAACTAACATCCAATATATGTAAAAGGGAGAAAAGTGGAGTTCCTGGGATTAAAATAGGCTGAGAGGCCCAGAGTCTTGCCTGCTTGGCCACCTGTTTTGTACCTCCTACTTCCCAATCCCAATTACTCCAGTCTAGGTCAATGGTTAGGAGCATCAACTCTGGAGACAGACTGCATAGATTTGAATCCTGTCTTCAACATTGACTTTAGATAGTTTATCTAGCCTCTATATGCCTTGGTTTCTCCATCCATAAAGTAATAGTATATATGTGTGTGCACACACACATACACACAGAGAAAGAGAAAACTGTGCTATAGAAATGTTTGTTGTGCTATTATTAACTTTCTAAAGCATGGCTCACAATGTGGAAAAAGGGCTAAGATTATTCTGGGAGCAGGCAGAAATGGAGAAGACAGGGATGCCATGAATTTAAAATGTCACTAATTAAACCCAGGTTGGAGGAAGAGGCGATCAAAGCCTAACTCACCTTTTTTGCTTCAAGGTAGATTGGCCGAGGACAAAAGAATTCCTAGAAGTCATGACAATCAAGTAATACATTTATGTGACTTACTAAAAGGAAAGAAAAAACTGGGCATTAATGACACAGAATGTGTCCAAATCTTTCTGTTAAAGTGGCAACACTAGAGAAATACCAGCTGATAACATGATTGGCTTCACCTAGTTAACAGCTGAGGCAGTTCTCAGATTCAAATAGAAACCAAGCCATGATGCCCAGGTTTAGTGATAACCCTTTAAGAAGGCTTAAGAAAATCCCTGCATCTGGGAAAGATTATGCAAACTAGATACTTAGAATTATGCCCATATATCATAATGCAGACTCACAGTTGTGAATACACATCTGGAAAACATGAATGTGATTCCAGCCAATCTCTAAGGGAATTGTTATATCAAGCCAAGTGCCAGTTGAACATGTTTGAAGCCTGCAAAACTTCTAATTTTAAGACAACCAGCCTGTTTCAGACCACAGAAATATAAGCCTACATGATATATATTTCATAATTACTGCTACTTTGTCAGAGAAGACTTTTCTACATGTAGAAAAAACCCAAAATTTACTATATTCCTTTATATTCATTAAATGTATATGATCTTTTCTGTAGAGGTTAGGTAATATCAGTAATTTCCCAACAAATTAATTACCCAACTAGGCACCTCGTTGTCTTATTAAGTGACCTTACAAAACTGGTCCCTGCCATTCTTTTAGCCCATACATACATATTCACTGTATTAAGCACAATAATGTTACACCATCAATGGCCAGTGTCATCTTCAACAAAAGGCAAGGAATATAAAGTCCTCTGAAACAATCAGGTCAACTATTTGAGGTACACAATGTACAAGATGCTATGTTGAAACATCTAAGGACATCCTAGACTTTGATTAAAATGAGACAGGTGATAGGAAGCCCATAGAAAATGAGCACTAGAAGAAACCTTAAGGAATATCCACTTCAACCCCCTCATTTTTTTTTAACCTGCTCCTTTTATAGATGAATAAACTAAGTCTCAGAGAAGATAAACCACTTGCCAATGTCATACAATTGGTTAGTACCAGTACCAGGGCAAAGATTTGTGTGTCTTGATTCTCATATTACTACTTTTTCTACTACACCACCGTATACTCAGCAAATCTGGTAGGAAAGTGGGGGAATGAATTCCTCAAGAAAGCTAGATCCTGAAGATTGATGGGAATACAACAGGTAACAATGAATAAAGAGGCAAGCATAGCAAGGAGAAGGAAGAGCAGAAGTAAAGGTGCATTACCAGGAAAGCATGCATTATTTCTGAAGATCTGAAAACAATCCAGTTTAGATAGAAATTTGCAGTTTCTCAACAAGAGTGCTATTGTCATTTTGATTGGGCAAGTCTAAAATGGTAAGGGTCTGTTTTGTTCAATGCAAGATGCTTGACATCCCTTGCTCCAGATCACTAAATACCCATATTATTATTTGCCTGTTTTGACAACCCAAAACACTTCAACAGAATTACCTCAGTTCCAGTTTAGAACCACTGAGCATTAAGTATGGGATGTCCAAGGGTACAAATAGTGTTTGAGAAGGCTGAAAGAATAGTTTGGGTCCCAATTATGGAAAGCCTTAAAGATGTTTAAACCTGTTTCAGTATACTATAGGGAATTACTTAATGTTTCCAGGTGATTACTATAGGGGATAGGCATCATTTGATATGTTCTTCAGGAAAGATTCTGGTAGCAATGTAGAAAATAATTAGGGTTGGGGAAAGGGTTGAGACAGGAAGACTAGTTAGGTAGCTCTAATAATCACACATGCTTTTCTCAATTAGATAGGAGGAAAGCATTCAAGAGATATGTTGTACAACAAGGTATGTATAGTTCCTAACAATATACTGCATCTTGAAAATCAGTGAGTAGATTTTAAGTGTTCTCACCTCAAAAAAATGATATGTGAAGTGATGCATATATTAATTAGCTTGATTGAGCCATTCCATGATGTATACCTATTTTGAAACATCATGTTGTACATGTTACTTTATAATTGACATATAAAATTGTTTAATGGACATATAAAATACAATTTTATGTCAATTAAAAATAAAGTATCTTAAAAAGTAAAAAATAATAATAATTTTTCTTTTGCAAACCATCCAACTGTGTCTACCTGGGCTTTGGCATTCACTTTAGCTTCTGACTCCTGGCCTCTATTTTCAATGCTGGAATATAAAGTTTTGCCTCTTAGCTTCAATTATATTGTACCTCCTTGCCACTTATTCTTACTTAGCAACCTTAGTTCACAGGCCCATTTGCTGGTTTTCACACCTGTGAGCAGGAACTTTGTACCATTTGAAAACATCTTGCTATCATGTTGTTTTGAATGGTGTTTTTAATTTGTACTGTGGTTACTATTATGCTTACAAAATAGTTTTAAAATTAAATTCCCTTATTTCAAACTTTTTGCTGGTGTTATCTGAAGTTTCACTCATTCCCAAGTGCATTCAGCTTAGCTAAAAAGAAGCCCAAAAGGTGTTAAGTACTCTCATTGCAAACAGATGTTTGGTATTGTATAAAACACAAAAATACTACTTTACTGAATGGCAGACTGTTCAAACCCTTAGCATTAATGAGACTGTGTCAGCATTTTCATTAGAAATCCCTATTTTCCTAGGCACATGTGTCTTTAGTTTTGGAGATATGTTGGAAAAATCAGTTTGGTTATTTCTAAATTAAAGCAGAGACATCAGAAAATATCCCCTTTAGTCAAAGGCATTATGCCAAGATTCAATGTAAAAGAGATTGCAATAAGAACATGAATCAACTTCCAGGGCACTCTAACCATGAAAAAAGTTTGGAGTCCTCTCATGCTTTGAAATGGGAAAGAGCCTGCCAGTCAGTGACAAATCAGCACCTGATATTGCACCTGATGGATGGCCCCCAGAAACTTACTGCTTCTAATTTCCTGAAATGTACTAGGTTTCAGAAAAAAATGGAACATGTATCTTACATTATGTAAACTTTTAGATGAACCCTGTGGAGGAAAAGCAAACAGGGTACACCTGACAAGCAAATAGTCTTCATCCAAATAACTGCCAAGGTCACTGATTTGACATCTGGCATATCAGTTCTAAGTCATATTTTAAGCACTGGCCAACCACCCTGCAAATGTGTAACCTGGGACACCTAAATCCCATCTGAGAGATTGTTGATTGTTCCGTGCACTACTAAAAAACAAAGCAAAAATAGAAATGGATCTTGGCCTAACAATAATTGTTTAATTTACATCATCTTTTCATATGTACCTTTGAGGTTGGTAGTTGATAGCACAGTAGTTATCATCACAAAGTCTGAAGCCAGATTCCCTTTCTTTTAATCTTGGCTACATCATTTACTAGCTGGGAGGCTTTGGGCACATTGTGTCTCTGTGCCTGCACAAGAATAGTACCTTCCTCAGGTTTCTGAGAATAAGTCAATCAATATATGCAAAGTACTTAGAACAGTGTCTAGTACCTAATCATCCAATGATATTAATCATGATGATGATGTCACACTATGAAAATGGTGTACAGAAATCAATGAAGAAAGAACCTGCAAGGAAAATTTCTATATCTGATATGAATAGGAAGGAAGGGAATAAGGGAGGATGGGTTGAAGGAGGGAAGAAAGGCAGGCAGGCAGGCAGGCAGGCAGGCAGGCAGGCAGGCAGGCAGGCAGGCCAACCAGGAACTATTTCAATGGCAAGTCATAAAATTTTTGTCTTTTCCCTTAAATCTTTTAAGTTTTGAAGTGATGGCTTTGAATCCTTGATATTTTAGAAGAGGTCCTCTATGACAGGCTTTCTATATCTCAGTAAGGCAAATTGAGCCAATTGTTTTCCCTAACCCCTTTCCACTTAATGAAATGTTGACTTTTATGGTTATTACTACAGATACTTGATAAGTGCTCTATTGGTTTGATTTCTAGTTAAGAAGCCAGTAAGTGCTGAGCCAGAAGATTCCTCTGACTGTGTCAATGCAGAGAGTCAGTCTTCACTCCATACTTTTTCCAGCTAATATTGAAAAACAAGGCCTGGATGAATATCAGGACCTGAATGGCCTCATTAGATTACTAGATATTTGGAAAACACTTTGATAGAGTTTTGAAATAATTCATCTAGATGATACCCCATGCTGAATGGGCAGCACTTTCCAGGGGGTATCCCTAACTGTCATTCAGAAACAGAGAACAAATATTTTCAGGGAAGTGTGAGGAATGAAGGTCTCCAAGATCAATACCACTGATGCAAGTACTTTCAATTTTCACTTCTACTCAAGACACTGCAGTCAATGCTTTACTGTGATTACAGCTGCAAAGCTCCACAAAACAAAGTATGGTCTCTAGTTCTCAGTAGTGCAAGTAAGTGGTCACTTCCAAAATGTATTTCATGGGAGAGTCACAGGGTTCTCCCACATAGACCAGAGATTAATCTAAACTACAAGTTATTTTTAAAATGCAGGGGCATTATGTGTGTCTCTAATGGTTAATCGCCCTTATTATCTATTCACAGTGGTTCTATAAAAGAGAGCAGGAGGCAGAGGCCTTTATTTATATGTGTTTACCACTATAAGCTTGAGCACAAAGTGGAACATTTTAGATATACTAACATATTAATTCTTATGTATACAAAAACTCAGCAGCAGGATATTTCTTTTAAAATTCAGACCAATATAGAAGATTCAAACATTTTTTGGATAAATTGGAAAATCTAGAAGAAGTGGACAAATTCCTAGATACATACAACCTACAAAGATTGAACCAGGAAGAAACCCAAAACATGAACACACCAATAAAGTAACAAGATTGAAGCCATAATAAAAAGTTTCCAAGGGAAAAAAAAAAAAAAAAAAAAAAGCCCAGGACCTGATAGCTTCACTGCTGAATTCTCTCAAACATTTAAACGAGTACCAATTCTGCTCAAACTATTACAAGAAATACAGGAAGAGAAAATATCTGCAAACTCATTCTCTGAGACCAGTATTACCTAGATACCAAAATCAGACAGAAACACATCAACAAAACTACCGGTCAATATCTCTGATGAACATTTATGCAAAAATCCTTAACAGAATACTAGCAAACTGCATTCAATAATACATTAGAAACATTATTCATCATGACCAAGTGGGATTTATTCCTGGGATGTAAGGATGGTCCAACATATGCAAATCAATCAATGTGATACATTGTATCAACAGAATGAAGGATAAAAACCATGTGATCATTTCAATTGATGATGAAAAGGCATTTGATAAAATTCAACATGGCTTCATGATTAAAAAAAAAAACCCTCAAAAAATTGGGGATAGAAGGAACATATCTCAACATAATAAAAGCTATATATGACAGATCTACAATTAGTATCATATTGAATGGGGAAAAATTGAAAGCCTTTCCTCTAAGATCTGGAACATAAAAGGGATACTCAGTATCACCACTATTATTCAACATAGTGCTGGAAGTTCCTAATAGAACAATCAGACAAGAGAAAGATATAAAGGGCATCCAAATTGGAAAGGAAGAAGTCAAATTATCCTTGTTTGCAGATAATATGATCTTACATTTGGAAAAACCTAAAGTCTCCACAAGAAAATTATTAGGACTGATAAACAAATTAAGTTGAAGGATGCAAAGAAATATACAAAAATCAGTAGCATTTCTGTATGCCAACAGTGAACAATGTGAAAAAGAAATAAAAATGTAACCCCATTTACAATAGCCACACATAAAATACCTACAAATTAACCAAAGAAATAAAAAACTCTATAATAAAAATTATAAAACACTAATGAAAGAAACTGAAGAAGACTCCAAAAAAAATGATTTGAAAAAGGTCCATGTTCACAGATTGGAAGAATCAATGCTGTTAAAATGTCCACACTACCCAAAGCAATCTACAGACTCAATGCCATCCCTATCAAAATACCAATGACATTCTTCACAGAAATAAAAAAAAAAAGTCCTAAAATTTATATGGAACCAGAAAAGACCCAGAACAGTCAAAGCTATTCTAAGCAAAAGGAACAAAACTGAAGGAATCACATTACCTGACTTCAAATTACACTACAGAGCAATAGTAACCAAAACAGCATGGTACTGGCATAAACACACACACGTAGACTAATGGAACTGAATAGAGGACCCAGTGGTATGGTTTGGCTGTGTTTCCACTCAGATCTCATCTTGAATTGTAGTTCTCATAATCACCATGTGTCATGGGAGGAACCCAAGGGGAGGTAACTGAATCATGGGGGCAGTTACCATCATGCTGCTGTTTTCACAATAGTGAGTTCTCATGAGATCTGATGGTTTTATAAGGACTTTCCCTCTTTGCTTGGCATTTCTCCCTCCTGCTGCCACATGAAGAAGGACGTGTTTGCTTCCTCTTCCACCATGTTTGTAAGTTTCCTGAGGCCTTCTCAGCCCTGTGGAGCTCTCAGTTGATTAAACCTCTTTCTTTTATAAATTACCCAGTCTCGGGTATGTTTTGTTTTTTGTTGTTGTTGTTGTTTTTGGTTTTTTTTGAGACGGAGTTTCGCTCTCGTTACCCAGGCTGGAGTGCAATGGTGCTATCTCGGCTCACCGCAGCCTCTGCCTCCTGGGTTCAGGCAATTCTCCTGCCTCAGCCTCCTGAGTAGCTGGGATTACAGGCACGCGCCACCATGCCCAGCTGATTTTTTGTATTTTTAGTAGAGACGGGGTTTCACCATGTTGACCAGGATGGTCTCGATCTCTTGACCTTGTGATCCACCCTCCTCGGCCTCCCAAAGTGCTGGGATTACAGGCATGAGCCACCGCGCCCGGCCCGGGTATGTTTTTATTATCAGTGCAAGAGCAGACTAATACAGTAATTTGGTACTGCAGTGTTTGGGGTGCTGCTGTAAAGATACCCCAAAATGTGGAAGCGACTTTAGAACGGGGTAACAGGCAGAGGTTGGATCAGTTTGAAGAGCTAAGACAAGACAGAGAAATGTGGGAAAGTTCGGAACTTCCTAGAGACTTGGAGGGCTCAGAAGACAGGAAGATGTGGAAAAGTTTGGAACTTCCTAGAGACTTGATGAATGGTTTTGAACAAAATGCTGATAGTGATACGGACAATGAAATCCAGGCTGAGATGATCTCACATGGAGATGAGAAACTTACTGGGAACTGGAGCAAAAGTAACCCTTGCTATGCTTTAGCAAAGAGACTGGTGGCGTTTTGCCCTTGCCCTAGAAAAAAGTCAATTTCTTCAATAAATGGTGTTGGAAAAACTGGATATTCATATGCAGAAGAATGAAAGTATATTCGCTTCTCCCACAATATACAACAATCAAATCAAAATGGATTAAAGACTTAAATCTAAGCCCTCAAACCATGAAACTACTATAAGAAAACTTAGGGAAAACTCTTCAGGACATTGGTCTTGGCAAAAATTTCTGGAGTGATACCCCACAAGCATAGGCAACCATAGCAGAAAGGGACAAATGGGATCACATCATGGTTAAAAAAAAAAAAAAAAAAAGCTTCAGCGCAGCACAGGACACAATCAACAAAGATACAAACCGCATCATGGGAGAAAATGTTTTCAAACTACCCATCTGGCAAGAGATTAATAACCAGAATATAGAAGGTGCTCAAACAATGCTATAGGAAAAAAAATCTAATAATCCAATTGAAAGATGGGCAAAATATTTGGATAGACATTTATCAAAAGAAGACATACAAATGGCAACCAGGCAGATAAAAATGTGCTCAACATTATTGAGAATCAGAGAACTGCAATGAGATATCACCTCACCCCAGTTAAAATGGCTTATATCCAAAAGACAGGCAATAACAAATGCTGGTTAAGATGTGGAGAAAAGGGAACCCTTGTGCACTGTCAGTGGGAATGTAAATTAGTACAACCACTATGGAGAACAGTTTGAAAATTCCTCAAAAACCTAAAAATTAAGCTACCATATGATCCAACAATCCTACTGCTGTGTATATACCCAAAAGAAATGAAATCTGTATATCCAAGAAGTATCTACACTTCCATGTTTGTTGCAGCACTGTTTACAATAGCTAAGATTTGGAAGCGACCTGTGTCCATCAACAGGTGAATGGATAAGGAAAATGTGAGACATATGCAATGGAGTATAAAAATAATGAGATTCAGTCATTTGCAACAACATGGATGGAACCAGAGATCATTATATTAAGTGAAATAAGCCAGGCACAGAAAGACAAACTTAGCATGTTCTCACTTATTTGTGAATCTAAAAATCAAAACCATTGTACTCATGGACATAGAAAGGTAGTTACCAGAAGCAAGGAAGTGTTGTGGGGGAAGGGAGGAGGTGGATATGGCTAATGGGTACCAAAAAAAGTTAGAAAGAATAAGATCTACTATTTGATAGCACAACAGCGTGTCTATAGTCAATAGTATCTGTACATTTTAAAATAAAGAGTGTAACTGAATTTTTTGTAACTCAATGGAAAAAAAAATGCTTGACAGGATGGATAACCCATTTTCTATGAGGTGATTATTTCACACTGCATGCCTATATTACAACATCTCACATATCCCATAAATATATACATCTATTATGTACCTACAAAAATTAAAAATGAGAAATTCTACTTTTTTTCTCCTGCTATTGGCTTGACCTAGTGAAAGGCTCTGGTTGTCACAGGTAAGAAAATACTTGTGCTACTAAGAAGAGAAATAACAACAACAATAGTGATAAGATAATTTTTAAAATATCCTATGTCCCAATTGCTGGTCCTAGACAGATTGTATACATTTTCTCGTTTAATTCTTACAAAAGCCCTGAAAAAGCAGGTATTATCCTAATTCCACAGGCAAGGAAACAGAGTCTAAAGCAATAAATGACTTAACCCAAGTTGTCCAAGTAGTAGATTTGAATCAGATCTAACTTCAATGCCCATCATACTGGTTACCATCAGAACAAGTATGTATGTAAGACCTTAGAGTTAAGTAAGTGCTTAAGTAGTTTGTCAATGGTTGCTCTGCTAATAAGTAGCAGATGTAAGATTTACATTCAGGTCTCAGAACTCCAAGACTTGTACTCATTCCATAAGATCCCAAGTCTAGTTCAAGGCAGAATGTTTACAATTCGATGCCTTTGATTACATTGTTGATCTAAATTCATATATAAGTGTGGGCCCTCTTAGGACTCAATCTCTGTCATTAAGAGTAGAAGGCAAAGCTAGAAGTTTCTTTCTTTCAACATCTGTTCCGTGTGTACATACATGTGTGCATGTGGCATGTACGTCTGAGCAGGAGGCTGAGGGTGAATGTAGATTCTATCTGCCATTCTAACTTTGATTTTTAAAACTGCCAAAATTCATAGAATATTGGAGGGAGCCTGGTCTGACCTTTAGAATCTAGAGGAGGGAGTAACATTCCTCACTTGTCCAGTGAAAACTTTGGAGTTGGGTCAGGGTATTCTTTGGAAGAAAAAGGAGAAGTAAAATAGATCATCAGGTCATCAGGGAGAGGATTACACTTAATGCTTAATGAAAAGGCACACATATGCAAAAATATATTTCTGTACCAATTTTCCAAGTTTCTGCTTAAAAAACTTACCATGCATTTATACACTTTTAACAAAGTGCCAACACAGTAGCAAATGCCACAGCTCAAAATGCAAATGCATTTTCCATTACAATTCCATTTTCAGTCACTCATAACTGCATCAACCATCCTGCATCTTAGCTAAAACATTCTGTTTGACCTCAGGCCAAACTCTGACTTTTTTTCTCTTTTCCAAAAGAAGTTTGCGAAAAGCCCCCTTTAGCTATGTCTGAGTCACCACCAAAGAAGGGGGAGGGATATTCTTATTATAATCAAATGGGGAGATGAAGAGAATGCCAGAGAGAAATGTTAGAGCTTCTATGTTCAAAAGGAAAAAAAATAGAAATTATCTGAACTTTAAAACTCAACATGATAATATGATACACTTTCTTATGTGTGAAAAATTGGCCAAGAATAAGTTATTAACATTTAAGAGTAGCTTGCTGAACTAGCAGATAATCTGTTCCCTGAATGGGAGCTGCTAGAGAATGAAGGCAAAAGGCCTTCAGGGAAAAGAATGTCACAAGAGAGTAGAACAAGGGTTCAATTAATTCTTTTCCCAAAGGATGTGATTTTTTGACTCAGCGCCACGGGTATCGATCTATTCTGACTGCATACGGTCCTGTTGAGTTTAACTGTCCCAGGTCTTCATATTCTTTACTGTCTAGGCACACTTTATCTAGTTATATTAACTCAGCTCCATGTAAGGACAGGAACATCTGTATTGTCAGTCCTTGATGGCAAGCCCCAATCATGTCATGTGTAATTTGATTCAAATAACCTTTCTTCAGTATGTTATCACTATGGGTATCTGAGTATGTAAGTATATGGAAGGGACTATACACAAATAAATGTTTTATTCTAGCAATTGGAGAACAACTCTAGATAAAAGTCTTCTTTTCCTAATAGTATTTATTGTTTTACTCTACTTTCTAGTTATAAAAGTAATCCATTTTCATTAAAGAAAATATGGGAAATCTGGAAAAACATAAAATAATAACATGAAAATCACCAATACTCCTAGTACTCAGAGATGATTTTGGCAAACATACTTCCATTCTTCTTTCTATAGTACTTTTCTCAAGAAAAGAGATTATTATATGCACACTACTTTGCAACCCTTTTCTGTCACCAGACATCTTCCTTTTGTCAATATGTACCACCTATGTACTTACGTCTTCAATTTACATACCCACCCAAAATATCTCCCTCGATTCCAGACTCATACATTTAATGCCTTTACAACATTTCTCTTAGATGTTTAATAGGCATCTCAAATCGAGCATACTCCAAACAGAGCCCTGATGTCTGTCACATCCCAAATCTCCTCCTGCAGCTTTCCCCATTTCACTAACACTTACATGCCATCCTTGCGGGCATTCAGCCCCAAAACTTTTTATTCCTTTTGTTCTCTCATATCCCACATTCAGTCTGTCAGAAAATCTTGAGAACTCTACCCTGATTATTACCAGCTAGGACCATCATCTTCTTTCACTAGCATTACTGCAGTAGCCTCCTGTTCTCTCTACTTCTTCTCTTGTCCTCTTCAGTCTACCGTAATCATTGCAATCTGAATGTTATTGTTAAACACAAGTCAGAGCTTCACTCTGTTTCTTTCTTTTGGATAGAAGACCAAGATTTTTACCAGGACCTATCCAGTTACCGGATTACCTCTCTGACCTCATCTCTTTTCTTCTTGTCTACATTCATTCCCTTCTGAATATACTGGCCTCATTGCTTTTCCTCTAATACTCCAGGCATGCTCCCATCTCAGGGCTTTTGCACTTGATGTTTCGACTGCTTGAAATATTCGTCCCCCAAATATCCATATGGTTAGTTCCTTCACTTCCTTCATGTGAGTCTTCCTCAGTGAGGTCTTCCCTGGCCCCTTTAACTAAAATTTTATAAACTTCAATACCCTTCCTTCACGTTTTTCTTTTGATCATTCCCACTCTGTACAAGTTTTACATATTCTACGTATTTATCTTGGTAATGGCCTGTTTCTTCCACTAAAATGTAAGTGACATGAGAGCAGATTTTTTTTTCCCAAGCTTTTAAACTTGTATATGCCCAGCACCTAGAACAGTGTCTGACATGTTATGGATGCTCAGTAAATATTAGTACAATGAATAAACTAAGACTTACTCCATCTTCAATAAAATTTTAATTGGGCATTTTCTGGGACTAGACCTAACTTCCGATGGCTATTAAAATGACTCCATACACTTCAAGATCAGACTAAAAGCCAACTACTTTATGAGAAGATCTCTGTATCATGTTGCATGATATTCACGGCTTTATTTGGAGGCAAGTTAAATGAAAGTTACATCAAACAAGGAATAAGTTGTGTGAAAAGCACTAGAAAGCATCTTCTTTGTCACCTGACACCTTACATTACATTCCTTCTAAACAACACATTTCCTTGTACATCCCAATATAAACACACACAAGTAAATCTGTTGGACACTGCTTTAATATAAAAATACACAATCATTTGTAATTAACAAGATGCCAAATGCCAGTGTATGACTATTAGGGAAGAGTGTTTTATTACTCTAGATATAACAAAAAAAAATTATGCAAGCATGAGGTAAGATTTAGTTTGAACAACCACCTAATTTGTCACTTTCACATGACTCTTGCATACTGTAGGCGAATTCTGCTTTACATAACATGTGTGTTTCCCTCAAAGTCCCCAGAGATGGATTATCCATTTTTGTAAATTGATTTAAAATACACAAGTGAAATTGTCATTTAAAGCAACTCTTTGGCATTTTATTTAGGTTGTAAATTTGGGTTTGGTTACATTGCATTTAGTTAAATCAAGGTCTACCTGCTCTGGGTTTAATACGAAGTAATCCTGATAAAATCTAGTAATCTGGCCTTGTAATAAACTGGGGCAGTTTGAGGGGGAATTAGGGAGACAGATGTTATTTTTCAGACCATGCATTTTTCAAACATTTGAAAACAAAAATCTAAAAGGACTCTAAATTGATGTATTGACATAACTTTTTTTTTTAATTGTACTTTAGGTTCTGGGGTACATGTGCAGGTCATGCAGGATTGTTGCATAGGTAAATACATGGCAAGGTGGTTTGCTGCCTTCATCCCCCCATCACCTATATCTGGTATTTCTCCCCATGTTTTCTCTCCCCACCCTCCCCACTCTCCGCTGTCCCTCCCCTAGCCCCAACAACTGACCGCAGTATATGATACTCCTCTCCCTGTGTCCAAGTGTTCTCATTGTTCAACACTCACCTATGAGTGAGAACATGAAGTGTTTGGTTTTGTGTTCTTGTGTCAGTTTGCTGAGAATGATGGTTTCCAGATTTATCCATGTCCCTATGAAGGACACAAACTCATTGTCTCCTATGGCTGCATAGTATTCCGTGGTGTATATGTGCCACATTTTCTTTATCCAGTCTATCATTGATGGACATTTGGGTTGGTTCCAAGTCTTTGCTGTTGTAAACAGTGAGGCAATGAACATACGTGTTCATGTGTCTTTATAATAGAACAATTGATAATTCTTTGGGTATATACCCAGTAATGAGATTGCTGGGTCGAATGGTATTTCTATTTCTAGGTCCTTGAGGAATTGCCACACTGTCTTCCACAATGGTCGAACTAATTTACCCTCCCACAAACAGTGTAAAAATGTTCCTATTTCTCCACATCCTCTCCAGCATCTGTTGTCTCCAGATTTTTTAATGATCACCATTCTAACTGGCGTGAGATGGTATCTCAATGTGGTTTTGATTTGCATTTCTCTAATGACCAGTGATGATGAGCGTTGTTTCATATATTTGTTGGCTCATAGATGTCTTCTTTTGTAAAGTGTCTGTTCATATCCTTCACCCACTTTTGAATGGGTTTGTTTTTTTCTTGTAAATCTGTTTTAGTTCTTTGTAGATTCTGGATATTAGCCCTTTGTCAGATGGGTAGATTGCAAACATTTTTTCTCATTTTATTGGTTGCCTGTTCACTCTAATGATTGTTTCTTTTGCTGTACAGAAGTTCTTGAGTTTAAGTAGACCCAATTTGTCTATTTTGGCTTTTGTTGCCATTGTTTTTGGTGTTTTAGCCATGAAGTCCTTGCCTATGCCTTGTCCTGAATGGTTTTGCCTAGGTTTTCTTCTAGGGTTTGTATGGGGTTAGGTCTTATGTTTAGATATTTAGTCCACCTGAAGTTAATTTTAGTGTAAGGTGTCAGGAAGGGGTCCAGTTTCTGCTTTCTGCACATTGCTAGCCAGTTTTCCCAACACCATTTATTAAACAGGGAATCCTTTCCCCATTGCTTGTTTTTGACAGGTTTGTCAAAGATCATCAGATGATTGTAGATGTGTGGTATTGCTTCTGAGGCTCTGTTCTGTTCCATTGGTCTATGTCTGTTTTCGTGCCAGTACTGTGCTGTTTTGATTACTGTGGCCTTGCAGTATAGTTTGAAGTCAGGCAGCATGATGCCTCCAGCTTTGTTTTTGCTTAGGATTGTTTTGGCTATACAGGCTCTCTTTTGTTTCCATATGAAGTTTGAAGTGTTTTTTTCCAGTTCTGTAAAGAAGGTCATTGGTAGCTTAATGGGGATAGCATTGAATCTATAAATTACTTTGGGCAGTCCAGCCATTTTCATGATATTGATTCTTCCCAACCATGAGCATGGAATGTTTTTCCATCTGTTTGTGTCCTCTCTTATTTTCCTTGAGCAATGGTTTGTAGTTCTCCTTGAAGAGGTCCTTCACATCCTTTGTTAGTTGTATTCCTAGGTATTTTATTCTCTTTGTAGCAATTGTGAATGTGCGTTCACTTTTGATTTGGCTCTCTTTTATTGGTGTATAGGAATGCTTGTGATTTCTGCACACTGATTTTGTATTCTGAGACTTTGCTGAAGTTGCTTATCAGTTTCAGGAGATTTGGGGCTGAGATGATGGGGTCTTGTAAATATAAAATCATGCCATCTGCAAATAGAGACAATTTGACTACCTGTTTTCCTAATTGAATACCCTTTATTTCTTTTTCTTGCCTGATTGCTCTGGCTAGAACTTCCAATATTATATTGAATAGGAGTGATGAGAGAGGGCATCCTTATCTAGTGCCAGATTTCAAAGGGAATGCTTCCAGCTTTTGCTCTTTCAGTATGATACAATACAAAAAGAGGCAATCCTCCCCAACTCATTTTATGAGACTAACATCATTGTGATACCAAAACCGGGAAGAGACTCAACTAAAAAAAACTTCAGGCCACCCATGACCAACATCAACCCAAATTATTCAATAAAATACTGGCAAACCGAATGCAACAGCAAATCAAAAAGCTTATTCATCACGATCAAGTAGGCTTCATCCCAGGTATTCAAGGCTGGTTCAACATACACAAGTCTATAAACGTAATCCAACACATAAACAGAACGAAAGACAAAAACCACATGATTATCTCAATAGATACAGAGAAGGCTTTCAATAAAATTCAACAGCCCTTTATGCTAAAAACCCTCAATAATCTAGGTATCGATGGAACATATCACAAAATAATAAAAGTTATTTATGACAAACCCACAGCATAACTTTGACTTGAGAATTCAGCTACAATTCTGTGATACATGTCATTCATGAATCATAGAATGGACACTGAACTTGGGGGCAGAACGTCTAGTTTCACATTTCTTAAAAATTTTAACTTTTTAATTTTAGGTTTGGGGTACATGTATATGCTTATTGTATAGGTAAACTCGGGGCTTGTGGATTTGGTGTGCATATTATCTCGTCACTCTGATACTAAGCATAGTATATGACAAGTTTTGGGATTTTGTTTTGTTTTTTTCTGATAGGTTCACATTTTGACTCTGTCATTTACTTCCCACCTCTTGCCGTGTCAATGTCCTAGCCTACAAAATGGGGATAATAGTCCTTGCCAGTATAGGGTTGCCACAAGACCAATGAAACAAGTAACCTCTGGGAAAGCTGTCTGTAACTTTCCCTTGCCATTCCAGATAGAAGAGATTATTGTGATACACTCCTCCCAAACTACTGCATCTATTACAAGATACCATGAGTATGATGCTATTGATCATTTCAGAGGTTTTGTTAGGTTTGCAATAAACCCATAGATTGTGGGAAGGGAAAATCAAATATTAGGTGAGCTTTTAAGTAATACTTTAAATGATTTGTTGAGGCTATACATTGTGTCCTGGTTTCCTAAACCTTGTGCTCACTCAGGCTGTATAGTACAGTATGCTCAATGCTAGTTTAACCTTCAACATTTCTGTAGCTTGGTCTGATCTTCAGGTGCTCAAGGGAAACAAGCACGTTATACCACCAATTAGCTAATGAAACTCATGTTTCACACTCTACCATTTTTTATCTGAATGTAATCTGCCTTTGCATTTCTTATCCAACTCAGTCTACTGGTTAAAATTTATAATTCATATAAAATGCCATTGCACACGAGTATTTTATTAAAAACACATTATAAGTACTAAACTATTTCCATAGCAGGAAGATCTAGCTTCTACAATAATATAACCACATACAATCATAAATATCATATTATCATATCCATTGGCCTACCAATTTCATTGTAATAGGAGCAATCATCTGTGACAGTGACCTTCATGAATTCTCCAGCCCTCTTAGCTCATTAATGAATGTTTCTAGCCTGGCAGAGAAATTGCCACAACTGCCTCCAATCACTATCTCCAATTTTATAAGTGGTGTCTCTCCAGTCAGTTCATTATTTAGTCAATGTTCATTTTAAAGCACTATGAACTTCTCATGAAATGGGCACAAATGGTAACAAGATTTTTGATCACCAATTATTAAAATTATATTTCAATACCCAGAAGCCACATTTTCATTTAACAGCAGTAGTGCTAATCATATTTAAATTGTAAAAACCACCTCCTTGATCCACACTCAAAATGGATTTGGGGGAAAAATGTGAAAGAGATGGACATTTAAAAAATACCAATGATCATTCTCTTTATTTGATTAATTAACTGGCTCCTTAGAAACACTGGGAGACTGTTCTGTTGCAAAAAGTTTCACTAGCAGAGTGAATCTGACAGGGAATTTGAAAAACGGCAGAAATTTTGTCTCCGTCCTGCTCCTGACTTTCTTTTAGACCTTGAGCAAGTCATTTAACTTTCCACTTATCCACTGATACCAAATGACATCTGCAATATACTTCGAAGTAACATGATTTCTTTATTAAGCTAAAATAAAATAAGATTTGTGGAAATGAATAGTCTAAAACCTGAACAATAACAACAACAAAAGGGAAAGGTAATGTTAAGCCATAGAAATTGAAAAACAATTGGCTAGATTTGCTAAGGGATAAAATTCCTTAAAAATATGCCACAAATACATGCATATAAAATATTTTAATATCCTGCAGCTGAATATCTTTTATTTTGAAGTGCCTCTGACCCAACAAAGGGAAATTAAACTATACCCTGTATTCACACATTAGAGCCATTTCTAGTGGTTTCAAAACACAGTATATATAGTTATATTGTTTATGTTCCTAATGGAGACTTTGGGTCAAGGAATGCAGAATCTGTGGGAAAACTTACCTTCCAAACTACTATCCCTAAATTAACCAAAAGCAAGTTCATTGGACAATAAATTCAAATCAATTTTTCTGGCCTTCCTATTTTTAGTATATAAGTTATTGAGGAATCCTGAGGTGTGTGGACCAAAGAAAAATATTCAGATGTTCTAAATAGTGTTTACACTGATTCCATAACCTTAGAGTACCTCAAACCCAGCTCTGTTTGAGGTCCCATACTTGGTTTGGTGATCAGAAGAAAGCAACAGTTTTCTTTGGATATGGCTGATAAGGATCTGTAATGTGTGCTTTTTCCTCTCCCCAAATGTATCTAACTGTGAAGAGATTATGATACCAATCCTCTGTGTAGATTGTGTCTTCTGATCTTCCATTGAGTTATCTCATGTTGAAATGTCTCAGAGGATAGGGTTTAAGTCAGTAAGTACTTATAGAGCATCTTCTTGAAGCTCAGCTATGTGCTAGGACTGGAGATTGGGGGCTCTCCAAAAAAAAAAAAAAAAAAGATATTGTGGGGCCTCCTTTTTAGAAACTGACACTCTAGTAGACAAGCCCAGTATAGCCTAAGAATCACTGATAAGCACTTTGGACAGGAAAAGGATTTGAGTGATAGGATAAAAGCATCTAGGATGAACATATCTAGACTAGAAGCATTTGGGAAATCGTTCTATGTATGCAGGGCACATGAGCAAAGTTATAGCCATGATCCATGTAGAAAGGCCATGACCTGGTCAAAGGATCTGTGCAGGAGAAACAAATCTGAATGGCTAGAACACCAGCAATCCCCCTACAAGAAAGATCCCCCTGTTTTACAATGGAATACAGAACCATGTTCAATCAAGAACTAAAGAGAAGCATTTGGTAGCGAAACTGCAGATATGAAGATAACCATGAGCCTACACCAAGAAAATGCACCCACAACTGCTTTGAGGGAGAAAACTCTATTAAGTTACATTTATTTGTTTTATAGTATACCAAACAGAGGCCCATAGTATACCTAGAAACAACTATACTTAGATAAATGCTAAATATTTTATCAGATAGTAACAAGCACTACTAAATCATGTGACATGACTCAAATAGATTGCCATCATGAGTGATTACATACTGAGAAGATAACATGAGCAAAGTTTGTACCAGGAAACTAAATTATAGCCATGATTTCAAAGAAGGATAGCGGCGCCCTTGTCACAGTAAGTCAACTCTACTTATTATGAACTCCAAGAAATGATCATCAGATATGTATTTTGTAATTTTTTCAAAATCCAAGAAATGATTATCAAATATGTATTTTGTAATTTTTCAAAGTCAATTAGAGCCAACCACACACACACACACACACACACACACACAGACATTATCACCACCACCAAAACAACATTATTTTAAATGGTAAGCAACTTCACTGCCTTTAAAGTTAGTTTATAACCTTCCTCTGAATTACCTTTAGCCTCTTTCTGCACAAAACCATAACAGGAATTGCTTCCATCCCATAGAATTTTTCCAGGAAGTCCTAGCAGCTTTCACCCCTGTTTTTCCTTGATCAAGCCGACTTACGTTATTCAGGATAGAAAGCATAAGGAAGAATTGTCATTTGGTAACTGGTAACTTTCTTATGTACTACTCATAAAGACAGAGATGGAGATGATTGTTGTTTTGTTAAATACTAACAGAAAGGACAATAGATAAATTTATTGAGTTTTACTAGGTCCAGGCACTGTGCTTAACCCTTCCCGTGGATCACCTCAATTACTTCTCATATTTTCCAGAAAGGTTAAATAACGAGATTTGAACAGAGGTCATAATTCCTGGGCTCGGTTCACAAGTATTCACAAGATTATAGTATATCTTATGCTCCTTGCGGCAAATGAAAAATAAGTATGCTTTCACATTAACCTTGGCATATGAATGATCCCTCTGATGCTATGACATAATGTGGTCTCTGAATTTTGTTTTTGTTAACAATGGTTTTCCCTGATTTATCTACATGTTCTAGCTCAAGTCCATTTTGGACTAATAGTGGGGATTTTGATTTTGCTGCCTGGAGTTAGAGTCACAGAACAGAGTGAAAACAACTGGTTCAATAATCAAGTCTGCCATGTGGACTTATTTGGTACTGGGTCCTGTAATGCTTTGAAATATGTTCAGCGAACGAAATCTTCCATGACCTCTTTTTTTTTTTTTTTTTTTTGAGACAGAGTTTCACTCTTGTTACCCAGGCTGGAGTGCTATGGCACGATCTCGGCTCACCACAACCTCTGCCTCCTGGGTTCAGGCAATTCCCCTGCCTCAACCTCCTGAGTAGCTGGGATTACAGGCATGCGCAACCATGCCCAGCTAATGTTTTGTATTTTTAGTAGAGACGGGGTTTCACCATGTTGACCAGGATGGTCTCGACCATGACCTCATTCTAACCCCTGTTCCCCACTAGGCCAGGTTCACTCTTATTCACTTTCTTAGCAATTAGTCCCACTTAAAGTTATATAATTACATTATTTAATATTTGTGGTTTCTCAACAAGATTTTAAACTCCCTGAGGGCAGGAACCATATGTTTTGGACATTGTGGTATTTCGAGCACCTAGCACAGGACCTACCATATAGTTTATGCCCAATAAATATTTACTGAACAAATACATCTCTGAGCTATGATATACATGCCAATTATACGCTCAGAGCTCTGTCTTACTGTTAAAGTGATTAATCTACCAGTTGTTGAGGAATTCTACATTCCTCCCATTCTCATCAGTGGTCAGAAATGAGGAGAGAATTTTATAAATATTGGTTTTACGGGCTTATGATCTTGTAGCTTGTGTTCAAATAAACTACTGATTGTAGAGTTGGAATAGACCTAAAATACCATCTAATTTACTTTCTCCCTCTTACATATGAAGAAAGTGAAGCTGGAGACTTACCAAAGGCCATGCAACCAGCTGGTGATGAAAGCAGCTATGAATTTTTAACTATTTGGGTTTTATTTTTTTAATTTGGGTTTTTGAAAACTGTGATAAGCACAGGGAGAAGTGTGTTTCCAAAAAGGAAAGCCAAACCAAATTAAAACAGTACCATAACAACAGCAAGTTGTCACAAGATTACAGTGCCAGACAGAGTTTTCATGTGAAGTTCAAGAGATTAATTAGCAACTATATCCATCTGAAGTTACTTTAGGAGCTTGGAACTCTCAAATTTGTAAGTCTATTTTTAGGCAAGTGCACGCCCAAGTCAGGCTCTCTCATCTTTGTTCTAAACTAACCTCCTCTCCAGTCTCTTTCATTGAGTGCCCAGGAATAGTTTCCCAGAATGGGCTCCACTCTGCTAAAACATCTGCTTGTTGTTTCTATTCCTGCCAGCAACACTGCACAGTCTTTGGCAACCTCCTGAAAACTCTTCTGAATCTGACTTGTGGGAGTTTTTGGAGCTCCTCAAATGGAAACTCATCCAAAATGTGGTGGTGTTCAATTTGGCTTCTGTTTTTTCACAGGATCCCAAAATGGGAAGACACAGATGACTTCAAGGGAATCAGTGATTCAAGCTGACCTCATCCCCCTCAAACTGCCCTCTGGCTTCATTGCAAATAAAAGGCTGAATAGTGACCATTAATAACATCTATCCCACTAAGTTTCATCTCAATGACATCATGGCTATTAAAAGAACTACCATCTCAAGTAGTACAAAGCGTGGACTATCAATAAGTCATATTCATCATCTGGACAACATGAATGTGGCATATGTCTGGAATCTGTAAAGCACTCCATTTAGAATAGCACTTTCACTAGTGAGCAAGCCTCAGAAAAGTATAAATATCCAGTTCTCAGAAGAATCAATTCTTCCAAAGTACTCTCAAAAATTATATCTTCCATTGCCTTTTTCCTAGTCAGGCAGCCATTTTGCCTATCAGGCTAACACCAAACTTTCCTGAACAAATGACAAATGAAGTGGTTGTATGTCCCAAAGCTCAACTTAATCAAACGTGAAAGTTTAGCCATCCATTTTGTTCACAGTAATGCATTTATACATTATCCATTTCTCAATTGTCTTAATATATTCTATATATTCACCTGTTGAAATGAATAGGCTCATCAAAGGCAGGAACTACTTGGTACCAGACATGGTATAATTTTGTATCTAATTCATAATTTTAGTCATGACAATTTCACCCAAAAGCTCAAAGGAACATATATTCCACTCTTTTTAAGCTAAGAATAATTATTCTCTGGACTTGTTTTATGCTCAACTGTAACTCTAAATTACATGAGTTCATCTTCGTCCAGTAAGGCGAAAAATTGACATTGGTCAATTCCAATGTCATGAAAACACTGACATTGCATGTAAATGAAAGAGAATTACATGTATAAGTAATCTACACATTCAAACTTTAATTCCATATCTGACATGCGATTTTGAAATATATTGACTCTATTCACTATCTTCCCATCAATTTTCAAACTTAGATATATGGACTGTAAACTGAAACCCTCAGTGCCCCCAAGGTGCTTGGCATAGTATGTGTCAAGACCCTGTAGGGAAGCAGATGGGCTAGGCATGCAGGGGCTAAACTTCAAGCCAGAGTCAGGTTGAAGAAGAGACACTACCAGGTGCAGCCAGATATTCAAGGACCTCAGTATTTATATCTCTGCTGGTGACCTGGTCTTTGGCCCTGTCCTATTTTTGCTAAGTTCTTAAATTATTCCTTCTCATACATTTCTTAACTTTAATCTCCTAGAATCCTAATACTGCTGTCTAGTTTCCCTATATCTTCTACTGACTCACTCTAAGTAAAATCCTTACTGCTATATTTCCCTGGGACTCCGTAATTACTCCGATTGATGAATTTGTTTTGCTGTTGTTTCCATTTATCAAGTTGTTCTTGATTTCCTCAATTTGCCTTCTAGTTCTAAAATTGAAGGCCTCTGTATAAGAAATGAGATCTTTCTAACTTTCCATTGCTCAGCAGATCTGAATGATCTCCCCAAATACATTATCGATTGCTGCTGAATAACCCACTCTACAACATAGTTGCTTCAAACAACAATGATTTACTTTATTCATAATTCTTCAATTTTTGGCAGGTCTTGGCAGAAACAGCTTGTCTCTGCTGAGTTCTAAGCCGGAGTGGCTCAACTGAAGATTGTAGGATCTACTCTGAAGATGGTTCATTCACATGGCTTATAATTAGATTCTGGAAGCCCACCCAGGACTGTGGGCCAGAGGTCATGGTTGTTCTCCATATAGTCTTTCCCATGGGGAGCTTGACTTTCTCACAGCATGTTGGTTAGGGTGTAAAAGTCAACTTCCTAAGTGAAGAAGTAGAAGCTGTCATTTTCTTGAAACCTAGGTTCAGAAACTGGCAGTGTCATTTTCACTTTATTCTATTGGTCAATTAGATTCAAGTGGAAGGGACATAATACCTGTCAGTGGTCATAAATGCAAAAAAATTTTAGGGTCATATTTTAGAATTGTCACACACATATAGCCACTACCAAATTATTATCATTTTTTCTTTCAGTTTCAAGAAATGTATTTGGAACAAGATTAAATCACAAGGCTCTCTGAATTCTAATCATCCTAATGTTCTTCACACTTATTTCACACAGATGTTCTTCAAAGATTGAGTCTTTACCTATGCATTCCAAAGCTTAGTTGGCATGGTCCTTTACAAATGTAAATGTCCTCCCTAACATGTATCTCTTTGTCCTATAAAATTTTCCACATAATGAAACATCTTTTGATTCTATACCTTCCTGCTCTCCTCTATTCTATACATGATCACAGAGTTTCCAAATGTAAATGAAAGCATTTCTCAACCATCTGCCACATGCAGAGGCTTAGTACAGAGGTATGCTGGCTAAATTTATACAGTATTATAAAGAAACATTTCAATGGAAGAACACTGAGCATGAGGAGGGGGTATACAGGAGACCCATGTCTCTATGTGTGTGACCTTCAGTAAACCACTGACCTTCTCAAAACCTGCTGGAGTTTGGACTCAATGATAATTAAAGTCATTTCAAAAGAATTTGGTAAAAATAAATACAACACGTCATTCACATCCAAAAGCATTCTACAGTATGTTTGAGGAAATAAAACATGAGCAACAAAAAAAGAAGAATCATAAGTACACTCATCCTCTTACCACAGTGCCTTTCCATATGCCATTCCCATGCCTCCAATGCTCTTTGCAGGCTCTATACCATAGCCTGGTTCATGGCTACTCAAACTTTAGACCTCAGCTTAATTATCACTTCCTCAGGAGGCATTTCCTGTCCCCCTTCCCTAAGTCAGTTTTCTTAGTTTATATGGCCCCTTTGTCATCCACTCTCCTAGAACTATATGCTTTTACTTTCAGGAAGCAATTGGTTGTTTCTTTGACCAGTGGTTGTCCGCTTCATTTAAGTGTGACCTCCATAAGAGAAGGGCCTGTATCTTCCTGAGGCACAATTGTATTCCCAGAAGCAAATATGTTCTGGTTGGCAGACACTGTGTAAGTAATCGCTGGAGGAAGGAAGAAAGCAAGCAGGGGAGGGAGGGAAGGAAGGAGGGGGTTTGGCATAGGCAATGCAACAAACAATGTTACAGGAATAGACATAAAGGAAGATTGCTGTGAGCTGAAGTTTCAAGAAAGTCTCTGTAAAGAAGATGAGATTTGAGTTGGACCTTGAAAAAAAGACTCATCTCTGGGTGGAGTAAGGAATAGAGGGAAGTAGAGGGACAATATGACAGAAAAGGAGAAAAAAGACAGGAGCAAAGAAGGAAAGTTTCAATAGAGGATAAGTACACCAGTCTGGTTAGTGTTAGTTTGCTGTAAAGACTAACCAGAGATTTCCCTGAAGGGAAGGGGTAAATTGAAACCAGATAATTTGAGCTTTGCATGCCTGGATAAAAAGTTAGATCTGAGGACTGGAAAACTGCATTTTTGAGCTAAGGAATGATACAGATTTTCCAAATTCTGTAAACCACTCTGGCCTACAGAATAACTTAATCCTGGAACTCTCACTTTTTCTCCACTTCAATGAACTATTTCTATTGAGGAATGAAAGTCACATCTGACTTAAGCCCAGAAGTGATCCCCTTTCTCACTCTGTTCTTCCCCTAAAAATAAACAGGAATGGGCCTTTCATTCCCAAAAACAAACAGGATTGAAAACTTGAAGCATTAAATTATATCTTTTAACTTTCAGTCCTGTCATGGATGAAGATGGGATTCTGTTCAATTTTAAAGAACAAGATTCAGAAAAAAAAGTTCTGACTCATTCCATACAACTACAAGTTCTAAGAGACAGAGATTTAGAAAATCACTATTTAGCCTCTTTCCTGTCCAGTGGCACTCAGATCACAATTCTGAAGACCAGAAAAAATAAATAAAATTTTTTTAAAAATCACATTTGCAGAGGTCAGTCCTTCATCTTAGCATTTTTTGTACATTTGGAAGTTCATGCTTTAACTCAAAGTTTTGTGGGGTTCTTATTTAGATTCTTAGGTTCTCAGATACATTTTATACAAGTAGCCGAAAGTTACACCAGTGCTCTCCTAGAAGTAACCATGCATCATTTGAGTTAATTAATGGAATAATATGGATTCTGTGACACAGAGGAAAAACCAGGACCTTGGAGTCAGACTACCTATGTGATTTGTGGCCACATATTTGATTTATTCAGGCTCAGTTTCTTTATCTCTAAAAGTAAGCTATTAACTATATAAGTTGTTAGGAGAATGAACTAAAAGAATGTATGTAGTATGTCTGGCATTCAATACATATTATTGGTTCTCTTCTTACCGTTGTAAAATATAAAACAGAGCGTTTTATTTACAAACTTGGAAGTCGATACATTATTCCTTTTACAATGTCTTAAATGATTTACACACTGAATCAACATGAATGAAGGAATAAGTTTTACAAACATTTATATTGAGCATTTATTACATGCTAGACACCATGCTAGGTGTAAAATATCCATTTACTACCTAGAATCATTTTAGTTGTCCTTGAAAATACAATAAAATTCTTAATAAAGACCTCTTCCCTATTACATATTTCAAACAGTTCGGTCACACCTTAACTATTAAATCAGCCGAGTCATTTAGCCCAATCTAGTTTCTCTGTATTTCCCAAGTGCCACTAAAGACTTGCCTTGTTTGGGATTTCCTTTAAAAGAAAATTTTGTTTAATCTGAAAACAGTAAAATTATCATTAATATACTAGCCCTCTTTTTGCAGTATTTTACAAACCTCAAACAGCTGTGACTTTTGTTAAAAGCTTTATTCTTTCGATTAATATTTGTACCTGATTAAACTTCAATACAGGTGCACATGGCTTGGTAATCACACTTTTATATTTTGCATGCAGATTACTGACATGGGAATTTGCATAAATTTGTTATGCACTGCTGCAAAAATGAATGCTCAAGCAATTTTTATTTTTATCTAATCAAATCACTGCTTAATGAAAAACGACTGACTGCTTACAGAGGCGCACTGAGCTACACTCTGGGGATTGGTACATTTACAATTCAGCAGGGGCTCCCTGCAAGCATTTGACTACAGTACAACTATAGTACTGGTGAAAACTCAGCCTTACAAAACCAATCTGATCTACCCTATTCAAGGGGAGAGCGCTAGAGATGGATCTTTCTTTAAAAAAAAAAAAATCTCTTTACAGCATAACGCATGTAAAAAAAAAAAATCAGAGTGGGTCTGTAGCAGCAGCATCAATAGTCACAGTTAAAAGCATACTTGCAATCCACAGGAAGGCTTAACAATCACACTGTCCCAAAGTACATCAGCTTTGGTAGAATGGAATGAGAGACTAGAAGGAAGAAAAACACTTTTTTTTTTTTTTTCCTGCTTGTCACATTCTTTCTAATCCATCCAGCTGTTGTCATGCCAGTTTCTATAGGTGGGGGTGGGGATCTAGTCACTCTATGCTTTTCCATGAGCTGTTTATCATTGCCCCGTCAAGGGTGATAAGTGACCACAAATAGCAATGCCACTCCACATATATACACTGCTTTACACTTTTAAAGTTGATTCCATATATATTATCTTATTTATGTATAACTGATAACTTACCTACTTCCAAGGAGATTTTTTTAATTAATTATAATGAAATCTAGATAAAGAAGTACAAAGTAAGGTTTTAAAAGGCACAGAGAGAGTATGAGAAATTTGAAAAAGAGAGAAAGACACCTCCATACTATATTTATATTTACTACTATAACAGTATAGAGTAGGTGCTTAATAAATATTTGCTGAATTAATAAACTGTGACATGAAGTGTCTGGCACATGTATTAGGCTCTCTATAAATATTTGTTGATTGAATAAGTAACGAAACAAATGGATAAACAGCATATACTGTTTATTTCACAGCTAGCCTGAACAATAAGTACATTCTTAGTTGAAAACACAAAAAGATAAGTTACTTGATGAAAGTCACACAGGAGAATTAACCTACTACGTTTTGAGAAGCCTAGAACACTTCTGCCCGTATTGCCAAATCGTTCCAGGAGAAATTTGCAAAAATAAATAAAGTTTGAGAATATTCCGTTGTTATTCAGAATCTTGAAAAGAAATCTAAAGAAAATATTTTCATAAACATCTAAATGCATTAAAAACCAGAAGCTTATAATATTCTTCCCTCCTGAAGGGCAGTCATATTATTTTCTCTCCCCAAAATGATCAAATTTGTTCAAAATGCATTCAGTTCACATTTCTCCCGTCCATATTCAACAATGTCTGACCCTTTCCTACCCCTTGACTCCATCTCCACCCAGCCACCCATCCCTTTGTGTACGGCAAACACTTTCACTCATTCAGCACACTGCATTCTTGTTTTCAATATAGAGCATCCCCTAACCCAGGAATCATAGAGTTTCCCTTTGGTTAGGTGAGGTTGTTTTCTGCTTGAAAACAGGCATTAATGAGACCAAAGTTGTCTGCTTGCTTCCTGCTTAGGCTTGGATTTCTTCACTCAGTTCTCCAGTCTGGGCCCATATCCCTGAACCTGTCACCCATCTTAAAAATACATGGTCTAAAGGGGCAGCAGACAAGAGGGTGTCATTGGTTCAGTGTAAGCTATCCAACCACTGAAAGAAAGTACACTTTCTACTGAAAGGAAGTCTGCAAAGTTATCTGTATATGAAAGACTTTGCACACTGTGTTTGCACAATATTTTTTTCTGCCCACTATTTTCAAGCCCAGTGAAGCAAGCAGCAGGATCCTCTTGCGCCTCAGGCTAAAGAAAAGCTCAGAGGCTATTAAATTTCCAGAAGGCTCAGGAAGTACCAAATGACCATAGGAACTCTCTTGCAGTCCTAAAATTTTACACTGTGTGACCAGAGAGCATTTGAAGTTTTTTTGAATTAATAATTTTTACATTTTTGAAGTGGCAGTTATTACCATATAAGCCAAAGTGTTTACTTTCCCTCCATTACTCTACTGTGGTTTTCAACCACAGGGAGGTAAACTCTGAGCTTGAAAAGTGTTCCTTAAAAGGCTCTCCAAAGCAATTTCAATTACCTTTGTAGGGGAATAATAAAAATGCAAAAGAAGAAAAGGGGAGTATAAAACCAAAATCAGAAAAGGCAGAAAAAAAGCCTGAAGCAAACAAGTGGCCTCAAAGAGGGAACATAAGAGCAATAATAACTTTGAAATAGATATTACTGTATATTTAAGAACACTGAAAAGAGATACTCAGAGCTAACACAGCCCCTCAAAACGAGAGTATACACATACACACACACACACACACACACACACACACACACACACTCATACACACACACACACAACTCATTACATTTCAAGGTCAATTAAATCATCTAATGAAGCATACCAGCTACTGCTCAACCTCTTGAGCTGGTCTCAAGCAGAATTCTAAGCTGACAGTAGTTTGTCTGTCTATATTTCTACAAAATTTATAAACAGAATAACAGGCATCATGTAAACTGATGCCAAGCAGGTCGGCTATATTCAGAAGACACACTAGAACTGGTGTTGAAATGTATTAAACCTAAAGTCACAATTTGTTTTGAAATTCAACTCATTTTACTTCCATATTCCCTACTTGTCATTGAAATCTAAAAGTGAATCCTCCTACCAGATTCTGTGGCCATATCAAATGGAGTTTTTCCTTCTTTCTGAAAAGGTTCTATCATCATGGGTCAAAGGGCTTCCTTGGGGGTAAGAAACAGTTAAGTATTAACAATTTGGGGTTAAAATATCAGCCGCACCTTCTGAAGTGGTGAGCACTTAAACTGAATCCATGCCTTTGGAATATATACAGTCAATCAAAATATCCAAGCACTGAATGACTTTATTTACTATTAAAAATTTAACTGTGAGTGCTTTCTATGAACTTGGCACTGTACAGACACCCTGTGACACATTTTCTCAGTGTCATTAAATAAACATTTACTGAGTGACTACTATGAGTTAGTCTTGTATTATTGTGAAATTCCAAATAAATCAAAGACTGAGATCCTTGCCCTTGAGGCATTTACAATTGGCCAGGGATACATAATTCAATTATATGTGTACAAATACACTCATCCTTTAGTGCAGTGAAAATATTGTCCCAGCCTTGCCCTCTCTTTCCTTTAGACTGCTAAAACCTCCCAAGGTTACTTACTTTCAGAATATATCCCAACATGTAAGGTCAGTGAAAACCCTGAGGAAACAGGAGTAAGTACTTCCAAATGCTTATAAAGCAAGAAAAATGTTTTTGAAAAAGTAGTTGACCGTTTCTTTGTCACACTGAATAACATGAACATAACTTATCACTGCCAAGATTATGCTGGCAATAAACAGATTTTGTGGTTATCGAGCTTGGGAGTTTTGCTTCAGTTTTTAATCACACAAAACTGTCTAAATTGCTTTGTCTCCTCATGCACCCTGAATATTACTCTGTGCCTGTAATTTAGTTCAGAGATCTGTATTTCGTGATAGAAAGAATGGAAAAACTCCACACGAAATGAGAAAATTACCTCTTACTGTTTCTTACAAATTCACTCAGTAGATCAAGATAGGTGTGCAAAGTGCCATGAATTACAGGTTTACAGGAATCTCACTACTTATCTGTGATATTATTTCATTATGTAAAAGTGATTTTTTTCCTGTACTGAATGTCAAAATAGATGCTCCTAACTAACTACAGTACTTGGAGGTTACTTTCATAACTGAATAACTTATCATTTCATGGATGTTAAGTCATTTCACTGATCCTCAGTGCTGAAACAACAAAAACGAAAAAAGTTCTTCTAAATTTTCTTCTTTGCTCTCTGGTTGACATTTTTTTAAGTTTATTACCATCAAAATGTGAAAAGTTTATAAATATTACAAATAAAAATTTATAGATATTATTACAAATGAATGTGGAGGCTAGAGACAATAGATTCACTTCATATCTCACTACACATTTTCCTTCAGATAAAACAGTTAAATTGTTAACTAAAAGACATAGTCTTTTGTTTAAAAATATTGATAATAACATCAGTACAAATACAAATATTCATCACCCTGGGCAATAAATGTGTTCCACAAAATTTGAGTCTAAACTGAGGTTTTATAAATTGCGTCATTTTCCCATTGATTTACATTAGAGTATTAAAGATGATTTGTTTCAATTTCTGGACTTCAGTTGGCAGTAGTTTATAGCACTTGAGCCTGTTTTTCTCACCTCCTTCATTTTCTGTCAATTACAGATTTATAAACAGATATTTAAATGTACTAGGGAAATGTACTCCAATTTAAAGAACCACCATGGAAAATTATTTCCAACAAAGTGAAGAAGACTTTAATAATGTGACTAGTTGCACCACAACTATTATGTTTGGTAAGTTTGCATCCTATTACAGTGGCTTGCTTAAAGTGAAGCTACCCCACTGGAAAGACAGATGCATGTCAGACAGGTATATCCCTCCATGCAGTAAAACTAGGAAGTCCACTTTAAGACACATTGATATCAAAACAATCGAAGTGATTTCTTAATGTAGACGAGAGTTCTAGATAATTATGAACAAGGGCATTTAACTGGACACTGTAGTTTAATAACCCTAGAGTCACCACTGCAGATGTCTTCATTAATACAAGGTTTGAAAGGGAAGCAGATGGCTAGAAAACCCTTACTGAGATTCTCTAACGATTTCCAAAGGTAGAACAGCAAGTAGCTTTTATGTATAAATGATGTTAACCATATGGCAAAGCATGATTGAATATATTATATAAAAAATCAAATTATTATAGTTAGATTGAATAAACCCAAGGCCAATTAAAAGTAGAGTTCAGTTTTCCTGATAAATGATGGACTAGGTTTAGAGCAATAACTCTAAACTATTAAAAAAAGAAAAGAAAAACAAAAAGGAAAGGTAGATAGAACAGGTTTTCATAATATCACAGCCTTCATTTTCTCAAATATGAATTCCAATTCCATTAATGCTCAAGTTATTACTTTGAAAATATATAGAGAGGAGATAAATCTAACGGTTTTCTGGGCATACTAAAAATAATGTAAAGTGGACACTAATTAATATACAACAATTTTGTGGTCTAATAATTGATTCCCAAAAGATTAAAATCATAATGCAACTCCAGTTGATATTTTACATTAAATAAGCAATTACTTTTGAAATCAGTGTCCCACCAGCAAATCAAATACATTGTCTACCCAATGGCATTTCTACCTACCAAGACCAAACCACTCAAGTCATAGGTCCCTGATGACCTACAACCATATACTAGGACTCTGCAAAAAGGATGTTCATGTCACTGTTGCAGGCAATTACAGATAAGCAATAGATAATGTAAGTAGTGACTGGCCTTATTGATCGAGGGAGGAAAAAAATATAGGTGCCTAAAACAGACTGTTTACTATCTGTTTCCTACTGATAGTTTCTAGTAAAATACTACTTTTACCCACTTCCTAAGACACCTCCATCAAACAGCTGAAACAGGACAGTACAATGTTCCTTATCATCCCCATCTGGTCATGTTTCACCACTAGTCATGACAGGAGACAGGTGACAGGTGTATTGTATTACATGACCTAATTAGATATACAATGCTCTTAAACAACAGGTGGACCTCAACCTGAGAAAATCCAATAAATTAATATGCAAATATGCAAGATGGAAAAATTAGGGGCATAGTATCATAATAAAATAATTATTAAATTTATGACTACGGATTGCAGGAGGTAAGACAAAAGACATGAAAATTGGTAGAAGTAGTACCGTAGTATAAATATTGATCTGCAGAGAAAAACTTCATATACAATTCTTTCTTGCTTGCCCTTCTCTCCTAGAAACAGGGACTCAACCCTCTCCTCTCCGAAACAGTTTCAGCCTCACTGGAGAGATATCCATATGATCAAGAGCTCCTTCAAATTGAAGATCTGTCAGCATCTTTAAGAGTGAAATCAGTGGTTCTCAAATTTTAGAATCACTTGGGGAGATGTTTAAAGTCCTAATGCCCAGACCATGCTCCATACGCAGTTATTATAAATCAAAACCAATGGGGGTACCCCCAGGTACCAGTATTTCGTAAAATGACCCAGATGATTACAACGTGCAGCTAATTTTGGGAAGCATTGGGTTAGATCTTAGGAAAATGCGGCCTTTTTTCTTTAAATTATACTTTAAGTCCTGCGGTACATGCACAGATCATGCAGGTTACATAGGTATACATGTGCCATGGTGGTGGTTTGCTACATCCATCGGCCCATCATCTACATTAGGTATTTCTCCTAATGCTATTATCTACATTAGGTATTTCCCATCATTTACATTAGGTATTTCTCCCAATCATCCCAGCCCCTGCTAAAATCCACATTTTCCCTTCAGAAACACATCTGCCATGTAAAGCAAAGTAACAAATAAGAAAACCAGCATTTCTTAGGGATTTTTCAATGAATGTTTCTATGCTTACCACCTGATATGCCAACTAGTGCTACTGAAATCAGCAAACCAAAAGGTCGGCTTACCAAAAACGTGCTTCACAGAGACCTGGTGCTACATAAGTGCCAGGTTGGGGGTTAGTATAATGACTTCTCCTCAATGGTTCTCCTCCCTCAGTTATATCATTGCCCCCTGTTAGAATCCATTTGAAACAGAATGGCCAAAAGCTCCTTATCAACTAAACTATATCATCCTTGATATTAGACAAATGGAACTGTCACTCTTTCTTGTTTGTTTGCTTTTAGAGACAGGGGCTTGCTCTATTGCCCAGGATGGAATGCAGTGGTGCAATCATAGCTCACTGCAGCCTCAAACTCCTGGGCTGAAGCAATCCTCTGGCCTCAGCCTCCTAAGCAGCGAGGACTACAGGCATGTGCCACCACATCTGGCTAATTTTTAAATTTTTTTAGATACAGGGTCTCACCATGTTTCCCAGGCTGGTCTTGAACTCCTGGGCTAAAGTGATCCTCCCATCTCAACCTCCCAAAGCACTGGGATAACAGGTGTGAGCCACCATATCTGGCCTGGAACTGTCTTGATGTTAAAGCATGTTACCTAATTCTAGGTCTTAAATTCATCTATTAGTTTATACCATACTCATCCAATTGGCTAAACTGCCTTCTTTCCTCTATCTACCTACTCATACTTTTCTTTCTGAGGTCAATAACAGCAGCTCTGAGCTAGGGTTGACCATAACATTTCAGTTTCTCTGTGACGTATCAGCATAATTATATTTTTTTCAATATTTTCTCATGCAATATTTCAAATATACACAAATGGTGAAAATGATTTTACAGTAGCTACCACCTAAAATCTTCCATTAGCATATTACTGTACTTTCTTTATCACACATCTGTTTATTGATCCTCTCTCTACCCATCTATTAGCCCATTCTATTTTTAGAAGCATTTCAAAGGAAATCCAGAATAATTATTAATGGGCATTGTCTTTTGCACTCAAAAGTATCCTGGTTTGGAAAATAAATTCTACAGTGACCCTATTCTGAAGCAAATGTGGTGTGTGAGTATGGTACAGCTGTGTAGCTATGGCAGTGCCAGGCACTGTGGAAGCATTAGATAAATATACGTGTGTGTTTCAATATTCAATTTAAGTTCAATTTGAATGAAAGAAACAAGATTATCATAACTGAATGCTGACTGATATTTTGTTGCAAAATAAAACTGGAATATCAGAACAAGCAGAACTCATCCATAGGAATAACCAAATAGTGCTTTGTGGGACAGTCAGACTTGTACTGAGCCTTGAAGAATAAGTAGAATTTGGATTGTTAGGCAGGCAGTAATGGAGTATTTAGCATAGAAAGGAATAACAGCATGAGCAATGATAGCTGGAGAAGAGCAAAAACAAGTTTGGCAAGAAGAACAAGAAAAAGAGCAAAGCCAAAGTATTCATGAACACACAGGCTCTTCCTGGTGTCTAGGAATAAGACACCTTTACTCATGACAGTTGATAGTCATCTCACTGGCTGAAAGGCCAAGTCACTGACAGGTCTTGAATGTCTACCTTGCCAGGCATTACCAGCAGAGCATAATGTGCAGTAACTGTTATCTATTCACCCCTTCTAACATGATTCTAGTTCTCAAATTGCCTACTGTTCTATACCAGAAGAAATGCTAAGACAGATTCAGTCATCATGCCAGAATAATATCTTAGTAAGCTGTAATGATTATTTATTATTTAAAGCAGAGTTTGCCATCCTCCTTTTTTTCAGATTTGTTGGAAGCTAATCAATTGGGCTGTGAATTGTATCAGACAGAACCTATATGCATGAGTAACTTCTTATTTCAGCAGTATCAAAATCAATAGTCATTGAGTCGTCTACAAAGCAGAAGGTCTGCCTTCCAATTTACAATATACTATGGCACACCTAAAGTAAGTCCTGTACATACATATTACTTGCATCATTCTGTTCTTATTGTTGTTAGAATTCTCTTTTGCTAGAATTCAAGGGTGATTTTTTTTTCCTGTGCTTCCACACTTCCCAATCAAAGCAGATTAAAACACGTACTTTGGCTTTCCATGATCTTGAGATGATTTGAACTGAGATGGGCTCATGCCCAAATGGTAAGTAAATTAAATGCTTCTGAATGAAGTAAATATTGAACCAACTTAAAGGATTCTTTGTAGTTCTTTTGAGAACTTTTACAATCTCTGTTATGCCTGAACCACTGCTTAGATCTTGACTGCCTAGCTGTACTGACCCCACCTTTGCATGTACCTCTGAGTTCAGCCAAGATTTTAATTCTAGTTCTAACCTTTTATCGTCACCTCCATCAATGATCACCATTCACTGTTTTTGGCTTCCTGAAAAGTTCGTGCTCTGTGCCTATAGTAAAATATTTTCAGGCCAGGATTGCTAACATTACAATCACTACAACCACAAGCATGATTATTATACTATTCCTCCAAGATACTTAGGGCTCTTGGCAAAAATTTCGTCAGATTCTAAAGTTACATTCTTGTTCTTCAGCAGAGGTTAAGCTCTCTTGGAGGACAAGAAGCTATTTTTTTAAATTGCTTTAAGAAGTCGTGCTTCTACACACTGGGGTCAGTTGGGGGGAAATAGTGGAGGGACGGTGGGGGGTGGGAAGCTGGGGAGAGATAGCAAGGGGAGAAATGCCAGATGTAGGTGATGGGGAGGAAGGCAGCAAATCACACTGCCACGTGTATTCCTATGCAACAATTTTGCATGTTCTTCACATGTACCCCAAAACCTAAAATGCAATAAAATAAATAAATGGGAGAAAAAAAAAAGAAGTCGTGCTTGCTTTTGGCAGTGTTGTGTTCTTATAAGATAGAAAGCAGCACAAGGAAATGCAAATAGAAGATTAGAACTACAAAATGACTTCATGGTAGATATACTATTTTGGTCTTACACCTCTAAAACACTCAATGATTAATTAAAGAGTGAAAATCATAGGAGAGAAAATAAGTTCTGGAAGGAGCTGATGATAAAAGTGATCAGTTTGTGATTCTTTAAAACAGTGAAACATAATTTGGAATGGGTATTCCCATCAGAAATGTTTACTGAGCACCTATCATGCACTACAAGTAGTCAAAAAGACTTATGAGATATGAACACTACCTTGCTAATAGCCTATACAATCTTTTGAGGAAGAGACTAGTAATACATTTGAAACAACAACAAACAATGGAAAGTGTCATTACTATAAACCTGTAGTCATAATTGTAAGTGCCATAGCTCAAAGGACATTAATGAAGGTTGATCTAGTCAAGGAAGGCTTCATGGACCAGAGAGGTTTGAATTGAGCTTCGAAGGGTTTAGATTAGTGTGAAGAGAACTTAGGGCATTCCACCTAAGAAAAACAATATGAATGGAAGGGAAAAAGAACTCAGTGTGCTTCTAGTATAGTAAAGAAGACAGATGACTACAGTAAATAGTGCGTGATAGGAAACATTGGTATGAGAGTTTAGATAGATAGGGTGGGCCATAATATGGAGGTCTTAGATACCAGGCTAAGAAGGTTTGACTTACTGCAGAGAAGACAAATCACTGGAGATGTTAAGGATGAGATCTTGACACAATGATAACTAACATTGTGTATCACAGCTTGTATATCACAGTATTGTGTATCATTTTCCATCACAGCTTGACACAATGACAGTGCCTGAGAAAAATGCTACGGTTACCAGTTAAGCAAAGGTCTACGCTAAACAACATACTCCCACCCCCTGCCTGCCAATTTAATCGTGTTTAAAATCAAAGACAAAGCATTTCACATTATTGCACTGAGTCACTCTTCTAAAGAGAGCCTACTCTGGGATGTGCTTGACATTAATGACATACTCTTTTTCCCCATTAAAGAAGTAGGCAACAATAATTAATATATTTTAGGTTTTTTGTGTGGCTACTATCTCTAATTTCTCTCTTTGTATTAGGGTAATAGTGGTTCCCTTTGTCATAACAGTTGTTGTTCATGTAACGGCCATGCACAGACTTCTATCACAACTGCCATTCACAGACATCAGAGAACGAGGTAGGTTCATCAGGAACAGTCAGAAGATATGTGACATCAGCACATATCATTTCACTTTTCAGCAACCCAAAAGGACCACCATTTTCAATCACCCATTTGTCTCAAGAACCAATCAAGGTTCTAATATAAACATAAGCTGTTAATCAAAATACCACTTTCTTTTCTTTCCATTGAGAGCCACCTTATATTTATGAATTTTTTATTTCTAATTTTGTCATATTTATATCAGCTAAAGCCCCCATTCTTTTCTTATCCCTCTCTTCCTAAAGGAAAGTGAGCATACCATGTAATTTCTATGCTACTACATATAAATGGTAAACAAAAATAAATTCTTAATTTTGCCTTGTATACTTTAAAATTTCAAATTAAAATGAATGGTTTCATATTTACAGTAATGATATAGTTTCATATTTAGGATAAGCATATAATTTACCATTAAAGCAGACATTCTACAAGTGATACTATTAATGATTACACCAGGACAAAAGCATAAAGTGGGCCTGTTTGAGGCCCACTAGGATGTATGATCATCCTTCTGATACTGTACATATTCTCCTTTTTATAAGGTAATTTTTAAATTTCTAGATTTTATTTCTAAATTAATATACAGTAAAATTGACTTGTTATATAGTTCTATGAATTTTAATATATGTATAGATTTACATAACCCATACCAGGATCAGGATACAGAACAGCTCCATCACCCCAAAACACTATCTCATGCCCTCTCTTTATAGTTACATTCTCCCTCTACTCCTAAACCCTAGCAACCACTCTGTCACTATAGTTTTATCTTTTTGAGAATGTCATATGAACAAAATCATATAGTATGTAATCTTTTGAGACTGGCTTCTTTCATGTAGCACACTGTCTTTATGATTCATCCAAGCTGATGGGTGAATCAAAAGTTCATTTTTTTATTGCTGAGTAGTGATCCATTATGTGAATATACCACAATATATATGTTTTATACATTCATCTATTGATGCAAATTTGAGTTGCTTCCAATTGGGGGTTATTAGAAATAAAGCTTCTATACACATTCATGTACAGGTTTGTTTGTAAACATAAGTTTTCATTTCTTTCGGATAAATACCCAAAAGTGCAACTGCTGAGTTGCATGGAAGTAGTATGTTTATTTTTATAAGAAACTGCCAAACTGTTTTTTCAGAGTAGCTGTACCTTTTTACATTCCCACTGAAAATGTATGCAAATTTCAACTACGCTGCATTCTCCCTAACCCTGATAATTGTATTCTTAAAATTATTTTTGCCATTTTGATAGGCGTGTAGTGATGTCCCATCATGGCTTTAATTTGTATTTCCCTATTGGCTAATAATGTGGAGCATCTTTTAATGTACTGTATTTATTTGCCAACTATAAGTCTACTTTGGTGAAATGGTGGTTCAAATCTTTTACTCATTTTTTAATTAGGTTGTTGGTTTCCTTATTGCTGAGTTTTGAGAATTCTTTATGTATTTTGGATTCAAGTCCTTTATTAGATGTGACTTGCCAATATTTCTTCCAGTCTGTGGCTTGCCTTTTCATCCTCTTCACAGTGTCCTTCCCAGAGCAGAGGTTTATAATTTTTATGATGAACTCTTTTCTTAATTCTAGGTCACAAAAATGAATCCCTATGTATTCTTCTAGAAGTTTTATAGTATTGTGTTTTTCACTTTTTATCAAGAAACATTGCTCAACTTTTTAGTTCTAACATTTTGCCTGAGTATATTATTGTTATTATTATTACTTTGAGACAGTGTTTCACTCTGTCGCCCAGGCTGGAGTGCAGTGGTGTGATCTAGGCTCACTGCAACCTCTATCTCCCTGGTTTAAGCAATCACCCTGCCTCAGCCTCCCAAGTAGCTGGGATTACAGGTCCATGCCACCACGCCCAGCTATTATTATTTTTTTTTTGCATTTTTAGTAGAGACGGGATTTCACCATGTTGGCCAGACTGGTCTCAAACTCCTGACCCCAGGCAATCTGCCCGCCTTGGCCTCCCAAAGGGCTGGGATTACAGGTGTGAGCCACTGTGCCCAGTCATGAATATTATTTTTAAATTTCTATTAAGACAATCATTCTTTGACAATAAGTTTTGAGGCATTTACTTTCCAGTACACATAACTTTCATTTTCCTATTCTTATTCCCTGTTGCTTAGAGGTAGTGATAGTGGGCAAGATTACTTTGTTTCAGATGATTTTTGGTCAATAACATTTATCTAATTTTAAAAGTTTTTTGCATAGTTTGCTAGGAGTTTGCTAGGAGTTGTTAAAATCATAAATTATATTGAATTATATTAAATACTTTTTTGAATCTGTTGAGGTAGTTATATGACTTTTTGTCTTTAAAGTTGTCAAAGACATTAAATAAATTTTTAAAAAGTTAAACTATTCTTAAATATTTCTGGTTTAAATTCAGAACAGCATGAGGTAGTACTTCATTAATAAAATTCATTAATGGATTTACTCTACTGATAATTTATGACTTTTACCTTCCATGTATGTGAGGTAATCCTATAATTTATTTTTCTCAAAGTACATATATCTAGTTTGGGTACAAGATTATATTAGACTCTAAAAATTAGTTCAGGAGAAGTTTCCCTCTTTTTTCATTCTCTGTGGAAGTTATATAAAATGGAGATTATCTGTTCTTTGAAAATTTGATAAACTAATTTGTGACATCCTCTAGGCCTGTTGATTTTTTTGTATGTAGATTTTTGACTATTGATACGATTTCGTTAATGGTACTAGCTTTATCCAGGTCAATTATTCTTCCTTGAGGCAGTTTTAATACATTTTATTTTCACATGACAGTATTCATTTTTTTAATTGTATGATTTATTTATTGTACAAAGTTTTTCAAGGTATTGTCACTGTGTTTTAAAATTTGACTATCTACAGTAGCATCTCCTTTTTCATTCCTAATACTGATGATTTGTCAAGTCTTTTTCTAAAATCAGTGTTACAATAAGTTTATTTGGGTTATCTACTAATCATTTCAAAGACCAAATGCTGGTTTTCTTGATTCTCTATTATTTGTTTTCTATTGCATTCATTTCTACTTCTATTTCCTTCCCTCTTTTTGTCAATTGTATTGTTCCTTTTCTAACTACTTAAAGTAGACACAGTTCCTGCTACATCTTCTTCTCTTACATATTCAACACTGAAAACTCATCTCTGGCATTGGGAGCATCCCACAAGTTTTCCTGTATTGTGTCATTATTATTCAATTATAAATTTTTTTTTAAATTTCCCAAATAACTTTTTCTTAACCAATTAATTATATTGAAGTATTTTTTTAATTTCAAAATTTACAAGGACTGTTTGCTATTTTTAAACTGATTCATGCTTTCTTTGTAGTGTGGTCAGAGAAAGTGGTGTTTATAGAGGTTTTAGGGTATTTTTTAAGATTTGTCACCTAGTACACAATTTTTTTTTTGGGACGGAGTTTCACTCTTGTTACCCAGGCTGGAGTACAATGGCGCAATCTCAGCTCACCGCAACCTCCGTGTCCTGGGTTCAGGCAATTCTCCTGCCTCAGCCTCCTGAGTAGCTGGGATTACAGGCATGTGCCACCATGCCCAGCTGATTTTTTGTATTTTTAGTAGAGACGGGGTTTCACCATGTTGACTAGGATGGTCTCAATCTCTTGACCTCGTGATCCACCCGCCTCGGCCTCCCAAAGTACTGGGATTAGAGGCGTGAGCCACCGCGCCCGGCCGTACACAATTTTTAGAAATATTTCACATGCAATTTATTTCACATGTAAAAAAGTATTTTCTCTAATTATTGGGCCCAGAGTTCTATTTATGTCCATTAAATCAAGTTTATTCTATATAAGCACTGATTTTTTTTCTACTTGCATATTGATTACTGAAAGCAGTATTAAAATCTTCAAATAGGCCAGGCACGGTGGCTCACACCTGTAATCATAGCATGCAGGGAGGCGGGTGGATCACCTGAGGTCACAAGTTTGAGACCAGCCTGGCCAACATGGAGAAATCCAGCCTCTATTTAAAAAGCTGGGTATGTCCATAATCCCAGCTACTTGGGAGGCTGAGGAAGGAGAATCGCTCCTACAAAAAAAAAAAAAAAAAAGCAGCAGGTCCTATTTGGACTGTGGGCTATAGTTTGCTCACCCCTTGGTTAGAATAGTGCTCCCATGTTAAAATTCCAGCTATTCATTTAAAATCTCAACACCCCTCCAACCAATAGTTGGGACTATGATCCAGCTCTACTAGCCTTCCAAACCTTCATAATTTTGTTAAAAATTTTTAATATAAGCTTCTATGCCTTTGGCATATGAATTTAAGTCTTTTACATTTTGAACTTAATTTTATACCTGAATTTATTTCTACCATTGTATGTCTTATCATTTTTTTTTTTTCTCCTTCCTGCTTCATATTGAGTTGAGTACGTTTTTACAATTTCCTTTTGGCCTTTTCTACTGATTTGGATGTAAACATTCTATTTAAATGATTTTGTTGATTACTCCTAAATTTTTAACATGCATACTTCACTTAAAGTCTAAAGTTGATCAACATCTCTACTCTTCCTCCTAGACTATAATAAAAGAGCCTTAGAAAAAATTTAACTCTGATTATACTTGCCTATTACAGTTTTCAAGTGTCTTAAACTATTTTGTACTTTATATTAGTTTGCTAGGGCTGCTGTAACAATGTACCACAAACTGAGTGGCTTAAACAACAGAAATGTATTGTCTCACAGTTTTGGAGGCTAGAAGTCTAAGATCAAGAAAACAGACCAATGCTCTCTTTGCAGGCTTTAGGGAAGGATCTGTATCTAGGCCCTGTCCCTAGTTTCTAATAGTTCCTGTGGCAGGTATGTAAAAGCTTCACATGACATTCTCCCTGTGTGCATGTCTCTGTTCCTCTATGTTCCTCTCTTTGCATGTCCGAAGTTCCTCTTTTCATAAGGACTTCAGTCATACTGGATTAGGTGCCCACCCTATCAAGATGAGATGACCTCATCTTAACTAATTACATCTGCCACAAACCTATTTCCAAATATAAGGTCACATACAGAGGTACTGGGGCTTAGGACTTCAACATATGAATTTCAGGAGACACAATTCAAACCATAACATACTTGTAAACTGTAAGTGGTTCATCAACATTATTGCTGTTTTACATAGTAAATAAATTTATCTCTATTTACCAATATTTTCAGTATTCACCATTGTTTCATGCATCTAACTTCACTCTGGACTCAATTTTCTTTCTTCTAGCACATACATTTTTAGTAGTTCTTTCACCAAGGTACATGAGTAGTAAATTATTTCAGTGTTCAGCAACATTTACATTTATTTTGCTGACATTCTTTTATGATACTCATTGAATGTAAAGTTCTAGATTGTTATTTTGCTCAGCTCTTTGAAGATAGTATTCCTTTCTCTTTTGGCCTCATTCTTTATCTTTATAGATTTAGGAGCTACAAGTGCAATTTTGTTACATGCATTTACTATATAGTGGTGAAGTCAGGGCTGTTCATGTAGCTGTCACCCAAATAGTGAACATTGTGAATTTGTCTTGTCAAGGGTTACTTTCTCTGCAATGATACCTTGTAGCCTGTATTGTATGTTCCTCAAAAGCTCTTTTGACTTTGTTTCTGTAAGGAATCTCAGGAAAGCCACTAACTCAGAACCAATTTTTATGCTACCTTATAAGTTTGGGGGTCATACAAAAGGAAATACAAACACAAACAAATTGTAAGTCCATAGTTACAGATCTTTGTAGGAGCTTTTTTTTTTTTTTTTTTTTTTTTCTCCCCTTTTCCCCATCCAAATCTCAGGAAAACAGCCAAATTCCTTGCCGCTTCTCTGTGGGTAGGATTTCTTTGTTGTTGTTGCTCACCCTTTTACTAAAGGTTAGAAATTCAAGGGTATCTGCTCTCCTCAGGGTTCTATAAATCCAAAACCTCACTTCACAAAGACCTGAGACCTCACCTCCTTTGTTACATAATCATGATAACTCATATTCCTAATTTACACGGTCGGACTGTACTACACCCCACCCCTGACAGTTACAGTCTTTTTTCTGGCAAGTTGGAATTTTGTGTGTCATTTTGAGATGTTGTATTTTATCAGAATTTCAAAGGGTTAGTAACAGGATATTATATGTATCTGCAATATTTCTAAAAATTGATCTTATTTGTATTTTATCATCCACACTTCTGGAAATTAATCATTTTAAAAATATTTTCTACAATCAGTGATGATATGTGGCACTTCAGCTTTGTTCTTATCTTCCATCGCAGGACTCAATCTACTGGTTTTGATTAACACACGTTTAAATGTCCAATGTAGTTATGGGTATCAGTTCAAACAGAACAGAGACTGGCTTTGTCAAAATAAAGCCTCCTACTGGCCAAATTGACTCTTCCATCCCATGTTTCTGTATATGACCCCTGAGCTAAAAACATTTTTGACATTTTTAATGACATAGCCATTTTTTAAAGATTTCATGACAAAAATAATATAAAATTCAAATTTTTGTTCATAAAAATTTTATTGAAACACAGCTAGCTCATTTACATGTATTTCAGCTATAAATATTCATATTTCCACTATAAATAACTGAAATGCTATACCAATTCATACTGGGTTAATAGCAATCTGTGAAGGGGAGGACCACCCTACCACAGCATGGCAAAGAAGGAATCTATGTTCTTGAAGGCTTCCCTATTACTTAACTTCCCCTTCATTATTATTACCATTAAAATGAAACTTAATTTTTGTAATCAAAGATAATAAGGGTTCTGGCAACAATATATTTTATTAGAATGCATCCTCTGTATTACATTATCATATATGCTCCTTGCTATACCACCCATTCATTTGTCAGATTCTGCTGGTTTCTGTGCATGTCCTGTGTATGTACACTTAGGATTTAATCTTTGTGAACAACTCACATATCACATGGTACTACATGCAGGCTTTTACCATAAAAATAATGCATGGAGAATATATTTGATCTGCTTTCTTACACAGTTTCCAAACATATACTATAGAAAAGCAATATGAGAGACAAAGTAGAAACCACTTTCGCTAGTTCTTTCAAGTTGAGGCTCACTTACATTTTGAACACATGGACAGAGTTGTCACCTTAAGTGAGGAAACAACTAACACAAAACAAGGCTGCTTTCACAACATAAGAGCACTGCAAGTAAAGCAAATCAAGCAAAGCTAAAACATAAGCCCTTTCTCTCTCTCAGTATCCTCACTGTAAACTAGGGGTTCCACAAACTACTCCTACTGGCCAAATCCAGCCCATTTCATGTTTCTGTATATGATCCATGAGCTAAAAACATTTTTGATATTTCTTAATGACCTAGAAAATTTTTAAAGAATATTTCATGGCAAATGAAAATAATATAAAATTCAAATTTTTGTTCATAAATAACATTTTATTGAAACACAACCAGCTCATTCACTTACATATCATCCGTGGCTGCTTTCATGCTACAATGGCAGAGTTAAGTAATTGCAATAGAGACTGTATGGCCTATGACCCTAAAGTATTTACTATTTGGCTTTGTACAAATAATGTTTTCTTACCTCTGCTATGAATAATCACCATCTTTTACCAGGATTGGAAGTAAATAGGACTAATAATAAGCAGGGCACTAAGCAAGGCACCTATGAGCAAGGCAAGGAAATGCTGTTACCAGAAATTCAGTGAAGAATAGTTATTAGAGCAAGATACTGTGCTTTGGATATTGTCCAGAAAGAACAAAAGAGCAACCAGGAATGAAAGTACACTCCAGTTCCTATACAACAATGATTAACAAAACACATGGCTGAATTTCAAATCTATCTGTGTGAAAATCCAGACTTTGACAATTGCAGCATGATTGTGGTCACTAACATACTGAAAATGAGTTTTTGAGTATTAAAGAAAGGTATTTGTTAAATTACACAGTTCTATGGTCATACCTTTGTATAGGTACTCTACTCAATTATATTTATATGCATTTTTTTTAATTTTTAAGTTCTGGGTTATATGTACAGGTCCTGCAGGTTTGTTACATAGGTAAACATGTGTCATGGTGGTTTGCTGCACCTATCAACTCATCACCTAGGTATTAAGCACCACATGCCTTAGCTATTTATCCCGATGCTCTCTCCCCCGGCCCTGCCAACAGGCCCCAGTGTGTGTTGTTCCACTCCCTGTGTCAATGTGTTTTCCTTGTTCAGCTCCCACTTATAAGTGAGAACATGTGATGTTTTTTTTCCTGTTCCTGAGTTAGTTTGCTGAGGATAATGGTTTCCAGCTCCACCCATGTCCCTGCAAAGGACATGATCTCATTCCCGTCTATGGCTGCATAGCACTCTATCGTGTATATGCACCACACCTTCTTCATCAATATCATTGTTGGGCATCTGGGCTGATTCCATGTCTTTGCTACTGTGAATAGCGCTGCAATGAACATACGCCTGCATGTATCCTTGTAATAGAATGATTTATATTCCTTTGGGTATATATTCAGTAATGGGATTGCTGGGTCAAATGGTATTCCTGGTTCTAGATCTTTGAGGAATTGCTACATCATCTTCCACAATGGTTAAACTAATTTACATTCCCACCAACAATGTGAAAGTGTTCCTATTTCTCTGCAACCTCACCAGCATGTTATTTCTTGACTTTTTAATAATTGCCATTCTGACTGGTATGAGACGGTATCTCATCATGGTTTTGATTTGTATTTCTCTAATGATCACTGATGTTGAGCCTTTTTTCATATGTTTTTTGGCCACATGAATGTCTCCTTTTGAGTAGTGTCTGTTCATGCCCTTTGCTCACTTTAAGCTCTTACCAGTTCATCAGACACTTTGGCTGAAGGTGTTTTAAAATGGAACGGCTTGGAGGCTAGGTACAAACAGGTACAGCAAATGAAGAAAGTAGATATTTAGAAGAAGAAAATATCATTCCTGCTATGTGAACCATATAGGGGTATGGTGCAAGGTAGAACAAAGCTGTTCTCAGTGCTGCTAAACTCAAAGTTCAAGGATGTCTAGAAAACATCTTCATTGTCCTTCACCATTTGATACAGACAGATCAGTGTTAAACTACCATAAACTTGTTTTTTAAGGGTATAAATTTTTGAAGCAAATGAAAAGACATGCACCAAAACTAAACACATAGTTTAGTTTTCAGCTAAAATATGCATCCGTTTTAATATATTAGAATTTAATGAATGTTTATGGATACCCTATGTTTATTATTTTATAGGCTTTAATGATATTTCTTCATTATTTGTCCACATTGAAAAGTCACAATATTTTAGCTCACCTTGCATTTCTCTGAATTACACTGGAAAATTTGGGATGCCATTATATCACTGACACTAATAAAACCCAACAATGTTAATTTGCTTCTAATTCTGGATTTTGTGACTGATATGCCTATGGTAATTTTCTCTGGACATTCTTCATCTCTGATGCATTGTGTTAAGGTATGACAACCAAAAATGAGCATAGCATAATGGAACATAAAAATAGAATATTGTTAGAATGGACTCAGATTGAGATATTTTGATGTAGTACAGGATACCCTGAATATCAGCTTACCCTTAGCTGTTTATTCCCCTGACAACATGTTTATTCTCCACAGCTCTTGTATACTTTATGTCCAGTTTGACTATCTGAAGAAAGCATACAGAAATATCCAATGACTTTTGTGACCACCATCCCTCCCAGCAAGAAATCTGATCTTCCCTGAGGCAGCTCAGGAACATCATGCAGTGTCTAAATGGCTTTCAGCAAAAGCTACAACATGGTATCCACATTTAAGGATCTCTGGGTTGAGGTTCTTGCTAGTAATAAAGATTCACCTATGGGCTTCTCCCTGTCTGGACATATATGCTACAACAAATTGCAACAGGATGAAGTAGTCAGTGTGGAAGGTAATGGAGTTGCTTTTCAACATTCATTCAGTCTTTCAAATGGGTAGGCTTGACCTCATCTCTAGCTCCAGCAATACACCCAGATTGGTAGGAGTCAATCAGAGTAATTCTATTCCCTTGCCACATTAGTTGGTTTAAAGCCACATAAAACAGAGAAAGCACAGTGCTTTTGTTCAACAGCTAAAAAAGAGATATCCATTCTTCTCCCATATGTGACTATGAAAGCAAGTAGCCCCATTTAATGTTGGCTAGCCAGCAGACAAAGCTAATACTAGCAAAAAGGCAGAGTCAAGACAATGAAAGAGAAATATGATAAGGCGCTGATGAAACTACATTAAAACTATTTCTTAAGTTTTGTATAGCACACAACAATACATTTATAATGCATAAGCCAGTTTGAAGATTTTTTTTTTATTATTATTCCTTGTGATCGAGCATCTTAACCTACAGGTTCACATATAATTAGACATAAAATGTAAATCACTTGTGAAAAATGATAAACTATTTTCTCATGGACTTATTTCACAGTAGTTTTGTCTTTGTTTCTAATGGACTGTCACTGACTTCATTTTTAAATTTATTTGCTCTTCTTCACCTCTTGGTAAAAAGGTATCTTTAAACTTTCTTCTTCACAAGGGAGTCTCTATATTTAAAGCAGGAGTCAGAAACTACAGCCCACTATGTGTTTTTGTGAAAAAACTTTGTTTGGAACATAGCTAAGCTTATTCATTTACTTTTTGTCAGTGGCCACTTTCACACTGTAATGGCCATTAAGTAGTTATCACAGAGACTGTATGCCTGAAAAACTGAAGATATGTACTACCTGGCCCTTAACAGAAAATGTTTGCTGACTCTTAATATGAAAGAATCCTGAAGCCAATCATTTTTCAAAAATTGAGGCTGCATATACCATGGGTAGTGTATTAGTCCATTTTCACACTGCTGTAAAGAACTAACTGAGACTGTGTAATTTATAAACAAAAGAGGTTTAATTGACTCACATTTCCACATGGCTGGGGAGGCCTCAGGAAACTTACAATCATGGTAGAAGGCGAAGGGGAAACAACGTACATCTTACATGGCCGCAAGACAGAGGGAGTGCTCAGGGGAAACTGCCACTTTAAAAATGTCAGATCCCATGAGAACTCCCTCACTATGAGGAGAACAATATGGAGGAAATCTGTTCTCATGATCCAATCACTTCCTGCCAGGTCCTTCCTGTGACACATGGGGATAACAATTCAACATGAGATTGGTGGGGACACAGAGCCAAGCCATACCAGGTACTAAGAATGTGTTTGTTGATTCAGTGTCTGCCTTCCCTATTCAGGCAACTCAGCTCAATTCAGTTTTGAAAATTTACAAATAGGCCTACCTTCACTTTTGTATGAACTCTTTGATAAAGACCATGAAAGAAGAAATCAAAATTTTCTTCTTTTTAACTTTTAAGTTCACAGGTACATGTGCAGGCTTGTTACACAGGTAAACTTCTGTCATGGGGGTTTGCTATACAGATTATTTCATCACCCAGATATTAATTATATCACCCATTATTTATTTTTTCTGATCCCCTCCCTCCTTTCAACCTCCACCTTCTGATATGCCCCAGTGTATGTCGTTCCGCTCTATGTGTCCATGTGTTCTCATAATTTAGCTCCCAATTGTAAGTGAAAACATGCAGCATTTGGTTTTCTGTTTCTGCATTAGTTTGCTAAAAATAATGGCCTCAGCTGCATCCATGCCCCTGCAAAGGACATGATCTAATTTTTTATGGCTGTGTAGTATTCCACAGTGTATATGTACCATATTTTCTTTATCTAGTCTATTATTCATCAGCATTTAAGTTGATTTCATGTCTTTGCTACTGTGAATAGTGATGCAATGAACATACATGTCGATGTGTCTTTATAATAGAGTGATTTCTATTCCTTCAGGTATATACCCAGTAATGGGACGGCTGGGTCAAATGGTATTTCTGTTTTTAGGTCTTGGAGGGAATGTCACACTATCATATACAATGGTTGAACTGATTTACATTCCCACCAATAGTGTATAAGTGTTCCTCTTTCACCACAATCTTGCCAGCATCTGTTATTTTTTGACTTTTTAATAGTAGCCATTTTGACTGGTGTGAGATGGTATCTCATTGTGGTTTTAATTTGCATTTCTCTAATCATCAGTGATGTTGAGCTTTTTTTCATATGCTTGTTAGCCAACATGTATGTCTTCTTTTAAGAAGTGTCTGCTAATGTCCTTTGCCTATTTTTTAATGGGATTGTTTGGGTTTTGCTTGTTGATTTAAGCTCCTTATAGATTCTAGATATTAAGGCTTAGTCAGATGCATAGTTTTCAAATATTTTCATTCTGTAGGTTATCTGTTCATAGTTTCTTCTGCTGTGCAGAAGCTCTTTAGTTTCATTAGATCTAGTTTGTCAATTTTTGCTTTTGTTGCAATTGCTTTTGGTATCTTCAATCATGAAATACTTGCCCGTATCTATGTTCTGAATGCCTATACCTAGATTGTCTTCCAGGTTTTTTAGTTCTGGGTTTTACGTTTAAGTCTTTAATCCATCTTGGATTAATTTTTGTATGTGGTGTAAGGAAAGGATCTAGTTTTAATCTTCTGCATATGGCTAGTCAGTTATCCCAGCAACATATATTGAATAGAAAATCCTTTCCCCATTGCTTATGTCAGGTTGGTCACAGATCATATAGTTGTAGGTGTTTGGTTTTATTTCTGGTTTCTCTATTCTGTTCCATTGGTCTATGTGTCTGTTTTTGTACTAGCACCATGATGTTTTGTTAGTGTAGCCCCGTAGAATAGTTTGAATTTGGTTAGCATGATACTTCTAGATTTGTTCCTTTTGCTTAGGATTACCTTGGCTACTCAGGCTCTTTTTTGATTCATATGATTTTTAAAATAGTTTACACTAGTTCAGTAAGGAATGTCAATAGTTGTTTAATAGGCATAGTATTTAATCTATAGCAATTTAATCTATAAATTGCTTTGGGAAGTATGGCCATTTTAATAATATTGATTCTTCATATCAGTGAGCATGGAATGTTTTTCCATTTGTTTGTGTTATCTGTGATTTCTTTGAGTAGTGGGTTATAGTTCTCCTTGTAAAGATATTTCACCTCCTTAGTTAGCTGTATTCCTGGATATTTTATTCTTTTTGTGGCAACTGTGAATGGAAGTTCATTCCTGATTTGGTTCCTGGCTTGACCTTTGTTGGTGGATAGGAATGTTAGTGATTTTTGTACAATGATTTTGTATGCTGAAACTTTGCAAAGTTGCTTATCAGCTTAAGAAGATTTTGGGCTGGCCAAGCATGGTGGCTCACACCTGTAATCCCAGCACTTTGGGAGGCCGAGGTGGGTGGATCACCTGAGTTTGGGAGTTCAAGACCATCCTGACCAACATGGAGAAACCCTGTCTCTACTAAAAATACAAAATTAGCCAGGCATGGTGGCATATGCTTGTAATCCCAGCTACTCGGGAGGCTGAGGCAGGAGAATAGCTTGAACCTGGGAAGCAGAGGTTGCAATGAGCCAAAATTACACTATCGCATTCCAGCCTGGGCAACAAGAGTGAAACTTCATAAAAAATAAAAAATTAAAAAATAAATAAATAAATAAATAAAACAAAAATAAAATTAAAAAAAATGATTTTGGACTGAGACAAGCTAGCAGAAGATAAGAAATAATCCCAGAGCCAAACTGAAGGAGACAGAGACACAAAAACCATTCAAAAGATCAACAAATTCAGGATCTGTTTTTTTGAAAAAAATAATAGGAAAATAGGCCACTAGTTAGACTAATAAAGAAAAAAGAGAGAAGATTCAAATAAACATGATCAGAAATGACAAGGGGATATTACCACAGATCTTCACAGAAATAGCAACAACCATCAGAAAATATTATGAACATTTCTATGCACACAAACAAGAAAACTGGGAATAAATTCCCATACACATATACCCTCCCAAGACTGAACCAGGAAACGATTTACTGAACAGACCAATAATGAGCTCCAAAACTGAATAGTAATAAATAGCCTGCCAATGAGAAAAAGCCCAGGACAAGAAAGATTCACAGCTGAATTCTAGAAGGTGTACAAAGAAAAGCTAGTACCATCTCACTGAAACTATTCCCAAATAATGAGGAAGAAGGACTCCTACCTAACTCATTCTATGATGCCAGCATCATCCTGTTACCAAAGCCTGGCAGAGATACAACAACAACAAAAAAACTTCAGGCCAACATTCTTGATGAATATCAATACAAAAATCCTCAACAAAATACTGGCAAATTGAATCTAGCAGCACATCAAAAAGCTTTTTTCACCATGATCAAATGGGCTTTATCTCTGGGATGCAAGCTTTGTTCAACATATGCAAATCAATAAACATGATTCATCACATAAACAGAATTAAAGACAAAAAAGACATGATTATCTCAAGATGCAGAAAAAGCTTTCAATATAATTCGACATCTATTCACATTAAAAACTCTCAATAAACTAGGTATTAAAGGAATGTATTAGTCCATTCTCACAATGCTATGAAGAGATACCTAAGACAGGGTAATTTATAAAGAAAAGAGGTTTAATTGATTCACAGTTCTGCATGGCTGGGAAGGCCTCAAGAAACTTACAATGATGGCAGAAGACACCACTTCACAGGGTGACAGGAGACAGAATGAGAGCCGAATGAAGTGGGAAGCCCATTATAAGACCATCAGATCTGAGAACTCACTCATTCTCATGAGAACAGTATAGGGAAAACCACCCTCATGATTCAATCATCTCCACCTGGTCCCACCCTTGACACATGGGAATTATTACAATTCAAGGTGAGATTTGTGTGGAGACACAGAGCCAAACCACATCAAGGAACATAACTCAAAATAGTAAGAGCCAAGTATAACAAACCCACAGCCAACATACTGAATGGGCAAAAGCTGGAAGCATTCCCTTTGAAAACTGGCACAAGACAAGGATGCCCTCTCTCACCTCTCCTATTCAACATAGTATTGGAAGTTCTGGACAGGGTAACCAGACAAGAGAAAGAAATAAAGGGCATCCAAATAGAAAGAGAGGAAGTCCAACTATCCCTGAAATAATTTATTACACACCTTTATATACATATAAAGATGTGATGTTACACATGAAGAATAGGTTTACAAAACTTAAATTCAACACAAGCCCCATCTTGATTGTAATTGCATATCTCTGAGTACAGAAATAAGAGTCCAAGTTTCAGAAACAATTTCTCTATCCTGAGTACTGAGGGTTAAGTGACGGCAAGCATAAGGTGGAAAGATTACATTTTAAACCATTTCAAGTAACGTACTTCGAGCTCATATTCTTGGTGTGTGTAGGGGTCTTGTTACGGAAGCTTATCACAAATTGCTTTGTATTTATCTCATTTCTGCAGGGGAGAAGGAAATGGAGAAGGGTTGACAGAGGTAGGTAATAGAATCACTATAATAGAAGTGGCCTTGGAGGGTCACTAAGTCCATTATTCTTTACACAGGCCAGGGTAGAGTCATCTTAAATCTGAAAGTTAAAGAATATTGGTGAAAGACTTCCTAGGATTTGTCAGTGACTAATTAAAGGTATCCCAGGGTCCATGCAGTACATAATTTGCTCTCCAATAGTAACACCTAGGATAATTCTGTAGGCAAGTAGGACATTGTCTCCTAAAACACCAGCATTGAAAGCTTAGATAACTGATGCAAACATACCTAATTTGCCATTAAAATACTGTTATAAAGCTTTTGCCCACCGACCTGTTTGTTATCAATCTGAAAAAATGTTCCAATAAAATTCATTGAAATAACTATCTCACCCAAATGCCCCCTGTTTCAGTCACAATCTACCTCTTCTTGTATATTCTCAGTACAATATGAAAACAGCTGTCAAAGGGGAATTGTAGAGATGGCCCTGGGTCAGGGGCTCCTACAAAGGCTAGTGAAGTTTTGCCAACAAAATTTACACAGCTTGCTGTGAATACTACCAACCAGAGGATGGTGCAGCCTAACTGCTCTTAGTAATGCAAGAGGATACTAATGTTTTAAAAGTTCATTCGGTGAGAAAAAAAAAAAAATCATTTGTCTATTCCCTACTCCATACTCTGTTAAATCTACATTGTGATATTTTCTCTCAATTGCATCTTTTTTAACGACTAGAGATTTACAAGGACCTTAGTAATAGGTGTATATATATATAAAATCAGAGGATCGCGGAGTAATTTTCCCATTTTTGTCCCTGTAAACATATAGGTCTAAAGCTCATGCCAAGCAGCAGAAATGAATCATCTGCAGAGGACCACAAGCTGTCATTTAAACCCTAGTCTTTAACTTTTCACTTCACTCTTTTCTCTCCATTATGTCTCCTTTCTGGCCTTGGAGGCAAAATACATCAACCATCAATTTATTCCCTGCGGCAAACCTTTGCCCCTCACCCTTATCAATCCATTAAGTAAACCCCATTAAATTGGTCCTCACTTTGCAAAAATAGCAGGCTGCTCCAGGGGATAAGGAGAGTTATAATACTACTGGGAACAATCAAACAGTTAATGACAACTCAGGGAGAAAAGGGGAACTTCCTGGGTTACTCTCCTTTCACTCATGGCCATACTCTCTGGTCTTATGAGCCAGTATTTCAGCAGTTGATCATTTATAACTTCAAAAACAATTTTCCTCAAAATTCCAGCTACTTTTGTGGTAAGACTACAGTTCATGGCCCAAGCAGGGGTATACTGTAAATAAAGTTACTAGGCATTCAAAGCTGGCAAGTCCCCCCTTGCTAATCTGCCAATCCCATAGGTTCCTCTGATAGTCAGCCCTGGCATGTTCCTTCATTGCCTCAGAAACTATTTTGCACAGTGAAGTACTGAAGTGAAAATTTCTAATCCAGAAATTTTATGACTATGTTTATTTTAGAGATTTGAATACAAATACATTCATATGTACTCTCTCTCTCTTCCATTGTTCCTCCCCACTTCATAAATCCCTATTAGACATGGTTGGAATACAGAATATTCACCAAAAAACCTTTTTGTTCCCCCAACTGGCCAGGTCATTGTCCTCGGTTCTACCCACTCATTTGCCTCTTATTTCTAATTTTGCTTCTCTCATGCCACTATCCTCTATCTCACCTCTTACCACACAGATAAATCCTTTGAACTGACCTTATTTTGCCACATTTGTCTTTCATTATTTTCCTATACATACATGCATTAATGCTTTTAGCTCTTATATTGGTGGGAGGAGTAGGTAGGTGTTATTTGGACTGTATTCCTTAGAATTCATAAAGTATCCTGGGATTGGGTTTCTCCCCCTTATTAAATGATACTGAATGGCTTCTTCCCAACCCCCACACACATGCATACAAAGAAAACTTTAAAGGTAAAGTGTTACATAAAAGTAAAACACAACATCAGTAGTTTTAAGGGGTATGTGTGTATCTCAGAATGTGCACACAGTCATACATCCACAGAGTGTACTACGCAAACCTAGATTATACCCTCCTACAGATAGGTCATATGGTATTAGCCTATTGCTCCTAGGCTACAAACGTGTACAGCATGTTACTGTACTGAATAAGGTAGGCAATTGTAACACAAAGGTCAGTATTTGTGTATCTTAACAGATCTGAACATAGAAAAGGTACAGTGGGCGATAACACACAGAGAACTGTCATCTCCTGTGAAAGGAATGCCTTCTGGACTATCTTCTGAAGGATCCGCCTGAGGCTGTTTTTCAGTTGAGTTTTTTTTTTTAATATAGGTAAAAGGAGCACACTCCAAAACAATGATAAACAGTATATAGCAAATACAAAAACCAGTAACATAGACGTTTATAATCATTATTAAGCATTAGATACTATACATAATTGTATGTGCTATAGTTTTATATCACTGGCAATGCAGTAGGTTTGTTTACACCAGCATTATTACAAGCAGGTGAAAAATTCATTGTGCTATGGCTATGACTTTACTACATGATAGGAATTTTTCAGATCCATTATAATCTTATGAGACCATCATCCTATATGCGGTTCATCATTGACCCATGTTATGCAGCAAATGAGTATATATGCATCTGTACATAAAATGTATTGAAGTGAAATTCATATAACATAAAGTTAACCATTTTAAACAATTCAGTGCCATTCAGCACATTCACGAAGCTGTGCAACCACCATCTCAATCTAGCCCTAGAACATTTTCACCAATCCAAAGCAAAACCCCACAGCCATTAAACGTTTATCATCTCTTCCTCACCTTAGCCCATAACTACTAATCTGCTTTCTGTCTCTATGGATTTACTTATTCTGGATTTTCATATAAATAGAGTATACAATATGCAGCCTTTGGCATCTGTATCTGACTTCTTTAATTTAGCACGTTTTCAGGGTTCATCCACATTGTAGCATTCCTTTTTATGGCTAAATAATATTCCACTGTATGTATATACCACAATTTGTTTACCTATTTATCCAATAAGAAACTTTTGGGCCATTTGTGCTTTTTGGCAATTGCAAATAGTTCTACTAGAAACATAGCTGTATGTGTATTTGTTGGAGTCTCTGTTTTCAGTTTTTTTGCATATATATGTAAGAGCAGAGTTGCTGGATCATATGGTAATTCTGTTTAATCTTTTGAGAAGCTGCCAAACTGTTTTCTACAGTAACTAAACCAATTAACACTCCCACCAACAAAGCAGGAGAGTTCCAATTTCCCCACAGCTTTGCTCTTTGTTCCTTTTTAATTATAGCCATACAAATACGTGTGAAATGGTTCCTTACTGTAATTTTGATTTGCATTTCCATGATTAATGATGTTGAGTATCTTTTTACAGGATTGTTGGCAATTTACGTATCTTATTTGAAACAATAACCATTGCCTATTGTTTAAAACTGTGCCCTTTGTCTTTTCATTGTTGAGTTGTAAGGGTTCTTTATATATTCTGGATACTAATATCTGATTAGCAATATAATTTATAAATATATTTCCCATTCACTGTCTTGATCACAGTTATACATAAAAGTGTTTTGTTTTGATGATGTTAACAAATATGTTAACTAAACTCAAATTCAATATTACACATGCCAAAAAGAGAAGAGTCATGAATGATAGAGGGAACACAAAAATAGGAATGTTGGGAGAAGGGGAAAGGCAATACACACAGAAGACGGATGGGTAAGAAGTGAATAGCAGAGCAGACAAAGCGCAAGTGACAGAGAAAGGGAGAGGAGAGAGATAACATAGAAAGTACCCATCAGTATGACCATTCAAGCAAAGTGTGAGAAAAAGGAGTTTAATTGGTTCAAAAGTATTAGACTACTTTTCCCCATTCTCTGCTTTTTACTTACAGTAATTACTTTCAGAGTTTCAGCACCTCTTGGTACAGTCATCTGTGAAATATCAGTTAGTGGATTTGCCATTATCCAGACTATTTATTCTTAAAAATTTCAGAGTGTCTCTCTGAATAGGACAGCCTCAACGGCCCACTATGGTAAAAATCATTGTCTGGGCTACCACAGCAGTGTTAGGTAGCTTACCTATGGTCAAAGAGGCAGTGTACCTGTGGTTTAAATTCAACCTATTTGACTCCAGAGATACATTCTTAAGCACTATGCTATATAGATCTTCCTTATAGCATGTTAAATCCATTGCATACATTTAATCTGAAAAGGTAGATTATCTAAAACCAATCACCTATAATTTTTAAAATTTTCAGTAGCAGATATTCCTTCTCAATTAAATTTGGCAGGCTAGTATTAAAATTAGTTTGTATTCCCCAAGCACCTACCAATCAGAAAGGCAGCCCAGGAGTGTGCTAGAAGCCAGAGAGAAGCTAACTTGGATTTGAAAGATCTGCCCTAGATAGAGAGTTGATAATTGAGGCTGATTATAACAAATTTAAGGTCAATGTTCCCCAATTCCCTGCTCAGATGATAACAACTCCTTAATTCATGTGTTCTATAGTATTTTCCTTGTTTCCTACATCATTCTACCTCTCAGTCACACCACAGCTCAACTGGATGTGTTATGCAGGAAGCAAATTGATGCAATATCTAGTAAATAAATGTATTTGCCACCTGCAGATCAAACTTTGATGCATCCTGCTCTAATTAAAAATCACATAAGTATAAATTAGGCTAATTTATATTTCTACATTGCCCTCAATTTATTTATTCCTCTGTGGGTTAGTGACCCTTGACAGATAAAAAGGTCTCCCCATTACAGAGAGAAAGGCTGGAAAGCAATGACATCAAACAAAGGGCCCTAGCGCAAATATTAGAAGGCAGGTGGCTCTGCTGTCCTGTATTGATAAACAGAAGGCATGAGGAGATAAAAATAAGGTGAGTCAGTTTTAAGGTGAAAAGGACTACAAAACCAAGGTTACCCAAAGACAGTCAGATAGAAAGCAAAAGACTAAAGAAAGGTAAGAACAACTGTGTGATGACATGAATGCCAATAGATTTTTAAAAATGGAAATGTTAAACTGAATGAGAATGGGAGTTCATGGATGAGGAAGCCAAATTTGAAAGAAGCTGTAACTTCACCAAAGTCAGAGAGGAAGCATCAAGTGGCAAAAACACAAATCCAGACCATTCCTCATGGGTCGTTATTCTTAACTGTTGTCTTAGAGTGACAAGACCTGCCACACTCCTTTATTTTCACGGATGAAGGAGTAAAGCTACCCAGTATATGTTTGCCCAAATAGTGGGGAAGGTGACAAGCGATTATAAAGAAGAAAAACAACATTGTTAACATTTGCACTGCGGGATGAATTTCAAACAAAAGAAAATAGGGCCTTGAAACAGCTCAATTACAGCAAGCCTGTGATAAATCTACTCAAAGTTAAGTTATAAGTCACAGAAATGACATAGTTACTTTGAAAGAACACCCTCATATAATGTTTGCCATATCTGGTTTAGTCACTCCACATTATAATTCCTCTAAACATCATTCAAAACTCTTATTTCATTAGCACACTAGAAACCCATTTTTAGAATGAGCACTACTATAATTGGTTAATGGCTATAAATGCCTTCATTTGTGATAAGATTTTCAAAATAAGGCAGTATTTGGTGTACAATTAAATTATAATCCCAGCAACACTTAAATTAGTTATTAAGAGGTATTGAAAATTTAGAGCCAGGTTCTTTCACAATCAATTAAAAGAAAAAGGCAAGGAAACACCTTCAGCCTGTACCTTAATTAGACATTCTATGCACTTATTTATATAATGCCTACTGCTGGAACACTTTCATACTAGGTTTTCTAGCCAAATAGACTTGAAAGGGTGGTGAATATTAAAAACTATCCCATCAGGGCCTAATGCATTTAATTAGTTGATCGTAAGTGTCAAGTACCCTTTCCCTTTTGATAGATTATCCCAAAGAGTAGGCTAACAACCCCAATTTGCTGACTAATTGAATTTTGATATATTCTCTAGAGCTGTTTTCCCCCGACTAATTGAATTTACAGGCAGTTAAATCTGACAGATTCGGTAATATCTACCAAAGTCCCTTTATACTTTGTAAAATTATGAAAACGTAGCCAGTATGTCATGCCCTGAGGAAAGAGGGTACATTTGAGGACTCAATCCCAAGGGGAAAAAGTGGTAAGGGAATCTGATTTGTTATAATATATGTCAAAATGTCCAGTAGTAATAAATTTGACATTTTGTCACTGGATATATTAATTTTCCATTAATGAATGACAAAATATTCTAAAAGTATATATGTACAGGTTTGTTCATGATGTCGTATCTCCACCAATATATATGAATCTACATACAAGCAAAGGCAGGTGTACTTTATGTTGTTAGCTGAAATAGAGGCAATTCAATTCCCACATGGATTCCATTTCTAACTAAGCTAAAAAGTACGGCCCCTCATAATCTGCATAAGCTTTCAGCAGGGAATGTGCATTTCCTTCACCAAGAAGCCAAGGTTTATTGCAGAAAAATAAAGCCAAGCCTTGTTAATTTAAGACCTAGAGAATGTGAAATTCCTACTAAGTCAACTTCAGCTGGTTTGAAATTTGGAAATGCATTTGCTGAGTAAATTAACAATCAAACACAATTGGAGGAGAGATGTTTGAAGACTTAAGGGAACAAATGATTTTTCAAGCACTTGGGAAGCATTATTTAAATACAGGTAATTACTACGTGAAAAGAGCTGTGGTACCTGGAAAGAGGGCTGGATTTGAGTCAAAAGACTTACTTAGCAGCAGTCTTCTACAATTACTTCTATAACCTGAGCCTTAGTTTCTTTATCTGTAAAACTGAGATAATATTTACCTCACAACATGTGGGAGGCTCCACACAATGTGAGGAGCTAAATGAATATTGGGTATTTTTATTACATGCATAAAATAATGAACATATAAATAAAACACTTATAGAAACATTTTGCCCTCTAATTTTCACAGATAAGACAATTAGGGCATAGAGTAGTCAAGTGACTTGTCCATGAGCACACAGCTAGTTAATAACAGAGTTAGGGAAAAAATCTAGGGTTCTGCAACATTACTGCCAGTATCCCTACCTCTTAATCATAGCTGTTCCCCCCCAAAAGGACTACTATACTTTCTTGACTTTGTTCTTTTTTGTCATTGTACTTTAGGTTCTGGGGTACATGTGCAGACCATGCAGGATTGTTGCATAGGTACATACATGACAATGTGGTTTGCTGCTTCCATCCCCTCATCACCTATGTCTGGCATTTCCCCCCATGTTATCCCTTCCTGACCTCCCTACCCCCACTGTCTCCCCCAGCCCCCCAACAGACCTCAGTGTGTGATGCTCCTCTCCTTGTGTCCATGCGTTCTCATTGCTCAACATTGGCCTATGAGTGAGAACATGCAGTGTTTGATTTTCTGTTCTTGTGTCAGTTTGCTAAGAATGATGGCTTCCAGATTCATCCATGTCCCTACAACTTTGTTCTTACAGCCTGAATTACTTTAAAAGATGCCCATTAACAAATAGGTACTTCTCTTCAAATATTAATAGTTTGTAGAATTTTACACTTGAATGTTTAATAAACATCTGTTGAGCACCTACTTAATGCAAGTCACTGTACTGTTAGAAACAAAAAACAAAACATGATTCCCACCTTTAAAGAATTATTAATTCTAATGACTCCAAGCACGCATTGATAATTCTGGCCTCAGGCTATCAAAGGTCCTTCACCACCATGCTCTACACAGGTTTGAACTTTCCCTAACCAATCATACTCAAAAAGACTTCCCTCTTGCCTCCAGTTTAGCTGGGGCTCTCAGGTTTCAGGAAACCTGACTAAAGCACTTCATTTTTGGTTCATGCATAAATTCTGAGCTCAGCCTCAAATTATCTCTGGGGTTCCATTTCCTGCAGTTGGAGAGGCCTGAAGGGTGACGTTATCATGCAGTGTCAGGTAGCAATGGGGACAGTGTGGGTGGGTGGGCAGAAATAACCTTAAATTCATTCAGCTGATGAGATATTCATAACTTAGAACAAGAAAAGCTAGTTGCCCACCAAAGCATACATACTACAGCTTTCCTCCCTCATGGGACCTGAGTTGCAAATCAAGAAGCCACTTCCTGATGAAAATCTGAGAAGCAAGGAGAATTCAGCTATTAGGAAAACTGAGAAGCAGGCACAGAGGAAGTTGGAAAGGCAAACTTTGCAGGCACCCACAATTACAAATTATTAGATTCTCTGCTCCATAGCCTAACTAGCCGTACGAACTTGGGCAAGTCACTTAGTCTTTCTGAGTCTCCACCTTATGTGTAAAATGATAATAAATGATACCTGTATGAAATGGTTGTGCCAGTTAAATGACATAATGAATGTAAGATGCCTGACTCATCATAGGTATTCAGTAATTGTTAGTTTCATTCCCTTTGTTGCCGGGTCAACTCCTAGCACACCTTCTTCTCCCACTCCAATGCTTCTGTGGAGAAAAGGACAAAATGTGGGACCTTCCCACCTTCCCAGTAGAAAAGTAAGGAAACTCAGCTGCCCGCCCCCCGCCCGCACCAACCCCGGGCTTCATAAATCTTTGTGTCTTTCAAGAATCATTTTCTTCAAACCTCAGGCTATCTCATCAGAGTCTAATAGAGGAGTCAGGTGATTAAGCAATAGATGAATAATTTGCTATGTGAACTGTAGATTGAAAAAGGTAGTGGGGATGGCAATTAAGTTATTATTTCATTAAGTTGTAATTAGTGACTAAAGGTTTCAGCACACCTACTAATTCTATTAGAGTGTATTGAGTTTAAATAATTTCATTAAATTTGCTCTATTAGTATATTTATATTTCTCTGAAAATCTATCTTTATAATATTGGTCCAAAGTCTCTACTCCTGAATTTTTCAGAGACAATGTTCTTTAGGAAGATAATCTGTGTATAATTCAGGGCCTGATTTCACTCTGGGTTTCCTTAGACCATAGTCCATTATAGTAGAGAATTCAATCAAGAGGCTATGTCTAATATTTTCAAGGGATTTACTTCACTGAGAGTAGGAGAGAATCTCCACCTATTATTTCTTAATTCATAACCCTGTCCCACTAAACTCACCCCAAGGACTGTGGAGGCTCTGAATTAGTTCACCCCTACCACAACCCCTCTACCCCCAGGCTCATCTAGTGTTTCTGTCACTCATTCCCTGTGTTCTAGCCACATTGGCCACTTTTGTGGATTATGCCAAGCTGCTTTTCACTTCAAGACAGTCATAAGTTATAGTCCTTGCCAGGGACACTCACATATTCTTAGAGATCCAATCCCTGACATTAGGAAAATTTAACAGAAAAAAGGTACAGAGTCCGATGAGGAAGAATTATAAAGAAACTATTTAAACCAAATGCCACCACGTCACAGAAGTCTCTTCTAGCACTAGCATCCTTATCCCCAAATTAGGAGTAGGAGTAGTCTACCTCTTCTGGAAGAAAATCTAATTTCACTAGTAAGTCCCCAGCTTTCTGGGATAATTTGAAATAAAGTCTGTTCTAATACAAAGCTACGCTGGGTTCAGAAACCTGAAGTCACTCTGAGCTTTCCACCAAATAGGCCAAGCTGATTTTCTTCTCATGAGATTGATATTCTAGCTGGCAGTGTAATGGTGAAGGTTTGGAATCTGAAATCCCTTGAATTTTTGCTCTAATACTTAATAGCTATGTGTCCTTGGTCAAATGACGTAACCTCTCCGGGCCTCTGTGTTTTCATTTATGAATATAGATGATAACTCCACATGGCATAGTTTTTGAGGATTAAGTGATATAGTTCATTTTCGTGCTCAATACAAGCCTCATACATAGTAAGTGCTAAATATCAGTTATCTGTTACTATTTTCATTACTGCAATTAACTTCACCTAGGCCACAACTTGGGCTCATCCATGTATAGAACATTTATGAAGAGACTTTTTACTAGGCGCTGGCAATACAGGTGATAATAAGATAGGACTCTGTCTTTAGCTCACAGTCTGATGAAGAAAACAGTCGTATAAATAGCTAACTACATTTACTAGTTGCATAAAACTAATTCGCCGAGTAAAATGGAACACATCCTGTGATAGTGGGGACCCAGAAAGAGCTGTGAGCATAGGACCAAGCATACAGTTGTACTGGTCATAAAAGGGACCTAGTGAGAAAGAGTAGAAGATCAAAAATGCCCAGTTCTTTATAGTTGATCAACCACACAAACCCATGTCCTATAGATGGCAGATTAATTGGTGTGCCTTCACACTTGAAGGCCAGCACTGGATACCCTAACTTAAACAAGTCTTAAGAGAGCAACAATAGCCCCAGCAGAGTTGACTTCTTAGGTCATTCCTACCCTGGGCCAGCATCCTTAGAGATAGAAAATAGTTGAGCTAATTCTTTGAATGCAGCTGGGGACCCAGGATAGTATAGGAGAACTATGATCACCAGGATATTTCCCCCTAAAGCTTCTGGATTTGGAGCCAGCCATACTTGTCCATATGTTTCTCTATTAAATACCTATGAATTACATTGGTCTCTTCTAAAATACTTCTCCATCATACCAGGCTCAGGTCTGTCAATTTCCCTTTATAATTTATGAGTTCAAGAAAGCACTGAGCTCTTAATTTCCTTGCTTCAATTCCAAGGCTTTTTCTCCTATACAGATAAACTCTTATGATCGATTTCTGTTGATAAATCAGGGGTCACACAGATTTCAGCAGAAGGGGGTCAATATTATGAAAGAAGACTCTATACACACACACATACACCACCACCACCACCTCCTTGTCCACTTCTTCACATGACCACGAAGCAAGGTGGTGCACTAGCACATTCTACAAAGCAATATGGCAACTTTAAGGAGAAATCAAACACATCCAAATCTTCATATATTCTTTTCAAGAAATTAATATGTAGAAGAACTTTATCCTTTATTTACAAAATACTGTTGGACAGCCTTAATCAGTCTGAAGCAATCAGAGTGGGCCTAAAGAAAATCAAATAGTGAGGAATTTTGTTTTATTCTTTACTTTATGCTTTTTGTTGTAAACACTCGAGTGCTTTCCTTTCCTTCTTCCTGGCATGTCCTTGTGATTAAGTATATCTGTATTCAATGGGTATTCTAAGAGTCTTGACCTGAAGCAAACAGATGTTTTTTTCTTTAGGGCAGTCAGTCAACATTATTTACTGTTCACTTTCTGTTTGCAAAGGCTCTTTCTGACACCATGAAGACAATTCAATTTATATAATGTGACAAAACAAACCTACATGAAGTGACTTAAGACCAGTTACAAAAAACATGAAAACAAAAGCAAATGTCTCTATGAACTATATCTAGAGGTGCTAAGAACACATAGGGAGGGAGTGATGTGTTAGATGAAGTTAACTGGGACTGAATTCCCGGAGGTGCATTTTGTACCAGGTGTTAAGGGAAGGGTAGAGCATAATTTATAGACAGAAGTAGAATAAGATGAGAGTAAATAGGGAAAAGGAATACGTTCAAATTTTGCAGCCCAACTGTTACATTTGCTGCCTGAATGTTTTCAAAAAAATGTTTATCAGCATTACTATTCCAGGAAAGGCCATTCTGACATTAGGTGCATATTAATGTAACATTGCATACTTACCATAAATTTCATGTATTTATAAAAGACTTAAAACCCATATTACTCACCTAAAAGACATTACTAACTGGGACTATTTGTGGCTGTATAAATAACCTGTACTAAGAAAATCAACTCTGCATTTACCAAGATAATTGAACTATTTATGCTTCTTTAGACAACTCTAGAAGCACATTCATTTAGCCAATGAACCTTCATGGCTTTGTAGGAAGATTAAGCATCCATCATGAATACATATTACTAAATATTTTTTAAGATGCATGGTTTACTTGACGGACTCTGACAGTTCTTCCAGAGACGTCAATAGCTGGTAAATACAGAGCTCTTGAAGCATTCCTTAAAGTAGTTTATGAGGAGAAAGGGCATACAAAACAGATTACAATCTCTGTCACTGGAAAATTTGGGGTATGGAATACTCAAGTGCTTTATGAACTGTAAAGGTGAAGTACCTGCCTCTGAATTCGAACTACCTAAGCTTGAATTCTGGCTTTGCCACTTACTACTTCTGTGACTTTGAGGAAAGTCGCTTGACCTTTCTGTATCTGTTTCCTCAACTATAAAATGGGGATAACACTGGTACCTACTTTGCAACATTAGTGTGAAAATTAAATAAATATATTGTAGAGCATTCAGCACAGTGCCTTCCACACACTAAGCCTTCATTCCTATAATGGAGGAGAATTTTTAAAAATTGCTGCTGTGGGGAAGAGAGAAGATGAACACAATAAAATGAGAAGCTATAAATCTTTCTCAGACTTCTAAGAAGTTTGAGTTTTTACTCAGTCCCTCTATTATAGATAAACCTACCAAGAGGCTCATGTTCATTAACAAATTGTAACTGCCAGCTGCTATTTACACTAGGGAAATCCTCAAACTTCAAAGAATTGTTTTTTATAAGTACATAATGCCAAGAATTCGTGATACTTGGCTTATTCACAAATAAGAGCAGACTGACAAGCTTTAGTTGTGACAAATAAAAAGATACACATAATGGCCTGGGACAATATTAAGTGTTTAAGAGAGGCTGCAGCTGTTCTGACAACGGTATTATAGTAAACCTGTCAACTGCCCATATCCATTCCCTTGTTCAAGGGAAAACCCTAGAAAGCCATCTTTCATACCAAATGACCCCACTTTCTATAGTCACCAATGTCACAAACAAGCCCAATTCTTAACCCTCAGGAAGCCATTGCAAAAGTGGCCAGAAACTCTGAAGACAACAATCTGGACTGATTTTATTCTCCCTTTTAGAAATGTGGACAGGGTAATACTGTGAAAAAAAGGCAATGAACAAAGAGGACCTTGAGAAGTGAGACTGAAAAAATCAAGAAATGCCATGCCATAAAACTAGAGTCATGAGAAAATTATGGTCAAGAGAAAATTGTGAAGAAAATACAGGAGTAAGCATAAAAGGGGCTACGGAGAAAAACTATAGCAAGTACAAAATTAGAAAGCCAGTTTACAGGAGGAGAGAAAGAAAAACAGATCCTCTAAAAATCACCTATCCCAATCCTATCCTGATATTCAGGTCTCTGAAGCTGCCTTGGATCCCGAATAGTCATCTAGTTCCAATCTCTGTGTAGCCCAATTCTTTAACTGTTTTTGTTCTTCTAGCAGCTCAATTCTACTATATTTTCTGCTGATGTCAGAAAATACTTCTTACTGCCTCTGTGTCATTAAGTAAATTCACTTGTCTGTACTTTACACTGTTTAATTGAAAAATGTCAGTAATATTGGTATACATTGTCCTCCTGTCATGCGTGCTGTCTGAATATAAAGCCGCCCAATCAGAGACTACATTTTCCTGTCACCCTTACAGCCTGGTGTAGCCACATGACTTGTTCTCATCAATGGCTTGTGAGCAAAAGTGATATATACAACTTCCTCATCAATTTTTTGAAATGTAATCCTTTACTCTGAACTCTTGCCCATCCCTCTTCCCACCATCTAGAATGAAAACATACACACAAGGACCATGCCCTGGAGTAGGAGCTGGCAAACTTTTTCTGTAAAGAGCCAAATGGTAAGGTCTCTGTCAGAAGCTATTCAATTCTGGTGTTATAGTGCTAAAGTAGACATAGATAATATGTAAATGAATGGGCCTGGTTGTGTCCCAATTAGACTTTACAAAAGCAGGCAGCAGGCCATACTTGGTCTGCCAGTGATAAGCTACCAATCTGTGGTCTAAATTAGGAGTCCCCAATCCCCAGAGGCCGTGAACCAGTACTGGTCCATGGCCTGTTAGGACCCAGGCCATACAGTAGGAGGCGAGTGCTAGGCAGGTGAGTGAAGCCCCATCTGCATTTACAGCTGCTCTCCATCGCTGGTATTGCTGCCTGAGCTCTGCCTCCTGTCAAATCAGGGGTGGCATTAGATTCTCATCGGAGTGCAAACCCTATTGTGAACTGTGCATGCATATGAGGCATCTAGGTTGTGGGCTGTTATGAGAATCTAATAACTGCTGATCTGTTACCATATCCCATCACCCCAAGATGAGACCATTGAGTTGCACAAAAACAACCTCAGGGCTCCCATTGATTCAACATTATGGTGAGGTGTTTAATTATTTCATTATATATCATAATGTAATAATAGAAATAAAGTACACAATAAATGTGCTTGAAGCATGCCTAAACCATCCCCTTACCAAGTCCATAGAAAAATTGTTTTCCACGAAACCAATCCCTGGTGCCAAAAAGGCCGGGGACCACTGACTGTCTAGATGATGGCAGAACAACAATGGAAGATATCTGGATCTTTGAACTACTGCATGGAGCACAACTGCCCTAACAGCCTATACCAGCTCTAATGTAATGAGAGAGAGAAGACAGAAAGGCAGGGAAGGGGAGGAGGAGAAAGAGGGACTACAGAGTGAGAATAAGAGAGAGAGTGTCATCTTACTTAAGTCATTCTATTTTGGAGTCTCTTATGTAAGTATAGCCCTTATCCTAACTAATATACCTCTCTTCCTAAGAGGTGGTTTTCAAGCTTTTTCCTGATTCCAACTAACAAATATTCTTGTTCTACATTGCTCATTACTAAAGGTACCTTGAATAAGACATAGAAATCAAAATAATCTAATTAAAAACAGGTATCTCAGAGAAAAGGCCTAGCAGAAATCTTAGACAAATGTAATGAAAGCTGGCAATAAATTTCTACTTGCTTCAATATCCTTGCTTTCTGAAGGCATTTTCCTAACACCCACCCCCCACCCCCCACAATCATTATGATTGAGATAGCGGAACAAAGAAGGGAGATAATAACTATTCTTCTTGCCAATCCAAATAATACTATGACAACATACTATGAACTGGAGGCAGGGAAACCTGGTGACAAACTTTGAATTTGAATAAGAATGAGACTTACTGCAACAAAGCTGTTAAGGAGCTACAACTTGTATCTGTACAGGAGGACATTTTCATGGTAGCCAGCTTCTAAAATGGTTCTCAATGATTCCTGCCTCCTGACAGGAGGCACCTTATACAAACCATTTTTTTTTGTTTTTTTTCTTTGCGGGTTGGGCTGCTGCCTTTGAGTACAGCTTGACCTAGTGACTTGTTTCTAAGGAGGAGTATATGACAAAACTGATGAGTTGTCACTTCTGCAGTGCATTTACAAAAGAATGATTTCTGTCTTGCTGGAATTTTCTTTCTCCCTCACTTTCCTACTTTGATAAAACCAGCTGCTATGTTGTTGGCTGCCCTATGGAAAGGCCCCCATGGCAAATAATTGAGGCTAGCCTCTGGCCAACAGCCAGCAAGGAAGTGGTGCCCACAGTCCAACAATCCACTAGAAACTGAATCCTGCCAACAGTCATTGCAACTGAGCCTAGAAGTGAATCATTCCCCAGTTAAACTTTGAGATGACTATAACCCTGGTCAATCCCTAGATTGCAACCAGTGAGAAACTCTGAAGCAGAGGACTGAGTTAAACCATGACCAGGTGCCTGACTCATAGAAATTTGTGGAATAATACATATTGTTTAAAACACTAATTTTGGGGTTAATTTCTTATGCAGCCACAGATAGCTAATATAATTTCTGTCTATTCAGTGCAGCTGGTTTTGGTCATAGACAACCTTTTTATGTTCTCATGACAGCCTAGAGCTCAATCATGATAGTTGTTAATCACACTCTACTGGGAACTACCTGGTTAAACTGGCTGCATCTCACACTAGACTATAAGCTCAAAAAATGCAGAAACTGTATGTATCTTCTCCACTGTTGCATTCCCAACCCTAACATAGTGACTATGGACAATACTGGCTGAATAAATGAATGAGTGTGTGGGTGGGTGAATGCCACAGAGGTAACTGATACCATGTGTTTTGTGAAATGTTGCTCAGGAGGTCTTGTACAAAAATAACAAAACTGCCTTCTTATTTTACTGTTTCCTTCCTCAAACTGCAATAAATCTCAGTTCAGTGAACCACTTTAAGTCACAAGTTCAGTTCAACAGACCATGAAGAATAAAAACTGTGAAACAGAACTGAAGGTCTAAAGTCAAAAGTAGTGTGTTCTCTAGAAAGCACCTCTTTTGTCTTTCAAAGGGTGGCATACACGAAAATCTTATTTGTCCTGAATTCAGGAAACATTCATTTTACACAGTTGCTTAGGCAAATCATCCTGGCTTATGGAAGGACAGCTTACTTATATTGTGTATGTTTTTACTAGGTTGAATTTGTGTTAGGGGAGCTTATTTTTGAAAAGCAACATATGATATGCCCTCTAATGGAACAAATAATTTAGTTACGAAGTCTATGCATTGAGATTGCCAGATAGTCACATATCAAGTTTACTTAAAGCAGAGAAATCTGTGAATCCCCCAGAACAGAGAAGCTAAAAAGTCAACTAGAGGGCGTGCCAAATCTGTCCTTTGACCCTCCATGCTGCAACCACTGCGAAAGTCAGATTCACTTCAAAACCAGTTCTGCCCTTACACAAATAAATAGGAGCTCTAGGAGGTCTGGCTGCTGGTACTGCATGCCTACATATCTCAGTTCATCAGGAACTCTTATGTGATGAAGTTGCTGCACATAACTTCATTTCCTGTAGAGTCTCATTTTATCACCTCTGAACCCTAACCTCGCCAATGCTGGCTGGTCAACTATTCAAATCCCTGTTTCCTACCACTTGAACCCTGCCCACCATCCCCACCAAATTTCATATTTACCCTGTCTTTGATGGATAATTGGCATATAATTTCTGCCTTTGGTAACAGTATTTGTACATATCTGTCCTGTAAACTAGTGCCAATGAAGTATAGCTTAGTTGTTTTTGAACTTTAATATGTATACAAATAACTGTATGCACATTTGCATTCAGCAGGTGTAAGAAATGTCCCGAGAGCCTGAATTTCTAATAAGCTCCCAAGTGATGCCATGCTGCTGATACTTTGAGTATCAGACAGAACACCTGGGTTCCTGAACAAGTTAGTTCCATTAGCTGTTTAACCTTGGGCAATTTGCTTTACCTCTCTCTGTTTTAAAAACAGAGATGATAGCTTCTTCACTGTCTTCCCAATTAAATGCTTGGGTGTGAAATGTAATTCTACTGTTAATTAGCTCTGTAACTCTGGGCAAGTTACTTACACTCCCAACTCTTCAGTGAATAAAAACAGTACCTACTTTGCCAGCTGTGGTGGCTAACATGTTTAATCTCAGCAGTTTGGGAGGCCAAGGCGGGTAGATCTCTTGAGGTCAGGAGTTCAAGACCATACTAGCCAACATGGTGAAACCCAGTATCTACTAAAAATACAAAAGTTAGCTGGGCATGGTGGTGGGCACCTGTAATCCCAGCTACAGTACTTGGGAGGCTGAGGCAGGAGAATCGTTTGAATCCAAGAGGCAGAGGTTGCAGTGAGCCAAAATTGGGCCATTGTACTCCAGCTTCAGTGTCAGAGTACATCTCAAAAATAAAAAATAAAAAAAAAGCAGTACCTACTTCACAGGGCTGTTGTGAGGATTAAATGAGTTAATACTGTATAGATAAGGTACTGAGAACAGTGCCTGAAACACAGTAATCCCTAATATTATATCTGGATGCCTGTTCTTCAAATACCTCAGCTCAATATTATTCCCTTATTCTGAAAAGTAGACTGCATCTGACTTGGTATGTCTATCTGACTACTACTCATGTTATGGTTCTGATGCTAAGCTACCCATTAGATTCATCACAAGTCTGCTGGTCCCAAAGTTCATCACTTTTTCATCTCAAAGTCTTCCTTTAATCATATGCACATTCATTTCATATAGAACATTAGCCATACATACATAAACACATTCCTGCTATGGTAGAAGATTCTAGCTCTTCTATTGATGGCACTGATAGGAATGTCATGCTCTCTCTCTCTCTCTCTCTCCCTCTCTCTCTCTCCTTCCACCTGACAAAAGGCAAGGGAATCTGGACTTTAGAGAGAAATTGTATTCTGCTTTGTATCTTAGTTGATTTAACTGAAAAGAAGACTTTCTTCCCTCCGAAGTCCAGAAAGATTCATGCCTTTTCACAATTAGCATTAAAGAATAGGTGATGGTCACATAAGCTAGGTCCCTGCCATGGCAAATAAATCAGCTGCCCTCTGGAAAATGTTCTGGCCCAAGTATTACCACCTAATATATTTCTTGGGAGTGAAGATAGCATGTAATGGCAGAAGTAGCAGACCAAGACACATCAATGATTGTTGAGTGACAGTGAGAGCCCAGCTTGTAGTGGCACCAACTCATATTGTGGGATCAGCGCTGCAGAGTCTTACTCATTAAAGCACTTTACTGATGAAGATTTCAAGATCTTCAATATGATCACTGTGTGGCAGAACCATTTCAGGGTAGCTGGCCCAGTCCCTGCTGATAGAAACAATTAGTTTGGGAAAAAGCAGGGTCTATCCAAATTCTAGCCACTTTCTCAAGCTTTAACTTTACACTTCCCCTTTCCTCCTTCAGTTGATTGACCTTACCTCTAACTTAGTATACAAAATAAAAGTCACTTTGACTTCCAGTCACCCAAACCTATCTTGCGTGTATCTTCAAGTTTTTTTCTTCCCCTACTTTTAGAATCAAAGAGCTGTCTCTACTCCTTTTAGCCCTCCCTCCTGGGCTGTGGACACCATCCCCCTTTTACCTTCTAAAGGTCTTTACTCCATTAATTACCCCTCTCATTTCTGGATAGCAAAAATCTCCCTCCCATCTACAAAGAGTTCTGTAGAATACAAACAGAAGTGAAATAAGACTGGCAAGAAGGAAGCTACACTAAGTATCCAGTAGGCTAAGAAAGTATCAGAAGGTCTTTTGCTATAGAAAGTTAAGTCATGGCATCAACTAGAATAGATGCTACAGAACAATGGAGAATGGCAAAATACTTACATTTCAGCTCATAACATTTAACCAGTCTTAGCAGCACTAGAAAACAGGACTAGTGAATAGTCAGGCTGTTGGCCATGTGCCCATTTTATACTACTGGCTAGGGTGGAAGATACAGTTCTAAGCCCATAGATGTTAATTACAGTCTGAAGAAACAAATACCTGGTATGAATTCTGCTTCTAAATAAGGAGGAAGTTGGGCAGAAGTATTTCACCAATTTCCTATTAACAAATTCTGAGGAACAAGGAAAAGGCTTGCAAGAATCATAGGTCCTGGCAAGCGTGTGTGCAGATATGCCCTCAATATGCATGGCTTGGCTACACAGAGCTCATAAAATCACAGAGAGAAATGCCATGTTTTCCACAGAGCTGTATATGAGCCTCCACCCAAATGCAAATACATTTACTATCCCCAACAGGGTGAGAACAGTTGAGGGTATTAAAAATGAAAGGCAATTTTAGTTTTGGCAAGATTGGCTAGACAGTTCTTTCAGAGTCATTATGAGCCATTACAGTCTGCATTATGGAATCAATCTACAAAATCCAAGCTTTAGCCTCTTAATTGGGACATATGGAGGCTGCTCTAATACTGGGGGAGCTGTATTAGAAAGGAAGAGCTAAATCAAGAAAAGATGCCCAAATTTCAACCCTAAAAACTAGACGGCTGAATGTTTTATGGCTTAGTTAACATTTTCAAAACATAAAATTTTCCCAAATAAAAGGACGACTGGGGTTCATTTCTGCTACAATGTTCTTCTTATAACCAAAGTGAATTCTCTGAAAATAGGAAATTTAAATCTATGATTAAAGAACAGCTCAAACATCTGTGTGCTTTAGTCCAGCCAAGTTATCACCATGTGTCAGTCCCTTTCTGCAAATGCTCTTCAATGAAGGTGACCCATCATGCAGAAAACCCCTGAGTAATGGCCAGTACTTGACAAGTGCCTTTAAAATAAGAGTTAGCTAGCTTAAAAATGTAATGTCTTATGTGCATTTAAGATTCTCTACAGATAACCTAAATAACAAAACTATTGGGCCCTCAAGTGGAACCTTGAAAAATAAAGCTGATATGGATAGACAGAGAAGAAAATTCTAAGGAGTGACATAATTTAGAAAGGCAAAGTCAGAAGAATGAAATGAAGGATCCAGCCAATCTTGCCAATACTTGAATGGTCCAATTGTTTCCTATCACATGTACAATGGTAGAAACATGCTGCATGCTTGACGCTGGATGATGAAATAGAAATGAAAAAACTGTATGTTTATATACAATTTTCAAAAAGATTTAGGGTGTACATGGGCATATGCACCCTACATATTTCTTTGATGGGCTCAAGAGTCCGGCAATGTCTGCTTCTACTGTTAAAAATACAATCCTCTTAAAGTATGTTGTCCTAAACTCTATGACAGTGCAAAATAAGTTGTATTGTAATTTTGGGGTATAGTTTTTCAATAGCAAAAGACAGTGCATATCTCCAGATATGGACTACATTTATCTCTTTCTTTGTAGTACCTAGACTATTTTTGCTGAATTGATTAGTGAATAAACTATAATGTCATTTGCCTCATCTTTAGAAAAGACAAACTGAGGCACCGTTCATTTAAGAGACTTCTCCTAAGGCAAGAAATGAGATAATATTGTTTTTTCAGGATGGTGATATGCTAACCAGTAACACACAAGCAAGAGAGCAAGATTCTACTTCTAACTTGCAGAGTGACTCTGACCTGGCTGTTTTGCCTAACTAGGCATTGTTTTCCTTTCTATAAAATAGATCCATCTGGTGCTTGAGAAGATCTGACTCTTCAGGTCCTTGTTCTGTCTGGATGAATACTTCTGGCTCCTTGTTGTATCATTACCACGCAGATATTGGTGACTCAAAACAGACTACCACTGAAAAAACAAAAAGTCAGAGGCCAAGATCCAGTCTTATCAATTTTGGAACAGAATTCAGGGTCTCAGAACATAGCAAAAGTGTCCTTGTTTCAACTCTCTGGCAAAACTAATTAGTTTCACTGGCAAAACTAATTCCTTTCTAGAGACTCAGTATAGATGTTTACAGCTCATTTTGGTTTTAAGAGAAAATGTTTCTGGTGTTCCTCTGTCTATAAAGCTAAAACAAAATGTCTGGGCTACTTTATTATATGAAGGTCCCCGCTGTCTTATTAAGGTCAAAACTTAATGGAGAGGAATGTCACTAAAATTTGTAAATCTACCCAGAGGTGGTATTCATTTGTCTTGTCTGTCATTTAATAATAAGTTAGCAAGATTCCAACAAATAAATAGACCAAGGCCCTTGGAGTTTCACCAAAACAGCCATATGTCCTGAGGTATAAATGAGGCTGTTTTCACCACTGAGGTGACATTGAGCATCCAACATGGTAGACCTATAAAGAAATCCCAGAGCCTAATAAGTGTGAAAGTGGTAGAGAACGACAGAGAAGAAAAACTAACAAACAGAGATAGAATTAGGGGAAGAAGGCTTCATGGAGAAGCTAGGCCTTGAAGTGACAAGAGACAGCATCTGCTTTAAGCAATGTGGTACACATGGTGACCATTGCAGAGCTCCTAAAATGGTTGATTCCACTCTTCAGCCTTATTAATTAAAAGCCTGCAAATATGCTGAACCTCTACTGATTGCAGATCTTACAATCTACCAATGATGTTGGTTGGGGAAATATTCAAAAGAGCCAACTTTGTTCTTGCACTTTGCTCCCTAGACTTTTAAATCCCTCTAACCCTGGACCTTAACCAATTACAAATGATCAGAGGCCATTTTTTGTCACAGCACCACTCTCCTAAGCAAAGGGCATGGAAAGCAAGCTGGATGACTTTGTATCAGTGCATGGCTCTACTTTAAAACATATTTCCCAATTCCATTTATCAGGGATAGAGAGTTGCTAGCAAAGGTTGCACTTCACCAAACAAGAAATAAAGGTCTTACCCTTGGGGGAGCTTCTTATCTAAATGAAAACAAAAGGAGTCCTAAGAATTGATAAATACCTCAATCGGCTGCCAGAACCAACCAAGGATTTCTGAGAAGAATGGAAAAAAAAAAAAAAGGAAATTTGAAAGGATGGGCAAGATGAAGAGAAGATATGAGACTACGATTTTATTAAAAACTCCTCCTTGTAGTCTTCAAGTTGCTTCTAAAGGAAGACAGAATGGCTGAGTGAAAGAAAGGAGATACAAGACTTAAAAATTACCTATGGGGGGTGGGGAGTTGGGGAGAGATGCCAGATGTAGGTGATGGGGAGGAAGTCAGCAAATCACACTGCCACGTGTGTACCTATGCAACAATCTTGCATGTTCTTCACATGTACCCCAAAACCTAAAATGCAATAAAATAAATAAATGGAAAAAAAAAATTACCTATGCATTACCACTTGAGGCTTTTGCAGTAGTGTGGTAAGCGTGGGATAAGAATACAGCTAGTAAGCTGGCTGTCATATGCATTGTCCTATTTGAAGTATAGTCCATGCCATCTCTGATGTCACCGCTGGCTTTCTGCCACAGAAACTAAGGCATATTTTTGGAACATTTCAGTATGAATATCTTCAGCAAGGCCCTTGGAGATATTGGCATAATTTATTAACAGGTCACATTTGAGAAAGCATGTGACAAGGAAGAAAAGGAAGAAATAGCTAAATACAATTCCAAATAAACATTTATTGCATTAGGCTTGCTATCCATTTTTCCCTCAAGGCAATTATTCTTGAATAAATGAGTTACTGAATAAATAAATCCCTTATTGCAAGTCAATTCTTCCTATAGACTTTTTCCATGAAAGTAAATTATAGTGAGTGTTGATCATAATCCATTATCTATGTAGAAATTTAAAAACCATAGATTTTATCAGACAAATTTATTCTCCAGAGTTGAAGCCAAGCACGCCAACCAATTGTGTCACACAGATGCAAATTTATTCTCATAAATGTAACAAATGACATACAGATAACACAGGGGAACAGCGAGCCAAGACATGGACAGTTGGAATAGGTTTACCTTATTAATGTAGTTCTTTTCACATATATTTTAAATACCTTTGAGCTCATTACCATCTGTGTATATTCTACTAATGAGCTGTAGCCTTCACTGAAGATCTGTCACTTAGCATTGATTAGTGACTGCTTAATTTCCAAGCCATTAATGAGGCACACTTTCTCTCCTCTCATTAAGTTGAATCTTCCTTTTGTTAGTGCTAGTAATCCATTGATGACTCTTTAGCATATCCTGGTGAAGGCTGCTTGCCAATAAAGACAAAATATGGCACAGAAACTCAACACAAGTTATACTGGCAGTGCTGTGGCCCTTAGATGTAACTGACAAGTAACTGACACTAATAACCTCCCAGAGAATTCCTCTTGTCTGTATCTTTCACCCACATTTTATGTGTGTATACACTGATCTAGGGGCAGCCCTTGTCAGAGAACTAACACTGGATAGCTTCCTCTTTCCTACTACCAGAAAGTGACCTTGTGTTCTGTTCTCCTGCTGGCTCTATCTGCATTATCCCTCTCAAAGTGGCCCAGAGGACCCAGAAAATTAGCTAAGCATGTGCCTCATTTGGTTGCAAGACCCAGTGAATGCACCCTAAGTCATGGTTTAAATTATCGCAAGGTCTAGTCAGTCGTTTTGTTCCACAGGTCACAATTGAACCTGTAATCCTGCTTGGTAGCAATGAAAGTGTGTTCCATAGGTCACAAGAAAGATCAGATGAAAGAATATATATAACACCACTAAGGTCTTACATAAAAACCAACACATATTTGTTGTGTACTTATACTTTGGTTTTTGGATTTGCAGGCTGAGCACTCATAAGGTATTTCCTTCTCTCAGGGTCTCTGGACCTACTTTGAAGGTCAAGTGGTACTAGGAGCACATTGGGCTGAGACTCCATGGCCTAAGGAATGTTTCCCATAGATATGGCTAATTGAGAAACAACAGCTGTGATGCATTATCTGACTTTGTTATTTTGTTCTGAACTAGAACTTTTAAATTTTAAAAAGCTGTTCAAAAGAATTCTTTTAATTAGAAATCATTTTAAACATTAAATAATAAAATGTTAAAATAGTTAATAAAACATTAACTAATTTTAAAAGATTAATATTTAAAAATATAAGAGCCAGGTATTGTTCTCATTAACCCTCAACTGTTACCAATCAGTGTTGAATATAATTCTAGTTTTTCCTCCAAAAGTGACTTGGGTTAAATAAGAGAGATAAAAATCTTAGTAGGAAGGGGTTAAATGAAAAATATTAAATCATTCCATGGTAGCCCCACTGTAAAAAGGCAGGCAAGCAGCATGAAGAATCATATTCACTTCTTCGTTCATTCAACAAACATACACCTATCACCTATCATGTACCAGGTACTGCATTAAGCATTGAGTGTGTAGCATCAGTAGACAGGTATGATTTCTGCCCTCATGGAACCCAGAGTCTAGTGAGGAGATAGCCATTTAACAAATAAACATTGTGATAAGGAATGGAAGGAAAAAAGCAGGGTATTCCATGTCCCTCTTGAAATTCATAATACATGTTAACATATCAAAGGCCCTGAGAATTCCTATTGTAAAAAAAAAAAATCCCTTTAACTTTATTGAACCCAGAAAAACTAGGTATCCCTAATTTTGGGGTTGGTTAGTGACAAGCTCTCTGAGAAAACAGCATTTAAGCAAAGAAATGAAGGATGAGTAGGAATAGAAAGATAGGTCAAAGAATATCTATGACAGAATTAGAATATGCCCCAAGGAGGAATTAGTCTGAAACACTAGAAGAACTGACAGTGTGACTATAGCAGAGGGGGCCTGCTGGGGAGAGTTAGGCAGGGTTCACATCATGCATAGCTGTGTAGGTGATGGTAAAATGTTCAGATTCTGAATGTGATGGAAAGTCTTCAAAGGTTTGCCACAAAATTGTAGCGTGGCACAGTTTTGTTTTTTTGTTGTTTGTTTCTTATTTAGAATCACCCTGGCTGCTGCATAGGTAGTAGTTCATAAGAAGATAAGAACAGAAGCAGGAAGATGAGATGACTGTAATAGTCTAGGAGAGGGATGATGGTGACTCGGACTTGGCAGATTAGGGACACAGATCCAGTTCTCCAGGAGACATATAACCCTGTAAGTTGTTTAAGATTAGGTTTTATGGGTTATTTAAGGACAAGATGAGGCCAGGGCAAAGACATAAATTTTTGAAATTTGATCCAATTTCCAAAGTTAATAAGCATGGGTTCCATAAGAAACCCATAGGACAGCATGTCCCAAAGGGTGCTCCATCTCTTCAGATGGCCCTTGGAAAATGATATAGTGTGGATACTTGTCCCCACCAAATCTCATGTTGACATTTGATCTCCAGTGTTGAAGGTGGGTGCTGGTGGGAGGTGTTTAGATCATGGGGGCAGGTTCCTCATAAACAGCTTGGTGTCATCCTTGAGGTAATCAGTGAGCTCTCACTGTATTAGTTCCCATAAGAACTAATGGTTAGAAAAGAGCCCAGCACCTCGCCCAACGGCTTTCTCCTTCTCTGGCTGTGTGATGTGCACGTGCCGGCTCCCATTCACCTTCTGCCATGAGTGGAAGCTGCCTGAACTCCTCACCAGAAGCAGAGGTTGGCACCATGCTTCCTATACACCCTACAGAACCCTGAGCCAAATAAACTTATTTTCTTTATAAATTATCCAGCCTCAGTTATTCCTTAATAGCCACACAAATGGACTAAGACAGGAGGAAAAATGTCTCCATGCTCCAATACACTTGGAAAAGCAGCATACTCCAAGTCCCCTTGGAGTTCACAGCATAAATTAACATATTAAAGGCTTTGAGAAGTCCTATAATAAAGAAACACCTTCAACTTTTTTTTACCCACTGCTCTAGAGCTTTTTTTAACCATAGAATCATCTGTTTTGTGTAGCACCTATTATACGGTTGTTGCAAGCACTGAAGAAAGTCTTATGTGTCAAGTGATAAACACAGTATCTGGCATGGAGTAAACATTGAGTAAGTATTAATCGTAGTAGCTGTTGTCGGAATTGGTATTTACCTTGCTTCCAGAAACAAGTCATAACATCTAGGAACAGATTTAGGAGTATCAATTGCTCTAACAACCCCTTGAGAACTTTGGTTTCAATCATAGAGTCCAGGCCCAACTGCTCAATTCTGTCTTGCCTGGTAAGCAACTCTGGGAGTGTATTTACATTCACCAACAGGGCTTTATTCTCAAGATGAAAAGAGAAACCCTCAGGGATTAAGGGTTGAGAAAAACTTTGAAGACCAACCTACACTTTTTACGCAATGCAACCTTCTTCAGGGGACTGACCAAGAACGTTAGCTACCTGGACACTATCTATTCAGTAATTCTACCCTTCCCAGGAAACTCTAGGCCCTGAGGTTTTGAAGCTCAGGGCAAACAAACAATTTCTAAAATATTCAGCCAAATTTCTAGTCCCTCTTAGATGAATAGATTTTTTAACAGGACTTTCTTCTCAGGGAATTACTTGGTGCCAAAACAAAAAGTATCTTTTCCTAGCTTTCAAGTTATGCTCCACTTGCCAAGGGTGAAAAATAAGGCCAGTATTTGTATGTACACTCGGTTACATCTGGTTCCTCTGTGTAAATAACCTTTCATAAAATGATATGAATATTTCATAATACTTTAAGCACTAAAGAAAACTACAGATGACCACTAGTTATGGAAAAGTAGAAGGGAGAAGTGAAATAAGAGAAATAATAAAAACTACTGCCTGGTGGTACCCTTTAAACTTATATATACAAAATGTTCTCTCTGACCAGAGAAGCAGAACTAAAGACCCCTCTTTGGGACTACTCTCACATTCTGATTTTGTTTACAATAAGAAAGAAAATGTTGATCTAAAGAATATGACAACAACAACAAAACAACTGCCACCTATTGAGCATCATGTCATATAGCAAGACCTGTGTAGAGGTTCTTTCTACATGTTTTCTCTAGTTCTTACGGTGATTCTTACCCAATAGATAACTCTATTGTACAGAAAAAGTACTGATGATTCAATAATGTGCTCAAGGTTTCATAGATAAGTTACCTATTGCATATATCAGATTTAAATCTAAGTAGGTGCAAATCCAGAGCAAGGCCCCTTTCAATTACCTCTTTCTTAGTTACCTAACTTGGCTTAACAGGTACCTACACTACAGAGAAATAATACACGTATATTGTGCAGGTGCAAATGGATAAAAGCATATCTTAAAGCAAGAAGATAACAAATTTTCACAATTAAGTTGAAATGGAACAGGAACAATTTCCTACTACTCAATTAGTCATGGAAGTCTTGAAAGAAGAGGATGGGGTAATACCTGAGTGGTAATGCTTTCAAGATTACTCTGTTTCTTTCAGTTAAAAGAATCAAAAAGTAATAATCCTTTACCTCCTCCATACATCTGGCAAACAAGTGAGTGTTTAATTCATATTTATTGAACAAATAAACCCAGCTTGAATTTCATATAGCAACTATTAACTCTGTATATAATCTACCCGCTCCCTTCCCCTCTTTCTGTCTCAATTTGCCTTACTTCCTCTCCCTCATTCTGCTCACTTTAAAATGGATTTAAATATCTTTGAGTAAAGAATGCTGACCCTTGAGTTGAAGAGGAAAACAGAAGCTATCTTGGCTGACAAAACTGAGAATCCGTAACTCTAAACACAGTGCTGCCATAGCTTTTTGGGCAAATCAGAATGTGGAAGTTAGATTGTCAGATGAACTCTGAATATAATCTATCCTATAAGCAGCGCAAGATGCACTTTATTCTAGCAAAACAAAATACTTTTTTATGAGTGTTTCTGCCATTCCTGGACACCCCACTTCTGATGCTTCATAAATGAACAATGTCACAATAGTTGTACTGCCAATAATCTTCTGCAAGTTTTCAACAAGAAGCCTAAAGCATTTGCTGCTTTGTTCCCATATGATCAAGCCACAGAGCAAGCTCTTCAGATAACCCTAAAGATCAGGGCAAGGCACAAGCTCCACTCTGACATTTTGTAATCAAGGCCTCTGACTAGCTTAGTGGAAGGGTTTACTTGTACTGTATGGTGTCCCTGCAGGAGGAAATTGGAATTAGTAAGGAGATATGTATTAGGCGTTTTAGAAACTTGATGTTGATTCCCTGTACCTCTGCCTCAATTTACCATGTGGCCTAGGTCCAATTCACTAGTTTCTCCTTGGGTTTCTGGCTCTTCATCTGTGATGCTGGAATGAGAGTGGTGACTAGTCGAATGACCTCTAACCATTGGGCAAATGGGAAATGCTACACAAAATCAATGCTAAATAGTAGTAACAAAAGTCTAAGGAAAAATCAGGTCATTTCTACTGAGAACTAATCACACTTTGAACCACGAATCAGTGGATACCTGAAAATAAAACTCATATTTCAGACCAAATTTATTTGCCCCTTTTCTGGTCCATCGCTATGTGTTTTCCTGTCAGTCTATTAGGACCACTAATCATGCTTCTTATAGTAAACGATTGATTGGGTTTGAAAGGATGAGAGATAATAAAATGATAAAATACACCCTGGGGGTGACTCTTACTTAGATCAATTTTACCTTTCAATATATAAGCAGGCAATCATTTATAGAAAGTCCAGCTCCGGGCATAGGGAAGGAGAACTAGGTGAGTTGGAAGGTCTGTTAATAGAACTCCACATAGTCCTGCCCAGAACTATTCACATACCCCCACCTCAACCTCTACAAGAAGGAAAACCAGCCTCTTCTATTCCTGGGCTCATAATTTTCACATCTTTAAAGCTACTGCTGGGTTGACATGAATAGATACAGCCAGGTGGCCAAAAAGATAGCCGCTTACAGCAGTTGATCAGATTGTTGCATGATCATTCAATTCAATCAGCAACACCAAAAGCTATAATATTGGATCATGAAACAGCCGGTAGAATCATTTCACCTATCTGAATGACTAAATTACATCTATTATGCACTCTCACCATGTCAGTGCATATGGTTTTTAAACAAAATCTTTCAGGGAAGCATATCAAACAAAAGTGAAGCTGCTGTGGTTGAAGTGGAATAGGTCAGCCCAGAGTGCCCCTCAGTCTGCTTATTTCTCTGACCTCTGTATTAGCCCCAGAGGCAGCTCCAGTGAACCCCTAGGAATGCACAGAACACAATTTGAGAACAATTTAGATGAAGCCCAAACCCCTCATTAATTTTTTTTTATGAGAATGCTAGGGCTCAGAAAGGGAAAGTACTTAACCACACTCCTATAGATAGAATGATATTGCCAGGACTAGAATCAAGGTGTACAGAATCTTCATCCAGCACTTGATCCAAATTGATTCTTTATATGTGGCTGAGGTAGGTTAAGTCTCTGTCCCATGGATACAGCTATACTAGGCAGGGAGAAAAGTGGGGATGATTGTGCACTGGGGCAGTATGCGGCAAGTGTAAATCCCAGGAAGTCAAATATACATCGGGTGAAAGCTAGCTATACAGCAGAGCATTTCTTTTCCATAGATCTGGTCTCTTCTTACCAGAGCATGGCTAGCTCCTTTCAGAAGCAACAGCAGGACAAACAATTCCATGCAGTGCTTGGCAATTAGCAGTTATAAGAGCAAGAAGCAATCACATATGAATTTGGTTCAAATTCTAAACACGACCTTTAAAAAAAAAAACCCTTTTGAAAATCTGAGGAGATAGGACAATCTTAACATATATGTTTATAGAAAAGTCTCACTTAACTAGAATTGTGATAACCAGAATGCTCATATAACCAGATTACTTCCTCTCCGTAGCTCATTGTTTTGAATTATTAACATTTATGATAACTTAAAGATAGTATAACTCCCAGCTTCTTCTAGCTTCTTCCAAACCTGTAAATAAGTCTATATACTCATTCATTCAATGAATATTTATTGACTATCTACTATTTATTAGGCCCCGACTCAGGCACTAAGGAATCTAGGCTATTCTTGGGAGCCCACTGACAGTCTTTCCAGAATGATACTTCAACTGAACTACAAATGTGAGAATGACAGAGGTGGAGGTGAAGACATTAGAAAAAATGATCTCCAAGAGATTTCAAAAGCTAATATTCCATGATTGTATTTTGTTGATTTGATGTACATGTATGCTATAATGAGACTATTTTGATTTTCAAATTTGGAATGAATATTTTCCTTTAGTTAATAAAGTAGTCACCTATGTTAGTCACCAGCCATACTTTCTACCAACTAGCACTGTTTTAGGCTCTATTGTAATTTTTTTGGAATTTCTGCCATAATTTTGCCTTCATATCCAATTTGTTTGCAAGCCAAAGAAATTCTCTATTACTTTGCAGTTATAACATGATGTTCACTGAAAATATATTACCACACTGACTTATTTAGTAAGATATGGGTGCCATGTTGGCTATTTTATTGTTGGCCATTTTAAAGAAGCAAATCACACTCAAAGGTTAGGTCGAAACTGGAGTTATCCAGATTATGCCATGGATTCTGAAGGGAGTTCTCAAATAATAGATGCAAAAATATTTGAGTAGTGACAACAAAATTAACTGTATTTCAATTTTGGCCTCCCAGATGATGAAGGTGAAAGTGACAATCCTCACTTAGGTATTTATGGGTGGTCATTCTAGCCATTCAACAAATTAACTTATTTATTTCAAAACTCATTCTTCCCCAGGAGGGACATGTGTTCAACACGTAATTAAGAATGAAAATGAGTCCAAGATGAAAGGCAAATCAGCAAAAGAGCCCATGCCAGCCTTGGTGTACCACAGAAGTGGGATTTTAAGCCCAAGGGTGGAAACTTGAATTTGAAGGAAGCTCAAGAGATCATTTGGCTGAAGCCTTTGACTTAGGTAAGTAAATCTCTAACCTACACATGATATGATTCTATTAAAAGAAAATTTATTCAAATGTCAACCTAATCTCAAATCATCTATTTCTCTTTGAATATAGAAGACAACTCTTCTTCATCAAAAATACCTTATTTCATTCAAGTTATCCTTAGACTTCTTCATTCTAAGGAAAAATAATTACCATACTTTTAACCTTTTGTCCTAGAGCTTTTTTTCTTTCCCTTTCTCATGTTGTTTAGAGTGGCTATGATTTGCATTCTTCCCAAGGCAGAGTCCAAGGTCACCAAAGAGTAATAGTACATTTACCTATTGACCCTGAAGGGAGCCTGTACTTCTCCAATAAAATTACTAATGTATTATGAACTTTATTTTAATAACATGCTGACATAAAATATGGAATTAAAATTTTAAATTAAGTTTTTCTGCATTTGATGTTATAAATTAAGTACATCATTTGGTATGAGAATATACATTTCAGTATATTAAATTTATTTAGAGCATTATATGAGAGGGGGAAAGACCCTGGTCAATCAAAAAAAGAAGAGAGCAATTTGAAAACTTTTATATGAAGCAAGGCAGAACTTAGTAAAATTGAATTGGATACATCTGAATGATCTGCTTTAAAAGTATATTTTTGCTCTGACAGAACTCACTATGCTCTAATTTCATATACCCAAGGATAACAAGATAAGAATTCTTCTTAGTGTTAATAAAAGTGGTTTTCTTTAGACACAGTACAAATTTTGTGCTAAATTGGTTTCAAAGTTAGAAATACTATATAGATAAATTAAATAAGTTATAAAATAAAGTAATGGGCATGGATTCCAAGTTAAGAATCCAAGTTAGGATTCCAAGTTAAGAATCCAAGTTAAGATTCCAAGTTAAGAATCTTTCACATAGGGCAGGTAGGAAACTGGAAAGAACTTAAAGAGGAAGTAGATTGCCCTCATTTGATTCTAAATCGAGAAGATAATGTTTGGAAACACAAGCAGATCAGAGGGTAAACAGAAGGATGGTACAGGTCTCCTGAAAGTAGAACTATCCAAAGATTCATTTTATAGAAATTTTACTGGTTTTTTATAACTTCATGTCTTTGGGGGTAATTCTCCTATAACCTACAGGGCCCTGTGCAAAATGAAAATTCAGGCTCTATCTTTAAAAATTATTAAGAATTTCAAGATGATAACAGAAAGCATTAAGCCAAGTACAGGTTTCTTTTCAGTGTGGGGCCTAGTACAGCTGCACAAGATGTATGCTTATTAAGCTGTCCCTGATTGAGGATCATATGCCCCTTTGAAAATTTAATGAAAGCTATGGATATACACATACACTCACACATGTCCACACATACAATTTTGCATACAGTTTCAGGGGGTTTGTGGACTCATTTAAGCCTTGTCCATGGACTCTAAATTAAGAACCACTGGATTAGATTGATGCTAGGAAGCAGAGCTAAGAACCATTAATAGGAGTTCACAAAAGAACAGATTTTAACTTCCTAACATTTAAAAGCATTCCAAATTAAAGAGTCTGCTTTACTAGGCCCTTTGTTCTACAGTGTAACTGTCAGCTGGACCATCACTCGTGTGGTGTGCTCTCAATGAGATTTCTACACTGGGAAAAGGGTGGATTGAAAAACCTGTTTGGTCCCCTAACACATTAATATTTTGTGAGTTTAACTATAAGGAACTATGAAAAGTTTCTACCCCATAGCTCCTTTTTGCTCACCCCATTTTCTGATGGCTTGAATATACTTAATTTCAGCTGCCTTGATTTCTTTCATTTTCCTTGACAAGGTAAAGGTTGAGCTTCCTGAATGCCAGGTTTATGTAAATTAACCTGTAACCTATGGGTTTATAGAAAATCAACATGTTAATTTTATGCAAAGTGATGCAAAAGATCATTACCCTGGTTTCTCAGAGGGAAAAAATCTGACCACTTCCTCAAATGGACATTTAAAGCAGCATAAATAATTAAGAATGTGAAAATGGCAGAGAAAGCTCTTACCGAGAGCAGCAAAAAGGGCACCAAATCCAAAGTGATGGATCCAAAAAGTCTTATGATACAAGTGTTTTCTAATAAAATCCATGAAAAGTCAGAGAGTATGACAAGACCCATCATAAAACTCAAGGAAAAAAAGTACAAAGATAAAAATCCTAAAACCACATTAGAAAAGAGGAAGATGTGATTACTCAGGACATGGAACTATGTATTCTCTTCCTTGTTCTTGTATGCAAGAGAGTTAGGCCGCATAGCCTGGGCGTCAAAATACTGTGGTCCTAGTTCATACCTTCTAAGAAGAAATGGAAAGGCCCCTTTCAAACTAAAAAGCAACTGCATAAACAAAGGTCATTCTGGCAACAAATTGTGAAGGCCCCTAAGGGTGTTTTTATCTAACATCCTGGTCATGGCTTTCACCAGAAGTAATATGATTTCTGTTTATTTTTTTAATCAGCAGAATGAGTAGGTGAGCCACATTTTAGTGTCATTCATGGGCTCTAGTCCGTGTCTTGAAGGAACAACTACAAAAGGAAGGGGCAAAAATACACAGCTGGTAGTGGATTTTAAAAAATTATGTGCTAAGGGCCCCTTCACTGTACAGTTTTCATTTTTATGACATTCAAGTTCTAATCAGGAAATAAGGTAGGTTTCTTTAGTTCAAAACCAGATTTTATACATCTCACAAATTGATCAGCTCTCTAAGAACACTAAATTAATTCTAAGTAAACTGAAATTAGTAGCAACAGCTTTGGCTGAGCAGCAGTTAGGTGAAACACAAAGGATTTGAGAATGACACTTATGGACTGAACAAAATGGGTAGAGGTAAAAGAAGTCTAGGATCTACTATCAAAGGAGAAATTAGAGTGGCTGAGGAAGAGCTCAAATTGCTGGGAGACGTGGCTTTGAACAAAAGTAAAAAGGAAAGATGAGATGCAGTGGCTCCATAAAAAGGCTTAAACGTGACCAATAGAGCAGCATGCTGATAAAATCAGGCCCTCCTAATCCCCTGACAATTTGGGTTCTACTTCCTTTATATTGTCATTCTACTGGATATGCTGTGTAAAAGAAAACACTGCCCCAAACATTTGCTCTACATAGGGTTTCAGACCTGTTCGTCGCCATTCTTTCACTGGTATTGTTTTCTCTGATATTTTGTAGCACAGGCATAAGTTTAAATATGGGATCCCATGGTCTAGATTTAAGGAAGAAACCTTCAGTGTTCATTTACACAGCATTTTCTTAAGGCTCTTTGTAATTCCAGGCCATATAGATGATATTTTCTCTTGAGAAAAAGAAAGCAATTGGCCTGCCCTTTCCCAGCCCACCATGCTCTCTGTTCTTAGCTAGTTCATACCACATGAATCATAAATAAGCCAAGTCACTGAGCACTGAGGTGGGTGGTGTTCAGACATTAAAATCTCATTATAAAGAATAAAGTCTATGTGAATGTGGGCTCTGCAGATGAGGATAGAGTTTCAAAGGCCCTGATTGGACAGATAAATCCTCCTTGTCAAAACAGCAAAAACTGAGAGTAGGCAGGCTGTGCTCTGGCCACACTTCCAAACTGTGATGGTGGAATACTCAGTTTTTCAAGGTTATTTAATCACTTTCTATCTCATGTGTTGTGCCCCTAAAGACTGCTAGGGTGCCAGTAATCCACAAGCATCTATTCAATTATCTAATAAATATTTGTATATCGGCTACTACGTACAAGGCAGTCTACCAGATATAGAAAATCAAGGAAACAATTTTTGCCTTCGAAAAGTTCCCAGGTGTGGTAGAAAAGAGAGACATACAAATAACCAAATCGCAATATGACCAGTTCCAGAATAGAAGTCTAAACAAAATGCTACAGAAGCACAGAGGAAGGACAATTAATTCTGCCTGGAAGAGGTGGGTGGGTGGGGGCAGTCCAAGGAAAGGTACACAGAGAAAATGACATTTGAAATGGTTCTTCAAAGATGATTAGTATTATCAAAAGGCAGAGAAGTTGGCGACTGATTCACAAGAAAAGAAAAGCATAAGAGAAAACGCTCAGAGTTGGGAATATGAACAGTTCCTTTTCAAAATGATAAATAACTCAGGATGGCTCTTGTGTGAAGAGGTGTGTGGCCTATGCAAGTGGTACAAAAATAGGGCTGAGGAGCCTGGAGCAAAATGGATTGTGTGTGTGTGTGTGTGTGTGTGTGTGTGTAGACATGCATATGTATATTCCTATACATACATATATAATATCACGTGTTTTTATATGTATGTAGAAATTAGCATAGAACCTACAATGGGGCATTGAATATTTAATTGTTGAATAAGTGAACTAAGGAATAAATTAAGGGTCTTGTATGCCATATATTACATGTCACAAGGCACTTTACCTTTATCCTGTATGCAATAGGGAGTCAAAGGAGTTTTATTTCATAAGTAGAGGTCTTGCATCTAGTACTTGATCTACAATGTTTATCAGACAATGGAATAAATGCTTGCAAATTGCTGTATATCTATAAATTTTAAAAAGCAAACAAGTAAAAACACCATTTATAAGTATTATGGAAAATGGGCAGGAATGTAGAAGGGACTGTAAGAAATTATGAAAGACTGAACTAGGTCAGCAGCAAACAGGATGAAGTAGTGTGGGGTGACTACCTATTGGGTACTATGCTCACTACCTGGGTGACAGGACCATTTGTACCTCAAACCTTGGTGTCACACAATATATCCATGTAACAAACCTGCATATGTATATGCCCAAATCTAAAATAAAAACCAAAATTATTCAAAAAGAACGTAAGTGGAGTGGTGTGATGGTTAATATTAGGTGTCAACTTGATTGGAATGAAGGACACCTAGATGACTGCTACTGTATCTGGGTGTGTCTTTGAGGGTGTTGCCAGAGGAGATAAAATTTGAGTCAGTGGACCTGAGAGGCAGCCCCCCACCCTCAATCTGGGTGGGCACGATCCAATCGACTGCCAGCATGGCTAGAACAAAGCAGGTGGAAAAAGGTGGGATAAACTGGCTTGCTGAGTCTTCTGGCTTTCATCTTTTTCCTGTGCTGGATGCTTCCCACTCTTGGATGTCAGACTCCAGGTTCTTTGGCCTTTGTACTCTTGTATTTACACCAGTGATTTGCTGGAGGCTCTCAGGACTTCAGTCACAGACCGAAGGCTGCACTGTTGGCTTTCTTGCTTTTTAGGCTTTTGGACTTGGACTGAGCCACTGTTGACTTCCTCCTCAGCTAGCAGATGGCCTATCGTGAGACTTCACATTGTGATCATGTGAGTCAGTTCTCCTTAATAGACTCCCTTTCATGTATACATCTATCCTATTCATTCTTTCCCTCTGGAGAACTCTGACTAATACAGGTAGTTTAGAAGATATTTGAGAATTCAAATCAGAACTTGGTGATTACTGAATATGGAAAGTTACAGTAGATTTGAAAGTCACACCACATATTCTGGCACTAATAGAATGATAATGTCATTTTAACCAAGATGGGGTACACGAGAAAGGTGGAATTTAAAGAGATTATAAATTGAGTTTTGAAGTTCAAAGTGCCTGTGGGACAGCCACGTGAATATGCCTAGAGGGAAAATAATGCATGTAACTCAGAAGAGACATAAAGCCTGGATTGCCAGAAACCTCAATAGCTTAGGGGTTCTCATCTCTAGCTGCACATTAGAATCAGCTAGGAGTTAAAACAAATAGATGGACAAAAAAACCAACAGATTCCCAGACCCCAACCCAAATAAATCAGTAACGCTGGGGGTGGCACTTGCACAATATGGTGTAAAATCTCCCTATGTGGTTCCAATATGCAGATACTGCTGAGAAGCACCAGCAGGGTAGATAGTTAATACCAAGGGAGTAGAAACTTTGGGAAAGTATAAAGTGGTTTGTTAAAAGAGTATCGAGGAGAAAATGCTGGAGAAAAGCAACTTTTAAGGGATAGGCAGAGGAAAATAAGATAATGATGGAGACTGGGGAAAAAATGACCAGAAAGATACAGACAGGCCCAGGATAAAGTGATATCACTAGAGCAGAACAAGAGAGTGTCAAAAAGGAAGAAGTGTGTCCAATAGCATCACATCAAATGCTCAGTAGTGTTTCAGGGTATCAGTCTGGATTGGTTTAAAGATGTAACTAGCTGTCACCTATCAAAGAATAGGAAAGTTCTGAGTAAAGGCCAAGAAAAATCTGACTCTTTTGAATCCTCTTCAGCCTTGGGGAGAGCCAAATGTAGAAGAAACAAACAAAGATACTGAAAGCAAATTGGCCAGGAGGGAGTGCCAAAGGTAAAATTTGCCAATCTCATAACTTCTTTTGTCTTTGGCTTTTGAACACCTAACTTTGAAGAACTGCTTGAAAAGTAACAAGAGCTATGCCTCACAGTCACCTTCTCGGGAAAAAAAATGAAAAGATTCAGAAGTAGTTCAGTGAGAACTTAAGCATAATAGCTCTCAAAAACTAAAGAATCATGGTGGGGGAGTAGTGCTTAGTACATGTGTGCAAAGATTAGACCAATCACACTATGGTGACTATAAAGCTGTTATTCCTTCTAATTTCAGACTCTGAAGACAGCCATGGGATGGTAAAATGCTACTTCAGAGCTACAGAAGGAATGTATTACAGTGCCACCTGCTGGTAATGTTAAGACCAGAAACAAGTTCCTTTACTTAAAAAAAAAAAAAAATCATTAATTCGCAGAAGCTGGATACAGATAAATAAGATTTATTCTGATTTTTAATTAAGGATAATGCCTTACTCAGTTTTTTTATTCAAAAGAAATTTTCATAATTGAAAACAAAGCTCTGATTAAATCTTCCTATTATGGCAAATGTAAAGCATGTGAACAAAAACACTAGCCCAGAGCTAGAATGCTTCAGCAACCTTGCCCCTGCCTTCCAATCTAAGGCGCCTTAACTGGCATTTCCTTTCTGAACTCAATATATTTCCTATAATTTTAAAATTGGGGTGATATTCAAAACACCATCTGTCTAGCTACTTGTTTCTCGGTAAATATGTTTCCTAACTAGTTGAATCTCATACTATCCTCCAGTCAATCTAGGCCGCTTCATATTCAAAAATATCCTGCACTTTATGCATGCATATATTTGCTCTTGTTATACCCTCTGCTCAGAATACCATCCCCCATCCCTACCCCAATCCAGTCTGCCCAATCCAGTCTTGGCAGTCAATGTCAAATGATGCCTATCCCATGAAGCCTTCCCTAATCACCCTCACACCCAGCTGAAAATAGTATCTCCTTGATACGAACTATATATGTGCCTCTTACATGACTCTTATTATATTATGCCTTTTATAAGAGTTGTAAATAAGACATATTCATGGTGTCGTGGAAAGAGCATAAACTTTGGAATCAGTTCATCATCTGAAACCTGAATTTGTCAATTAATGGTTGGGGACCTCAGATAAATTCACCCTCCCTGTGCTTGAGTCTTCTCGTTTTTAAAATGAGGCTAATGATGTCCACACAAAGGCACAGCAGGGATGAGTGTTTAAGAGCAGGACTCTGGAGTCAGAAAAATCTGGGTTTAAATACTGGCTCTGCCAATTACTAGCTATGTAAGAGAATGGTCAAATTATCTAGCTACTCTAAGTCTCCATTTCCCTATATGGAGAACAAGAGTAGGACCTACCTACCTCAGTGTCTTTGTATTAGGAGACAATGTATGTAAAGTGCCTTGGCATATAGGAGCATTCAATGCATGTTAGTTTCTCCCTTCCCCTATGATTTACTGGTTTCTTAAGGGGGCAAAAAGCATGTCTGGTCAATTTCTGAATCACTCAGAGAGGCCTATCATAAGACATTTTATATAGTTTGCTTGCACGTTTGGTGAATTGATAAATGCCATGTTGCTAAGACAATCCTTGGCAGAATTTGGTATCAGGAAACCACTGTCTTGTTTCTCCACAAAGATGCCAAATACATGCCATTAATCTTAAGGGTTTAATGGGTGCCTCTTAAAACCAGGTGTTTCTTGTCTGTAACCATTTAGGGAGAGCACACTTACAACTTTCATAACTCATCACCCACAGAGAGAAGCAGGGCCTGACTCTTCTTAGCCTGGGGGAAGGTCATTGAATGTTAAAGCATTTCTTTTAGAAAATAGTCCTGGTGCAAGCCTCACAAAATATTGTGCTTATCTATGATGGTTTCAAATAAATGCATGGAAGCAAAAAGAGGGCAAGAATCAGAATATGAATGGAAGTTTAAAACTGCATATTTAATGTCCCTCTGATAGACTAGGAATGTCATACATATTCTAAGAAATCTCTGGGTGCTAGCTTTCTCCAGGAACCAAACTACAATAGGCATTAAGGGTGTGCTTTTGCAGAGCACATATTTCATTTAGGGCAAATTACACCTGTAGAAGTCAGCAAAGCCACAGGGATGCACTTTAGACTGACATGTCTACATGAGTTGGGTTATGATAGAAATTCACCAACAGACATTCAAAGTATGTCTCCACTCTGGCAGATAAAATATCTTTTCATTCCAAAACAACACAGTAGAAAGGAGCTTATTCACTGCAGTTCTTGGCTGTTCTTATGGATGGGATAAATCCCAACATCAAAATTAATAGAAGGCTCAATTATTCTTCCTTCTCTCTCATTCTTCAACCTTATGGACAGTAACAAATCCAACATGATACAAAACTTGGTAACTTCTGTATTTGGATGATGCTACAGAGCTGAATGAAATCCCCAAATGGAATTGTTTTCAGACTTTCCAGCTTCCACTAGATAATTAACTTAATTATCTACACCTTTTCATTTAAAAAGAACCAGTATCAGAAAGAACTTTAAAATGTCAATCATATCAGATGTTGATGTTGTGGAACAACCAAAATAATAATGAACTTAGTTGTTAACTCATATTCTCTTCTCTGACATTCTTTTTTGCCTAACTTAATGGAATAGGCAGAGATTTTCACTGTATGGATTGTTTTGCTGCTGATATCTCTCTCACACACACACACACACACACACACACACACACACACTCTCTCTCTCTCTCTCTCTCTCTCTCTCTCTCTCTCTTCTAAGGTTATTTGAATCCAAAGAACGTACTCATAATAGCCGAACTGGAGATTTTAGTAAACAATAAAATGTTTTTCATTTGGATTTAGATTGGCAAAATTGGCACAGTGACATGGGTAGGCAATTTGTCAGTATCATTTAAAAATTTAAATAAAAACTTTATCCAACATTTCCACTTCTAGGAATCTAGCCTACAAAAATGTTTGCTCTTCTAGTGCACTAATGTCTATGTAATAGGGTGCTCCTTGCAGCATTGTTTTGCAATAGCAAAACCTAGAGATAAAACTCTAATTTCCATAAACAGAGCACTGGTTTAATTTTAAGTCTGGACAATGGACTATTTCACAGTATTTAAAAATATGATTTAGATATATAGTGTAAAGAATTAGAAGTTATAGATTTAAATATCATGTGAAGTAATATCAGGTTGGAGAATAGTATGCACAGTATGACTCCAAGTTTGAAAAATGTATATAATTTAGGATATATAAATCATCTGTATACATATATATCCAAAGAAACTAGCTGGAAGAATCTATAAAAATTTAATCATGAGTTAACTCTAGGAATACAAACAAGAGATTTTTCTATTTTAACATTATTTGAACTTCTATTAAGCATGATACACAATTGTAATAAGGAAAAATATTAACACAATCTAAACTCCTTGACTTCCAAGATACATAAGTGGAAAAAAAAAAAGCAAGAGCCAAAAAATTAAATAGAGAATTATTTTTTGCTATTATGAAACAAGTGGAACCAAACGCACATTGATTTGTGCAAAAAAGAATGAGAAAGGAAGTATCAGAAACTAAAGGAACTGATTACAACTAGGGTATGTGTGAGACCAGGTAGAGGGGATAGGCATGGGAGTAGTGAGACTTCTTGGATTTATCATTTTTTCTATAATTTTGAATTTTCAATAATATAAACAGTTTATGTATTAAAAAATAAAATCCAAAAGGATAAAAAAGCAAATTGTATGGAAACACAAATTAACTTATTTATACATTGAATTACATAACCACAGAGAAAAAGAAATTAATTCAAGCAACTTATGAACATATCACTCTGACTGTACAACTTTAGTGGGATGAATTCTAAAGACAAAAAGAAGTATAAAATACCTTGTACTTTAGTAGGTTTGTTGTTTGTACTGGTTTTAATGCAGACATTCTAAAACTATTTTGTATAACTTACAGGACAAAACAAGTAAATATATTGATGTTGTTGAGAATAAGGGTTCTCATTGTGGAAAAAGGAAATACAAATATGGAATGGAGAAAGATAAGAAAGAGTCCTGTGATGCTGGATTTGAATTGGAAGTATCTCGATCAAATAACAATTTAAAAGAAAAAAGAACGTTTCTAAATATCATTTTCCACTAAAAGGAATCAGTACCAAAGTAACCCTAGCCCAACTTCTTTATGACAGAAAGCACTCAAAGAATAATGGGGTATCAAAGGTAATAGGAAAGCTTCCATTTCAGGCTATGAAGAAGTAACTAAAACTAGACTAGCTCTCCCACAGTAAGCAACAAGAAAAGTGGAAGAAATATATAAAGCAATAGTATTCAGGCAGTGGTAAGCTGTGACCTCAGTGAAAAGGAAGACTAATGATGTGAGCCCCACAATCAACACAGCTCTCCACGTGGGAATGGAGGGAGCATGGGAATAATTCCCCAGCTATGGCTTGGGGAGTTCGAGTCCTAACAGAGCCCAGTGGTATCACTGAGCTTGAGCTACAGAAATCAGAGTTCGGGTCATCTAAAATAGCTAGAACTTCCAGTAAAAGGAGAGAGCTTCCCAGAGGGGAGCCCATGAGATCTGTGTGGGGGTTCCCTGTGCATCCCTGATTGAGAAGTGGACTGAACATGCCCTAGGAAAGACTGCTTAAGGCTTATCATTGGGGAATGACCACTTCAGGATTGATAACGGAAGAAGATACTAAAGGATTAGCAGTGCTAGGGAATATCTTGTTAACATCTGAGCATCCAGCTACAACTCCGGAAAGGTCCTACCTTTAGGGAATGGAACATGCCAGAGAACGGGACCTACACTTGACCCTCCCTAAGAAATCCTAAAACCATTATTTGCTTAGCCATTCATTGGTCCCAATGTACTAAGTATTTTAAACAAGGGAGTTTTGATTTATTTTCTTTGTCCCTCAGCCCCACCTCAAGACTAGTAGAATGTTGCACATACAGTAAAAGTTCAACAAATATACCTTTGGCCATATAAAATTCAATGATAAAAACCCTAATATTATCTCCCGTTCGACTTACTCAATAAGTATGTTTCACTCAGCTCAATTCTGGCCACAAATTATTTCTGACTGAAATCTCTCATCCCTGTCTATTATCTAGTTGCTCTAAACGTTCTCTGATACTCCAAACATTGTCCTATATCACTTCCAATGACCTAACCGATTCTTCTAGTACCACTTTCCCTTTCTTCAAAGATCCAGATTCCTCCAGAGAAGTCACCCTAATTAAAGAGATAAAGGTAGGCCGGGCATGGTGGCTCACGCCTATAATCTCAGCACTTTGGGAGGCCGAGGCGAGCGAATCACGTGAGGTCAGGAGTTCAAGACCAGCTCAGCCAACATGGTGAAGCCCTGTCTTTAAAAAAAAAAAAAAAGAGAGAGAGAGAGAGAGAGAAAGAGGTACAAAGTCTCAGATTGTCCCTTTCAATTAGAGAACAAATCATAGATATGTGTTTTCCTCCTTTATCCTAGCTTATTAGAATACATTTAGGAGATGAGATCTCAATAGCACCTTGTTGATTTTCTAACTTCTAATGTTCTTACACTCCATAGCTAAAGGCATAATGTGAATATCCACAGAGCAACATTACTTCTAACCAGCATTTTTAAATAATACATTTTATTGTCTCCTTTGAAGGGTCCAAAGCATGGCTCATTTTATTTTTAATTATATAACAAGAAATTTCACAAAAAAAGTTATTTTCTTTACACTTGAAAGTGCTATAAGAGTCCCTTTTTAGCTTTTGCCAGAAATGTAAGCTCACGTAACCTCTACTTTTGCCTTTATGTTCTCCCTCAGTCTAACTGGAAATTCTAAAACAAACGTATTTTAGTGAAAATAAACTGCTATTTCCTCATCAAGAATCAGAAAATTTTATAATGTTATGAACCAAAGCCCCAAATAAAGCCATTCTCTCATTACATGGAACTTAGTGGTCCTGTTCAAGTCCATCCAAAATATATCTTTAAGTACCCACTGTGTGCCAGCAAGTCTTCATATCCTCCTTACCAATGGGAACTACATTTTCTAGCTGATTGAGATATGCAGGTAGCTCTGCAATTTTCATCCCAACACTGAAAAACTGTTGTGCTAGGTCATCCTCCAGATAAACTGACTGCAAGATGACCCAAGTTTGGTTGAAAATTAACATACCCTCTCATCAGACTGATGATTTCTCTGATACAGAGGTCCATGCTAGAAGAGCTGAATGCCAACAACTGAATAACATGGCTCACATTTTCATGCAGCAGCAGCAGCAAAAGCCAAAAGAAAGTTTAAGGAGGCAATTTAATGTCCCAAATAATAAAGTCCATGTATATTCTGGGGACATCATTTTTCAGGTTAAAAAACAGCTAAATAGAAGGTCTTGAGTGACTTCTTGAGGAAGAGTAATTTCTCCCACCTACCCATTGAAAATTAGTTTTAGGTACCTGCGTCCTCTACTGGGAAAAGAAATGGCCATTTCTGCCATTGTTCTTTATCAAGATATTAGCCAAATTCCTGCCATAAAGAATGACACCTTTAAGTAACTTGTTTTTGATAAAATAGGCTTTCCAAATGACCTTTATTTATACAGCCCTAAATTTATAAAAAGTGAATACTGAAGGAGTGTTACATGAAGACCAAAAACTTACATGTGAATAATCAGCTACAGTTCTTAAAATTAAATGCTGTGTATCTTAGTATGTTCTAATGCAATCAGGCCCTAGATGCAGTCTCAGAGCCATTTTTGCTGTTTTCCAAGCCAGGTTTGATGATTGGGCTTGCCCAGTGTGAATGGGCATTACAGGGAAGCACAGCTTGTGCTGTAGCTTCTAAAAATTGTACACCACCCTAAACCAGGTTTGCTTCAATATGTTCCCAGAGTAGATTAAAACAAGCCAACCTCCAAAATCAAAAACCTAACTCACATCTGTTACTAAGCTCTTTTCCCTGTTTGACAAGTGCAGGACAAAAAACTTCAAGCCTTGGTCCTCTCTGTCTTGTGCATAAGGGAGGCCATTAGCAACAGCAGTTCTAGAGATCTCAGTGAAAGGGATCTCTTGTCTACAATGAACCGCATAGAAATCATAACTAGCTTCACATCTGGCACTAAACAGTCATAAATGTTAATGAATAAAGGATGCCATCATTTTTCATTTCTTGAGTTGAGGGAAGAGGGGAAAAAAATAAAAGTTATGAGTTCTATTAGTGGTTCCATGAAGAGCATCCATGCAAGCTTAAACCTGGATCTCTTTGATCGGCAATGGGCAAAGGACTTAACAAGCTGCCTGAAGCAAAAATTTGTACTACAAATTTTCCAAAGCATTTTTACTGTTCCTCAAAATATCTGGTAACTCAAATAGGACTATTATAATGAGAGTGCAAATAATCATATTTTCTACATAAAATAATAATATTAATAGAGGTATAGGGCTGAAGAGGGGATTGTGATAGGGGTGGCTAAACAGAAGGGTAGAGTTGAAAAGAACTGCTGCGAAGTATCCTCATTTTCATCAGTTATGGACAACTTAGGATGTCTTTTATTCATCCCATGTCCAATCTTTTTTGTCTTATGAAATAATAAACATACAAACAAAAAACACACAAACACAAACCAACACCAACCTATTAGTCTTTTCTGCCTACTCCATATACACCATAAACAGAAGGAGAAAGGCATAAAAGAAAAGAACCAACTGTGCATTCAAATTATTTCCATTGCACAGACCTGTAGGAAGTTTTGTTCCAATATCACAATTGCTATTGTCCTGGCAGGGATGGAGGGGGCGTGAGGCATAAAGGGATAGGGAAGCAGAGACTGAATCCATTCTAACACTTTGGCTCTAAGGGAAATATCTTTTTGGGTAATGTTTTTTCAATAAAGCTGACTGCAGATATGATACCATTTGTCCACACTAAGAAAACAAAACTAAGAACCCCTAGTAAGCCACAAATAGCCTCACACTTGACAAGCAAAATAAAGAGGCAAAACATCAAAAAGGTGATATTTTAATGACATGTGCATCAATGATAAACTGTGTATTTATTTATTTATTTATTTATTTATTTATTTAGAGATAGGGTCGGATTCTGCTGCCCAGGCTGGAGTGCAGCAGTACGATCTTGGCTCACTGCAACCTCTGCCTCACAGGCTGAAGCCATCCTCTCACCTCAGCCTCCTGAGTAGCTAGGACTACAGGTGTATACCACCATGCCTGGCTAATTTTGTTGTTGTTGTTGTTGCAGAAATAGGCTTTCACCATGTTGCCCAGGCTTGTCTCAAACTCCTGAGCACAAGCAATCCACCCACCTTGGCCTTCCAAAGTGCTGGGATTACAGGTGTGAGCCACCTTGCCCGGCTATATATATACATACACACACACACGTTTTTAATAGCCTGTCTTCTCTTATATAATAAGCAAACCAAGATATAAAACAGAATACATTGACAGCAACTTATTTTTTTTTCAGCTTGGATTTTACTTGAATTAAGCTACCTTAAAACAGATGACTTTTTAAACCCTCATTTTTTTTTTCTTTTCAGTTCTGCTCCAGACATTATGACATGATCCAGTGAGGAAAATGCAATCTGGTTCAATACATCATGTTTGCTACTAAATAATCTTTCCAAGTATTTTATTTCAGCAACTATAAATTTAAACCAAGATTGAAGGTAAAAATGGGACTTCAAAACTTCAAAAGTAAAGCAAGGAAAGGAAGCCATGAATGATATGCTGAGTTGGAGAGATAATAGGTAAAATGTTAAACACAAATTCAGCTGAAAGAGAGTCACAATATACAAAAGTAATTTAGATATTGACCTGAGTCTATAAGAAGAGAAAAAGCCAATATATTTCTCTATCTTTATCACTCCAGGATCCTTTAGACTTCAGCAGTGTTACTCTATAGTCTGTGATAAATTATCCACCTTTGGAAAGATTTATTAATATACTATCAATTGAAGAACAAAACTATTTGTTAGCTATTTCAATTAGTAAGTATTCTTACCTCAGGAAACAAACATTAACCAAACTCTAAGCACCTTCTTCTACCCACATTTACTGCTTTGAAAAGCATACATTTTATTGCCTAGGTTTGATACTTAATGAGAAAGTAAATAAAATACATTTAATTCTCAGAAATAACTGAATTAGAAACCAGTAGAAAGCCTCAGCATAATCTTTTGTTTCCATATAATCATACATTTCTCAATATCTTACTGGAATGATTACAGACAGAAAATCAATTCTTAAAATCTCATGCGTAGTTTGTAATTACAGCTAGAATATATAATCAAAACTGAAAGACATATATATCCAAGTATTATTAAACAATGATTAAGCTTTGATTGGACTGTCTACTGGCTACAGCTAATCTCTTAGTACAATCATGGCTGCCTGCCAGACCACCATGTTCTAGGAATAAATATTTCTTCTCAAGAAATTCCTCTTTGGGCAATTAGCTAATAATCCTGAACTTGGAGGCAATAAACCTCTGCCTGTTAGCAATTGGGAATATAAGGAACTAAAACTCACAGATATTTATCAAAGTCTTTAAATTGTAATGCTACACACTTAATTAGGAGGCAAAAGATATATATTTTTAAAGGTTTCTTATCTTCCCATTTGTAAATGTTTGCTCCCACTTTTTTATTCACTAGCAAATGTAACCAACTCTAAGCAGGCCCTTAACATTTCATTATTCACTGAGAGTATATTGGTCATTGAAGTTTAACAAAATTCCATTGGCTTCCCAATAATTTCTCAGTAGTAGGCTTAAACCTCATTTTTATTTCGGCTACTTTCCAACATAACTGAAATACAAGTGTTTCTGTTTAAAGATATTCACAGTTAAAGGCGCAGATGCCCTCTGGATGCTCACAAAAACCATACATTTTTGACCAAATAGTGGCAAGTTGCCAGCAACTTACCAGAATTTCTCTTTGACACCATCTTCAGATTTGTGCTGACTACAGAACAGACCACAAGGGCCAGAAGAAATGGTGGCTTCATCTTTCACTTTTCTTGGCAGCTGAAAAGTCAAAATAAAGAATATGAAGTTTGAACCACAGATCTTGGCCTCAACAAAACAACACTTACAATTTTACATTTTTCAAAACTCCATTACAGAAACAGTGACAATCTGGTGACTTCTGGCTTTATTTTCATGCAAATAGAAGAAAACATGAACGTTCACTATTAAATTATGTGAGATTCCCTGCTTAAAACTTTTCAATGGCTTCCGACTGGATTTAGAGTAAAATCCAACTCCTTCCATTAGACTTTCAAGGGCCTATAGGTGGAGCCCCCAGATGCCTCTTTGATCTCATTTCACAAAGATCTCCTCCATGCTGGCTATGCTCCAGCCACTATGGTCGTTTTATCTGTTCCTATAATGTGCCAAGACTTTTTTTTTTCCTCATGGCATTTGCACTTTGTCTTCCTCCTGAGATACTCTCCACTCTTCACAGTTTCTTAACATCCTACATGTCTCAGTCCCACAAAAAGGCCTTTCCCGACTACCCAATCTTAACTGTCAATCTCTAGCTCATCTCTTTGCTTGTTTTATTCATAAGATTGATAAGCACTTACAATTGTTTATGTGATAGGAAGAGATTTTACACAACTTTGAGTTCATTTTTAGGTGAACAGTATTGAGCCTCAAGCAATTAGAGTGAAACTCTTCCAAAATCAAAAATAACTGAAAAGGATATGGAATTGAACTCAGATGTTATTAAGTCTCCCCATCCCATAACAGGGAAAGGAGTTTGTAAAGTGCCACCAGTAGGAACTAAGGGGGAAAATCATCTTTAAGTTTTTATCCCCATTGAGTTTAAGAGAAATCAGTAAATTGGTTACCTATATGGTGACTTAACTAGGGCCCTTGAAAATAATCAGAATATAAGCACCACTGAGGTACATTGGGTTCATCATAAACTCAAGATACAAAAATGGCAAAGGGAGGTATGAGGATGAAACTACAGCAATCACTGAAATAATGAATGGAAGAAAACCTGGAAAGGCAAGAATAGTCTCTGGATAACATTTAAAGGTCCAGCATTCTATATAAAGATTTTTTTTAAATAATTAGTTGTGCCTAAAAGTATAGAGCCTTACCCAGAATGTAAGAGTAACAGGGTGATATTGAGTACTTGGTAGGATTCTTTTTTCCCAAAATTGACCTCAAAGATCTACCTGATACTCTAAATTCAGAAAACTTCCAGTTTGATGTCTGAAGCCACTAGCACAATGAACCAATGCAGCTAGTTCCTTATCACCTCATCCCAACTCTATCAATAAACAATGAAACCTGGAAAGGAGAAGACCACCTTTGGACAAGGAAGACAGGGTTTTTCTTTCCCAGTTGACCACATACTTACCATCAGACATGGTGAACTTCTCCTGTACCACTGGAGCTAGGATAAAGAATCTTGGGGAGAGGTGGTATGCTGGATATTTCCAGATGACGAGAGGATCAAGACTAATTCTCACCTACTCCCAACATACAGCCATATCTGAGTCCCAAGAGGCATGGAAAATGAATTTGACATACACCCAAAGGTCCAAGCTGGACTAAGTAAATACATGATTCTTGCCAGAGGCTTTGCAACATGGGGCAAGATGAATGCATGTGATAAGAAAGTGATACGATGGCACCAGCTGAAGGTCTGACAGATGATGTAATAATCTTGCAAGGGATTTCCAATGTCCAGAGGAGATGCTTGGAGAAGCTTCCCATTAGCAGGCTGTTATAACTACCTGTTTATATATTGCCCACAGACGGCTAGAAGAGCAATTATGACCAACCAAGGAGAAGACACACACAGTCACAAACATCTGTCTTTTCCCTCTCCTTCTTCCCCAGCAACTCTCCTCCCAAAGAAACACCAAAACAGGAACAGGGGAAAGGGGATAAATAAGAAGAAATGAAAGGCTACAATACACACTGCAAACTCATAGCCATTAGAGACATACATCCCATCTGTTTGAAGAAACAGGAAGAGAAGCATTTGCATCAGATAGGGGCTTGGAGTAAGCAAGACAAAGGCTTTAAAATTAGAATGAGACTCTCCTAATATCTGAAAGCAGCTAAAAAGTTATAGAATCAGATTGAAATATTTATCATGGTCCCAATCTCCTAGTGGAAAAGGGTAAAACAACAGAACACAGTAAACAGCAATTAGTGGGAAAAATAATACCATTTCAAGTTTATACTCCAATGAGTTGAAACACTTAATAAATCAGTTACATTTATTAGCTTGGTTGTCTTTGCCTACTCCTTGCCTAATAGAATGTAAACTTCATGAGGGCAGCCACTTAGTCACCATCTGTTGTATCCTGAGTACCTAGTATAGAGCCCAAAACATAACTGATTAATAAATACTTTTAATGAATAAAAGAATAAGATCTATGTAGATAACATCCTATCAAATGTTCATGTAATGCAAATGAGTGGAAACTTTTGGTGTTTTTTCAAGTTACTCATTTATTTGAAACAGAACATCTCTTGTCTAATATGGGACTATCCAAATCTGAGAAGTACCATATTTCCTGCTATCATGAACAGTTGGTGCTCTGTCCATGTCTTCTTCGGCCCATTCTAAAAGTCATCTGCAAAAGTATTCCTATGTTTCTCTGCCAGAGGGGCTTCTTTGTCTGCAAACGCAGCTTGACCAGCATAGGAGGCAGACTAGAAGTGCCAGGTTGTTAATACTCACTAAATGATTCTCAATCAATTGTGACAGTTGGTGAACAAATACCCCAGCTCCCTCACCCTTTGGTACATTCCAGCACTACTGAGAGGCAACCTGCTTATTTGCTTTACCACCCTTCTAGTCTGACTTTGACACTTCCTTGCAGTACTTCCTGGGATCATTTCCCAAATCAACTACCTACATCCAAATCCTTATCTTAGAATTCTGCTTTTTGGAGACCTCAAAAGTCTGAAAAGACCATTAAGTACTCCACACGATTCTTTGTTTTCCATAGACCTTGTCTGTCAGATATCCAGATGATTATGTAGGCTCTGGACTTTCAAAGGAAAGCTTATTATTCAAAATTTTCTTGAACCACGTGCCCATTCTAGCTCCCCTGTCTTATCCCTCTATTTAGAACTTATATCACCCCAGTGGCTTTGTTAAGAACATTGGCTCATCTCTGCTATAGCTCTTCCTGCTATATGTATTCACTTGGTTACTAACTCAACCATGCTGGTTACATTTTAGGAGTCTGCCAAGTTCTCCTTACCCCAAACCTGTTCTATCCATGATTGTACCTTCACTATTTCTGGCTGAAAGCTGACAGTTTGTAGGGACCATAACCTGCTAAGATAGAATATCATTTGTAGCATTCTGATAGTTTATAAATGGTGGCAAAACAAAAAAAAAAAGATGATTTGAGAAAGGCCTTTAAAAATCCTGTTTGCCCGGTGGACATTATGTGATCATATTGACCCAAAATATGAACTATATTTTATAACTGACATTCAGATATATTATATGTAGAAAATAACTAATGCAGATATATGTCTAATTGCCTATTTAATTTATCCCTCCCTATTCTTTGCGAAATAAAATCGTTAATGTTTGATTTTAACTAGGGAAATCATCACTGGAATTGAATAAGTTAACTACAGAATTATTTTATATGCTACTCTTCCTGTCAGTTAAAATCCATCAGAATTAGAAAAACCTAGCATATAAAGTTTTTAAGTACATATATTTACCAATCCCATTTCCACAGGAGTCAATTAATTCAACAAACTTTGCTGAATAACAATATTTTATGATAATAATTTATTGGGTACTTTGTGTGAGCCAGACACTGTGCTAAACTGTTTTATGTCATTTTATCCTCTCAACAATCTTATGAGTTATTATTATCCCCATTTTACTTTTCAGAAAACTGACCCTTGTGACTTACCCAAGATCATGACATTAATAAATTATGGAAAAAGGATTTGAATGTAGGTCTGTGTGGCTACAAACCCCAATCTTTTAACCACTACTGAACTATTTTTGCCCTAGGAGTTAGATGTTATGGGAGTCATAAACCAAGTTTAAGATTATAAAATGTAGTTTCTTTTCTTCAAGGAACTATAACCTCACTGTGGAGATACATGCATAGTAGAGTACTTAGTCAAGTGCAAGACAATGAAGAACAACCTATATTTGTTAAGTGCTAAGGGAATACCAAAAAAAATAAGTGTTTTTTAGCATGTTCAGTAGGTGACTCAGATTTCCCATTGAAAGGGAAAATCTGCCAAACTGCCTCAATTCAAACAGTCGAAGAGAAAGGCCAGTGTAATTAATCTCCTAGCAGTGTTATCATCTACAACAGCAGTTGGCCTGATATATCATCACTGATCAAGGAATATCTTGCAACATTCCTTACAGCCCAGTGGTCACTGGGCTCCCAACATATGGTTCCCACACATCTGCTGAAATAGTAAAAGTTTCAGAAGCAGCTCGAGTTACTCCTGGAAATCTTACACAGAAATTTAGGTTTATTACCTTATAACTTTTTTCTCTTGGCGATTTTACAACCAACTTACTGTTGTGTGAATAAAGTGTACAGAAGCATGTATAATACCTACTATGATGGCAATTATTCTGCATTCAATTATTTCAAAATTACTTTTTTTTCCTAAAAAGAATCTCCCCTCCTGCCATGGCTATAACTATGCAATGGTTCTTACTCCTGAAGTTCATACTCCCCTGAGAGCTTTGTGTTTACTGATTCCCTGGGGTCAGTACATAAAAATTCCAAAAGGCCACATGATGAATTCTAAAGAATAAAGATGCTAAGATAATGGCTAATGAAGGCATTAGCATTCCTCTCCTTGGAGTATCAAATCCTGAGATGAGTAATGCCATATTGAAGAGAGAGCTTTAAAAAATGTAATTGAACTAAATAATTTGACAGATAATTGTAATGATGATATTATGCTTGAATGACTTTCAAGTATGGTTTGCAAATTACCTTTTTCACTTTTTTCCCTTCCTCCCTTAAAGTACCAGATATGCCAGGTTTCTGGTTCATGCTAATTTTTTACAGTACCTATATGGCAAACTCTTGACTCTAGAAACTAAAACATGTTTAACTTATGGATACATTTGGACACAGTTAATAGACCCAGTGTAAAATATCAGCTAGTTGCAAATAGCACACAATTATATGTCATTTCTTTTTACATTTTTGCAATCAGAAAATTTTGGTATCTTCATAAGTTTTCATATATGTGTATATGTATATGTATAAAATCATACACATACATACATACATATACTCACAGAGAGGCAGTTCTTTAGTCAACACACGTTTATCTCTTTTACATTTTGTAATGCTATAGTAATTTGCGATGAAGTCTGGTATTCACACACACATGGCCCTGAGTTCCTGTTATCTCTTCAATCAGAAAACAGAGATGCAATAACGTTAACTAGGTTCTGTATACTAGGGAGAGAAAGTTGGTTCTCAAACTCAAATTTGAAAGGACCTCAATAGTTACCTAATCCAACTTTCAACCAATCAAGAAATCCTTTTTACAGAATTCTTATTCTCAAGCACTTCTGTCATTTGAAAATAGCTGCATAAAGTGGCAGCCAACTCTGTTGTTAGTGCTAGCCATTAGAATCTGAGGTAGAAATAAAGAGACACAGAGACTAAAACCAACATAGCCAAAGGCACACAAATAAGAAAACAGAGAGATAGCAAAAGATTGAGACAGATGGACAGGACACAGAAAGGGAGGTTACAATTCACAGGGGAGAAAGAAAAAACTTGAAGCAGCAGAGAAAAAATTAGAAGCAGAGACACAAAAAGTTGACATAGTATGAATGTATCACCCCTACCCATAGCAAAGAAGGGGAATAGATAAGAGGAATAATGAGTGAGGGGCCATTGAGAGACAGCAGAAGGGACTATCTCAGGACAGACTACACAGAGAAGCAAGTATAAAGGGAAAAACTGATATAAGTAACTATAGGGTTTCTTTCTGATTTCTACAATGATCATAGCCCCAGTTTTTAGTACATAGTCTGCAAAAATGAAAATTCATTTCCCAGCCTCCCTTGCAGCTGGATATGGAAAGGTATTGAGTTCTGACCATTAAGACAAAATCAAAAGTATTATGTATGACAGGGTTATGTGTGCCTTTTTCAGGGTTTCTCCAGATAGGAAACCTAGAAGTAATAGGTATAAGGTCTCACTAGCAGTTTACACAAAAAGTCTTCAATCATACTCATTGATCAATGAGTTTTACTCGTTTTTTGTAGTATCTAAATCCCTCATCATCTAACATTTTTTCCATCAGTAAAAGTGTTTGTCAATATTCCTCTCAAAATTTAATGTACACTTTCATACATTCCAAATGTAATATACACATTAATATTCTGTTTGAGATTAAAAATTAGGACAGCATTTTAGAAGGCAATTTGATAGTATTTGGCAAAAATTAAAGTGCTCAGGAATTTATTTTCTATTAATCTATACTACAGCAATCCAAATGATTTTGCAAAAAAATATATGCACATGCAAGGATGGCCAATAAAGTATGCATTGTGATGGTAAAAATCTAATAACAGACTAAAAACCTTTTCATGGGTAGGGGTGATACATTCATACTATGGAATACTATACAACCATTACAGAGACTGAGAGAGGTGTGGACAGACATAGGTAGTTCTACAAGATATATGAAAAAAGATATGATTCTACATATAATGGAAAAATCTGTTTGTATGCATGGTTAAGAACGTGTGTGTATGTGTATGGAAATCCATAGAAAAAACTTTGGAAGTATGTGTGGCTGGGGAATTCATGTGGAGGTCAGAGTGGAAGCAGGTGTAAGAGGGTCCAGCAGAATGAAACATGGCTGCCAAAGTGTTTGAGTACATCAGCAAGTTTGGCCTGGCCTTAGCTGTTGCAGGAGGTGTGGTGAATTCTGCCTTATATAACTTGGATGCTAGGCACACAGCTGTCACCTTTGACAGATTCCATGGATACCAGACATTGTGATAGGGGAAAGGACTCAGTTTCTTATCCCATGGGTACAGAAATCAATTATCTTTGACTGCCGTTCTTGACCATGTAATGTACCAGCCATTACTGGTAGCAAAGATTTACAGAATGTCCATATCACACTGTGCATCCTCTTCTGGCCAATCACTGGCCAGCTTCCTCGCATCTTCACCAGCGTCGAAGAGGACTATGATGAGCATGTGCTGCTGTCCATCACCACCAAGATCCTCAAGTCAGTGGTGGCTCACTTTGATGCTGGAGAACTAATCACCCAGAGAACTGATCTCCAGGAAGGTGAGTGATGACCTTACGGAGTGGGAAGCCACCTTTGGGCTCATCCTGGATGATGTGTCCTTGATACATCTGACCTTTGGGAAGGAGTTCACAGAAGCAGTGGAAGCCAAACAGGTGGCTCAACAGGAAGCAGAAAGAGCCAGATTTTTGGTGGAAAAGGTTGAGCAGCAGAAAAAGGCAGTCATCATCTTTGCTGAGGGTGACTCCAAGGCAGCTGAGCTGATCCCCAACAAATTGGCCACTGCAGGGGATGGCCTGATCAAGCTGCACAAGCTGGAAGCTGCAGAGGACATCGTCGCATACCAGTTCTCATGTTCTTGGAACATCACCTACCTACCTCCTCCAGCTGCCCCAGTGAGGGTCCACCCTGCCTGCACCTCCGCAGACTTACTGGGCCACAGCCCCGATGATTCTTAACACTGCCTTCCTTCTGCTCCCACCCCAGAAATCACTGTGAAATTTCATGATTGGATTAAAGGGAAGGAAATAAAGGTAAAGTCACTTCAGATCTCTTTTAAAAAAAGGTTTGGAATTTTTAACGCTACTATAATTCTTAGAAGGGGAGTGGATAAAATCTAAGGTGGAAGGGTAATTTTCACTTTTTACTCAATATAGTAATTGTGATCATCAACTCTGTTCTCAAAATACTTAGAGCTCTTTGCCTTCAGTCACATGATATGACCACACTTCCCGGCCCCATTGTGATTCATGGGGCCATCCAACTGGTTCTGGCCAATTATTTATTAACAAAAGTTGTTGCCCATAGTTGCATGTCATTTCCAGGCCAGATCATTTATTTGTCAATGTGATGCCTTCCACAACTATCTTTCCATCCGCCACAGTGACTGCTAATGTTTATGATGGTGGTTGCTCCATCACCCTGGGTTGCAGAATGAAGAGTCACAGAGTAGAGCTTCTAGCCAACGTGTTACATAAGTGAAAAGTAAAACTCTTCTTTAACAAACCATCAAGATTTGGGATTGTTATAATAGCATAATCTAATTTATTCTGACTGATACCATTGAAACGTTTAAATTTTAAACTGAATAGTATAATTTCTGGGTATATTATAAAATTAATATGATGCCTACAATAGTACACAACATTATCTATGTAGAAAATACAAATTGCAATGAGCCTATTATGTGCCAAGATCTAGATTCAACATCATCATCAAAATGTAACATTTAAAGGGCAGAGGCTATGCTTTTTTTTTTTTCTTCACATCCCCAGTACCATTGACTAGAACACAATAGGTATGCAATCTGTTCTTCTTGAATGTTAAATAGATTTTTAAATGTTTATCCGAAATCTATAGATTTATATTAATTCCTATGAAATGTCATTATGTTTGTTTTAGCCTATTATTCCAAATCATTAAGACCATTTCAAAGCATAAGGCTTTTTTAAATTAACTCTTCCACCTATTTTTGTGTCATCTGAATATTTCATAAGCTTGCTTTCTCTGCCTTCAATCAAGTCAGTAATTTTTAAAATTCTGAATAAGATATGACATAGAACAGAGATCTGTGGCGTATCACCATAGAGCTCTCTACATGTCAGCATTAATCCATTAATCTGGTTGACCAACTGGGTATGAATCATTTAACTATACTAGAATCTATTTAACTAGCCCATATTAGCACATCTTGTCAGGAGAGACCATGCATGGGATAGACCAGGCTTTCATACTGATATATCAGTCTAACAATTTTACCAAAAGAAAATAACAACTCTGTTTAGTCTGATTTGCTCCTAGGATCCATTAATGTATATATTCAATAAATGTACCGTATGCCTATGATGGGAATACAATGGGAACATGATAGGTATGGTATCTACCTTCTGTGTAATCACAGTCTAGCAGAAAAGAAAAAAAGCACAAACAACAACAATGGAGTGTTTTAAATGTAAAAGAAGAAAAATAAGGAGTGTTTTAGAGTAAAGAAAGAAGAAATCAAACTCAGGTTATGAGAAAGACAAAGCTGTTCGGAGAAAGTGACTTCTAAGTTGAAACCTAGAGTGTATTAGGAAAGATTATTCTAAAAAGAGGCAATAGCATGGACAAAGGCCTGGAGCTGAGAGGGCATGGAATATTCATTGAAGTAGAATGAGTTCAATATGGCAGAATAACAGTGTTATTAATAAGAGGAATAGAGAGTGTTGACACTGGTGAGGTGATAAGGGGTTAAGATCATGTACAGATTGAGTTGCCTATAGTTCATCTAAGAATAGATATTAGTGAAAAGTTGGGGATACAAATAGAAGTTAAGGAAACAGAATTGGCATATATATTTGGTAGTCTTAAGCACATAGATGGTATTTAAAGTCACAGCAGTAGCTGAATTACTCAAAGATAGAGGCAAAATAAGAAGGTAGCAAAGGATAAAGTACTGAGAAACACCAACATTTGAGTTGGTGAGGTTCAGAGTAGCCTACAAAAGTGACTGAGAAGAAGGTAACAAGAAAGGTACAAGGAAAACCAGGAGGAACACCAAGAGAATAGCATATTTCAAGAATGACAACTATGTCAAATGACAGGTGATCAAGTGAGTCAAAGGCTCAATGTGGCACATATACACCATGAAATACTATGCAGCCATAAAAAATGATGAGTTCGTGTCCTTTGTAGGGACATGGATGAACCTGGAAACCATCATTCTCAGCAAACTGACACAAGAACAGAAAATCAAACACCGCATGTTCTCACTCACAGGTGGGTGTTGAACAATGAGAACATATGGACACAGGGAGGGGAGCATCATACACTGGGGTCTGTCGGGGGGAACTAGGGGAGGGACAGCAGGAGTTGGGGAGTTGGGGAGGGATAACATGGGGAGAAATGCCAGATATAGGTGATGGGGAGGAAGGCAGCAAACCACATTGTCATGTATGTACCTATGCAACAAGCTTGCATGTTCTTCACATGTACCCCAAAACCTAAAATGCAACTCTATATATATATATATATATATATATAATGTTCTTTGAATTTAGCCAAGTAAAAAGGCTGTTAACCAAAAGAAGATTGTCAGAAACAGATCAGTGGTGCAGCAGGGTTAGAATCAGACTGAAGAGTAAACTAAAGGTAAGGAAGTAGAACACTGAGTTCTGAGTGGAGATAACATTCACAGAGATTAGCTGTGCTAGAAAAAAGAGATATAAGGTAAGCATGTGGCACGAGGTCAGAGAAAATTTTTTTAATTGATATTTCCCTCACGATTAGACTGGATTTACTGGTTTGGGGGAATACCACCAGACTTTTTTTTTTTTTTTTCTCTTAGTGAATAGGAGAGACCTGAACAAGCTCTAAATGATTAGGGAAAGAAGCCAGAAAAAGGGGAATCATCAAAGAAAAAGAAAACACAGGGTTTCTTTATCGAGTAATGACACTTAAAAAAAAAAACGGATTTTAATAAAAGGTTTCGGGACCTCAAGTGGAAGAATTTTACATATACAGGAGGATTTTCTCATCTTCAAATGAGAGGAAGGCGGAAATTACAGATGATGGTGTAGGTAAGTGTGTAGATCTTGTGGTGGGAAGTTGCCATCTTGTGGTTTCTACATCTCTGTCAAACAGTTGGTAAGTTTATCTGTAGACAAGGGAGAGTTGGACGTTTGAGGAAGCATATACCTTCTCAATAGTTAAGTAGTTCATTCTAGGATTTTTCTAGCATTGAATGTTAAGTTCACTGATTCAAGTTTCTGGAGACCAAGTTTTTATTTTTGTTTGTTTCTAATTGAGACATTTAAATATATCTAATAGTCTTATACTTCCATTTTATCTATGACTTACTGTAAAAATGTTTTCAACAAGAATTGAGTGACAATAGCTAAAAGGGCACCTTCTCTGCTTACCACCATGTCAAAAAAAACTTTTCTAACCCCATTAATCCTATGCATTCCCTTTTCCACACTCCAACTAATTGAGGTTTTATAGTGTTGTAGAAGTAGATCAACTTCATTACCCTTGTGTAAAATACAGGGAAACTGAGGTTTAGTAAGCTAAGTTATTTTTACTACAGCAAGCAATCAATTGGAGGCACAGCAAGTAAAGTTTTGTAAAGTTTATTTTCTGTCTATTTGGGATCATTAATATCAATGATTTAATATTTTCTCTTCACTGACCAATAACTATAACACTCTCAAGTTACACTTAGGCAAAAGAAAAGTGCAAGTATCTCTCTCCCCTCCCTCCATTTTCAGAATTCAGTAAAATTTATCCTGCTGCCCTACAACTCATATTTAGTACAAATCAGAAAACCAGGCATCTACCTGCCTCCTTCAATTGGGCACCCCAGTTGACTTCTTTGTGGAAAAAATGATAATATTTATTTCCCCCTTTAAAACTTCTGTTTTAACCTCTTTAAGGCCCCAGGTAGCAACTGGTTCACCAGACATAATTGTTTTTGAAAATGAACTAATGGAAAAAATTTAAAAGTTGATCCTCAGTGATATGTATTTTAATTTAGTCTTCTATGTATTAACTCAGTAAATAAACAGTATGTCTTTTAATAATAATAGCTATCATTATAATGATTACTAGCCTGGATATCTTATTTCCAGATCACTGGTGTTCCCATATCTTGTCAATAGAGACAGAAAAGTCCCTGGAAATATTAACTACATCCTGGGATCATAGTAACTGTTTCCTAAAGCCTTCAAAAACTTTACCTCTTTCCCCCAACTGATACCCTATTTTTTTATCCCCCTTTTGCTGATCAACACTCATAGCATCTATCAAACTAACAATGATTTAAACTTAACAACCTAGCTCAATGTTAGAGAGCCTGCAACAAAACAAACACTCTGATATACTGGCAGTGAGAATATAAATTGTCATTCATTTTCTGGAGAACAAATTAGCTGTTATGTTTATATAATAACCTTTAAAAATTACCTATCTCAGAAAATACAGTCAGACTCATGTACAAGGATGTTATTCTAACATTATTCCTGATACCAAAACTAAAAGATATCCCAAAATACAGCAAGGGATATGTCAGTTACAGTGTGTTTCTATGATAGAACATGGTTCTATCTTAATGCAAAATTTTAGGCAAAAACAAAAATACAAACGTTTTAACCCAGTATATCTTAAGAAAATAATCCAAAATGTAACTAGAGATTTATGTACTATTATGCTCATCTCAACAATACTTATACTACCACAGTTGAAAATAATGTAAATGTCCAAAAATAGATTTGGTAATAAATTATGGCATACCCATATGGGGAAATATTATACCATTATTAACAATTAAGGGAAGAGCTTCAAGATGGCTGATTAGAAGCATTTCATGTCCTCTTCCTCCACTTTCCTCCACTTAGAAGAACCAAAATAGTATATAGACAGTCACAATTACAATACATTATCCAACAGAGAATACCGGCATTCAACAGAGAAATAACAGGAAACATCTGAAGTAGAGAAAAGAGAGGGAGAGAAGCAGGCTGCCTGGCCAGGATTGGGTAGTAGCTGGGAGTGACTTCCCAATTCAGGGAAAGGGTGAGTGAGAGACTTACAGAGACCCATATTCTCACTATGGAATCATGCAATCCTTGCTATGGAAAAACCCCTTGACCCTCCCAATCCCTGAAACTATGGAGCTGCCAAGAGACCTTGAGAGGGAAGTGCTCCATAGAGGGAGTCTGCTGGGTGCCACACCCTTTCTGAGACCTAAGCAGCTACAAAAAGTCATCATTTTCAAACATAGTTTCTGGCAGACTGAACACAGTCCTGTGGCCCAGCAACACTGGAACTGAGGCATTATGGAAACTTGGGTTGTCAGGCTTTCAATGCTGCCACTAGGGAGCAAGCTGGGAGCATTCCACAACCAGGACTAATAAGGCATGCAGGTGTGGGCTGCAGCTGCTGGTGTTGGAAAGTGAGCACTGCTGGGATAAAGAATGGGACATAGGTAAGGCATTAGTCACCACAGGGACTTGGTTGCCAGCTGAGTAGGGACTCCTGCATCTGGGTTGGGAGCATGACCTTGGCTTAGGCTACTACTGGCAAGACTAGGGGACAAGCCCCACTGGGACTGGAATATGAAAGGAATGCACATTCCTCAGCTACCAGCCCAGGCTATAGCGAAGATGGTCCCACCCTCTCCAGTGGCAGGGACTCAGCACAGCCGCTATCATCCCTCACCTGAGCACTCCACCTGGAGCCTGAGGATCACTCAACCTCCACCCACCACAGGTGGTACCATCTCTCACTATTAGGGGGCCTGACCAGCAGCTTACCCAGCCTAGTTTTGCCATTCCCAAGCCCAAGGCAGACCACTTAGTCTGGGGTCCTCGGGTTTGCCCAACCCAGTCTACCACTGTGGGCACCTGAGCACTCCTCCCAAGGGCATAAGGTTGGGCCTAAACTCATAACCACTACCACTTCAGCTGGCATCTACCCACAAGCGCCACCTGCAGGCCTGAAGAGTAACCAATCCAGCCCATCAAAGCCACTACCAACATCAATGTATACCTCTTAGGACACAAAGAATCATCACATCACTGCTACTGACATTACCCATGCCATGTCTGCTGCCCAGGGGCCTAACCCACCTACCCAGTCATTGCTGACACAACCGGCATCTGAGCAAGTCACCTGGAGGCACAAGAACTGACCTGCCAGAAATTGCCAACACAGGTGCCCGCATACACAGCTGTGGGGCCCAAGGACAGGCACACTTGGCCTGCCACTGCCAGGGCCTGAAGAGTGCCCCATTTGTCATCCCAGTCCCCAACACAATTTCACCACAGTCTCCATTAACAATCATGCCCTAAGCTACTAAAGAAATCACAGGTATTACCAATGCTATATTCAGCAGAAGAAACCATATGGACACAACTACACTATTGCATGAACTCAGATCAAAGCCAAAGAGTCCTCCCCAACCAGCATCACAGATACATCTTCAGGAAAAAAGTCCTCCTCTATGAAAGCAAATTCAAAAATTTGTAAGAAGTGACTATTAAACCAGATGTACATACATCAACATAAGGACAAAAGAAATACAAAAAAGCAAGGAAATATGACACTTACAAAGAAACATAATTATTCTCCAGCAACAGATTTCAACAAAAAAGAAATTTATGAAATCCTGGAAAAATAATTTTAAATAATGATATTAAAGAAGCTTAGTGAGGTACAAGACAACTCAGATACACAACACAAAGAAATCCAAAAACTAATTCAGGATATGAATGATAACTTTACCAAAGAGCTACATATCATTAAAAAAATCAGAAATTCTGGAACTGAGAATTCAATATATGAAATAAAAAATACATTTGAAATCTTCAATAATAGACTAGGTCAAGCAGCAGAAAAAATTTCAGAACTTGAGTACAAGTATTTTGAAATAGTCCAGTCAGATAAAAATAAAGAAAAAAGAATTTAAAAGCATGAACATGTCCTACATGACATATGGGACACAACAAAGCAACCAAAGTTTTGAATTCTCAGTGTCCCCACAAGGTGAAAAGAAAACAAAAAAGGTAGAAAGCCTATTTAATAAAATAGTAGCTGGAAACTTCCCAAGTCTAGGAAGAGATTCAGGCATCCAGATACAGGAAGCTCAGCCACCCCCAGTCAGATACAATTCAAAAAGGTCTTCTCCACAGTACATCATAGTGAAACTGCCAAAACTCAAAGAAAAATAGAGAATTCTAAAAACAACAAAAGAAAAGCATCTAGTCATTTATAAGTGAATTCCCCCATTTGATTAAGAATAGATTTCTCAGCAGACACCTTACAGGCTAGGAGAGAATGGGATGACATATTCAAAGTGCTGAAAGAAAAATCTGCCAGCCAAGAATAACATGTCTAGCAAAAGTATCCTTCATAAATGAAGCGGAAATAAAGTATTTCCCAGACAGGCAAATTCTGGGGAAATTCATTACCAATAGACCAAACCAACAAGAAATACTTAAGGGAGTCCTAAACATTGGAGCAAAGGGACTTTTACCATCCTGAAGACACATGAAGGTATAAAACTCACTGGTAAAGCAAACATACAAAGAATGAAAAGAAAGGATGCAAATGGTACAACTACAGAAATCTACCAAACCACAATGTCAAAAAATAGCAGAAAAAGAAAAGAACAAAGAATATATAAACAACCCGAAAACAATTAACAATGTGACAGTAAAAAAGACTCACTAACAATAATCTTAAATATAAAACAATTAACTTTCCAGTTAAATGATATAGAATGGCTAAATGAATTTTTTAAATAATCCAACTATATGCTTCCTACTAGAAACTCATCTTACCAGTAAAGATGCACATAGACTGAAAGTAAAGAAATGGAAAAAGACATTCCACACAAATGGAAATAAAAAGCTACCTGCTACTGACATCACTCATATTATGCCTGCTACCCATTGGCCTAAGAACCCACCCACCCAGTCCACTGTTGGTAGGAGTAGCCATACTTGAAACAGACTTGAAACCAAAAGCAGAAAAAAAAAAGATTAAAAAGTTCATTATATGACAATTATAAACATATATAGATCCAACATTGGGATACCCAGATTCATAAAGCAAACATTGCTAAACCTAAAAAGAAAGAGAGACTGCAATTAATAATGGGGGACTTCAACATCCCATTCTCAGCATTACACCTAACAGCTAACCAGAAAAACCAAAAACCACTGGATTTGAACTGGACTATGGACCAAATGGACCTAATAGACATTTACAGAACATTCTGTCCAACTTCAGAGTATATATTCTTTTCCATAGTACATGAAACATTCTCCAGAACAGACCATATATTAGGCCACAAAACAAATCTCACCAAATTGTTTTAAAAAATAAAATTTTATCAAGTATCTTCTCAGATCACAATGGAATAAAACTGGAAATCAATACAAAGAAGAACTTTGGAAACTATGCAAATACATGGAAATTAAACCACATGTTCCTGAAGGACCATTGGGTAGATGAAGAAATTAAGGAGGAAATTAAAGTTTTTCTTGGAATAAATGAAAATGGAAACACATCATCCTAAAACTTGTGGGGGCATAGCAAAAGGAAACAAAGAAGTAAGTTTATAGCAATAAATGCCTACACTGAAAAAGTAGAAAGCTTTCAAATAAATAATTTAATAGTGCACTTCAAGTAACTAGAAAAGCAAGGACAAACCAAACTCAAAATTAGCAGAAAAAAAGTAAAGATCAGAGCAGAACTAAATGAAATAGAGATCAAACGAATAATGCCAAGGATACAGGATCAACAGAATGAAAAGTTGGCTTTTTTTTTTTTTGAAAAGATAAATTTAATAATCCATTAGCTGGACTAACCAACAAAACATATAGAACACCCAATGAATACAATCAAAAATGAAAAAAGAGACATTACAACTAATACTGCAGGAATACAAAAGATGATCAGAGACTATTATGAATACCTATATGCTAACAAACTGGAAAACCTGTAGGAAATGGATAAATTCCTGTTTAAAAACTATAAAACACTAATGAATGAGTTAAACAAATGAAAACATGCAACTTACTAAGATTAAATAAAGAAGAAATAGAAAATGAGACTAGACCAACAATGAGTAATGAGATTGAATTAGTAATAAAGTCTCCCAACAAAAATCATTCAAAACCAGATGGCTTTACTGCCAAGTTTACCAAACTTCCAAAGAAAACCACCAATTACCCTGAAACTATTCCAACAAAATTAAAGAGGCAGGAATACTCCCTAACTCATTCCACAAGGCCAGCAGTACTCTGATACTAAAACCGTATAATCACACACACACACACACACACACACACACACACACACACAGAGAGAGAGAGAGAGAGAGAGAGATAGAGAGAGAGAGAGAGAGAGAGAGAGAGATCTACAAAACATTATATTTGGAACAGTCAAAGATTCAGTAAGAATGAAAGAATGATGTGGTCCAATTGAGCTTAACTAATTGCACTACCTATACAATAATAAACTGGTAGAAACTGATATGTCATCTGCAATCAAAACATTACTTTTTTACTGAGTTACAGCCTAAAGACACACTTTACAGATAGAAAAGTTGGCAGGATTCTTACTGAGCACACTGATCTGTATTTCCTACCAAATATCCCTATTTCTTAACTAAACATTAATAAAAGAGCTAAGTTCTGGGCACAGATTACTACTTGGCATCCAGCAACGCAAAATTATTTTTATAAGGAATTGTTAACCCCAAATATTTTCAACTCTATATTTCATATCTTTGGGGCTACCTAAAGACTTGTAGGACATTGATAAAATAAAAAATAAACCATCTGGTCATCTCACTTTGAAGTCAAATACTGAATTATGCCACAGGGTCATACAAGTCTGCCCCCACCACACACACACACACACACACACACATGCATAAGACACTCACAACTCAGTTATCTCTTAATTTAGTCAACAAATACTGAGAATCAATATATATACTTAGCAGGCACTAAAAATACAGTACCGTGAGGAAGACAGACATTGATCCTTGCCCTCATGAAACTAACATTTCGTTGGGAGAGACACACATTAAACAACTAATTATTTAATCATAATTATAGTAAGCATTAGAAGGAGATATACATTGTAGTCAGAAACCCAATCTAGTACATGGCAGTCAAGTCTTTCTTGAAGAAATAACACTTGTCTAAGCTTTAAAAAATAGATAGGATTTAACTAGGCAAAGGGGAAGAATGTTTTAGAGGAAATAAGATATTCCAGGGCTTTGTTGGCATAATCTAATTCAGAAATTAAAGATAGACCAATGTAACTGAAGCAAAGAAGAGTGGTGGGAGAGAAAGTTGAGGTAAGCAGCAGCCAGAACCTGCAGTCATCATAGGCCTTGGTAAGGAATTTGGACATTATCCTAAGTGCAGTGGGAAGCAAAATTTTAAGCAAGGGAATTGCATAATCTGACTTACTGTTTTGAAACAGATCCCTCTGGCTGCTGTGCTGAGAATGGATTAAAAGTAGAAGCAGAGCTAGTAGGGTAGCATTCTCAAAAACTGACACTGTCTTTCAAAGGTAATATTAATATGTTGACATGATGGCCATTAAGGTATTGATGAAAAGACATTGCTGAAGCAGTGTGAAAGACGAGCTTAAAATATACAGAAAATAAAAGGTCATCAGAAAATGGTACTTTTGTATTTGCTTTATGTCCCAGAAACCAGTGACACTAACCCTGGCCACAGACTCACGTTGCCTACTTTTTATATCCTGGCTACTCCTCTGATGGGAGGGGAGAAAGTCTGGATACATAGGAACAGATTGGAAGCTATTGTACTGGTCCAGATGAGAGATGATAGCGGGCTTCTCTACGGTAATAACAGTGAAGAAAGAGGGAACATTTATTGATTACAAGTATATCTAAGAGGTTACAGATATCTCACATAACTGAGAACAGCTCTTTGTACATGTTCACATGCTGTCTCTTCTGACTTCTTCCAAATAAAATGTTCCACGAAGACCTACCATTGTTTCCTTACATTAATATTTGTTCTCCTTCTCCAAAGATCATCTTTTCTTTCAAAAATATAGATATATTTCTTATGTGTAATAGGAGTGTTACTTAAACTTGACTTCTCTATCTGCTTTGGGGAGCTCCAAAAGACATAAATTTATTTTTATGGCTCAATTTACACATGTTCCTCTGGACACTATGGGAGACATGAATATCTAGGAAGATTGTCAAGTTCCCTACATACTTGAGTTTGAACACTGCAGGGAACAATGATAGGCTCAAACTCACATCTTTAGGAAGTATAACACCTCACTCCAAGCCAAGTCATTGTTAATGCCTTAAACAATAATGCTGAATAATTTGTATAGCAATTTAGATTTTAAAGCAAAGCATTAGCTGAGTGCAGTGGCTCACACCTGTAATCACAGCCTTTGGGAGGATAAAGCAGGAGGATCACTTGAGGTCAGCAGTTTGAGACCAGCCTGGGGACATATTAAGACCCCACCTCTACAAAACAAAATTGTTTTTAATTAGCTGGGCATGGTGGTGTATGTCTGTAGTCTTAGTTACCTGGGAAGCTGAGGTGGGGGAATAGCTTTACCCCAGAAATTTGAGGTTACAGTGAGCTCTGATCATGCCACTGCTCTCCAGCCTGGACAACAGAGCAACTTCCTGCCTCTAAAAAATAAAACTAAAAGCAAAGAATTTAATGTCTTGCTTCTCTGAAAAAATTAAAATGTGGGTATAAATTTATATGTCACGAAGGCGCCTTTGGGTTGAAAGAGCAAAACCTATCAGTCAATCTTACAGGGAGAAGGAAGAAACAAGTATGTACTTAGCACTACTGTGTGTGATATAACATGTTAGGTGCTTTACAGTATAACTGTATTATGGGATACTGTGTAAACTACAGTCAGATTGCTTCAGTGTGAGTTCTGAATATGCAATTTGCTATCTGTAGGCTTTGCGCACATTACAAAATCTCTTTGTATCTGGGTTTGTTTTTTTTTAATCTGTAAATGAGATAATAATAGTATCCTTGTGTAATTACTATTATACAAGCCACTTAATAAATGTAAAACACTTAGAATCATATCTGACACATAGTAATAAGTAAATACTAGTTATTATCATCATCTAACTTTCACAGTACAGTCTTGAGTAAAATATTATTGCCAGTTTACAGATAAGGATGCTAGAGCCCAAAGGAGTTAAACAAGTTGCCCAAAGATTACATAGCCAGAAAGTGGTAGAGTGGGGATTCAAAATCCAGTCTTTTGGACTTGAAAGCCATGTTTTTCTCCATTTTATCATACCATTAAGAGTCCCAGGAACTCTGGGTGGAATTTTTATCCACAGCTAAAACACCAACTGCAATCTAGCCTTCTCAGGTTTCAGGTAAGGAACTGGCACAGACGAGGGCCCACGTTGCTTAACTGGTCCTCCCCCTATGACTATATCCATTTTCCTCTCTGGTTCTTCCCATTCTTTTTAAGGCTGTGTACCCTCTACTCAGGTATTCTGCTTAAACACCTTCTCATCTTGGTCAAATGTCCCACGGTATGAAATATGCCAGGGTTAGATATACTGACATGGCTTTCTTCTGAGCCTGGCACAGATAAGAAGAGAGCAGAGGAGAGAAGAAGAAAAGAAGACAATGAATGGGGATATAAGCACATCACTAATAATATAATGTTGATATAAATACCTACATTATAATAATAAGTATATTACTTAATGGCATAAAAGTAAGCACTAGAACAAAAACTGTTAAAGAGGTTGCCTCTGGAGAATGAGTCCAAGCTGTAGTTGTTTTTTTTATGTACTCATCTCTAACTACAACATTCCATTATTGTTTTTATTTGTTCATTTTTTGTTTTGTTTTGGCCAAGGGTAAGCATTGCTCCTATTACTGAAAAGAGAAATAGTTTAAATAAGCAAGTAATAATTTGGTGCACAGGTATATGGATAGATGAATATGTGGATGGATGCATGGATAGATGGAGGATGGCTTATCCATGAGATATAATGTTGCACAGCAGTTGGGAAGAGTAAGGGAGGGATAAGTTCAAAGTATGTTGTTGATAGAGGAGAACAAGCTTATAGAACAGTATAAAAACAAAAGTACTTTCCAATATAGTTTAGACCCAAAAGTACCTGCTTAGTTTCAAACATTCAGCTGTAAAGAAGTATATATAGTAAAAAGTAATATATAATTTTTAAATAAATGTGAGGTAATACAAGACATATTATTGGACAATATTTTTTTCACCAAGTCCTACCTATATTTAGTGAACATCTTCCTATGCCAGTGTAAGCAGATCTACCTCATACTTTCTAGTGAATACCAAGTACAACACTGCTTGCTGTTTCCATAATTAATTTAACTAATTAGTTAGATTATTCCTAATGATGGATACTTCTCAGTTTTTATGCTATTAAAATAATTTCATAATGAATGGTCATGTGTATGTATATGCATATACAATGTTCATACAAAATATTTTTATAAGATAAATTCTGGAAGAACAGTGGGCCCAAAGCTAAATGCATTTTACATTCTGAAAATATTGCCTTATTTTCTCCAATAAACCTAATACCAATGTATACTCCCACCAATAGCATATGAGATGGTTTATTTACTTCATATTCTCAACCAACATTGATATATTGTTTTCATTTGCATTCACATTTTCAATATTAGTTAGATAGATCTTTTCATACATTTATTGACTACTTATATTTCCTTTTTTCTGTAGATAGCTTTGCTCATATATTTTGTCCAAGTTTCCATTCAGGTATTCAGGCTTTTGAAAATAATTTGTAATCAAAGTATCACTATACCTATCATGTCTTGTAAATATTTTTAATGGTAAAAGTTTTAAAGTCAAGGAGTATTCCAAAAGTGTTCTGAAAGTCAAAAATATTAACTGCCAAGTAGGAGGAATGTACTTTCTAAAAATGAAAGAACCAAAACCCAGGTGTTTGAGGCAGTCTTAAAAAAAAAAAAAAAAAGGAAGTCATTCTTGTCAAAAAAAAAAAAAAGAATACAGTTTATGGAAATCGCCATCTTCAATATCACTGACTATTTACACAGTGTTTTGACAATCATTAAGCTAAGAAAATCTGCACGGATGAGATGGATACATATGAAATACATCAGTGCCTGCCAGAAAGTTGAACGACTTACAAAGTATACTCAAGCTGAGGACTTCTCTTGTTTCTCTCATTACTTTGCCATGAATGTACAGGAAGGTACTTATTTGGTAAATTGTTCCAGTGACAAAATAGTCCATATTTCTTATGTACAGTAAATGGCTAGCACCTGTAATCAGCCTGTTAGACAACATTGCTCTGAATTGAATAAACTAAATGGTAATTCAGCCCCATTCTGGCCCTTCATCCTTCACATGACTTAGCTCTTTCTCATCCAGTTTCAAAAGTATGGATTTGTATTAGCTTATTCCTTTAGAATAGCCCCCCCAAAATCCTTGGGAGGTCTGAGTCAGTCGCAATTCCAGGAATAAAATGGAGTATGTCAAGTCTACTCTAGGGTAAGCCGCAATGGCCGAGATAACAACCTCCAACCAGTGGTGTGTCCTTAAGTGTTCAACAACTGACTCTCCAAGGGGAGAGGGACCCCTGATGGGTAGCCTTTGCCTATTTCTGTGGTGTAAATACTCCCATCATGACCTATTTCACTCTACCAACATTATGTCATTCAACGTAGTGTTGAAAAGAAATGTACACAGGCCAGGCACAGTGGCTCATGCCTGTAATCCCAGCACTTTTGGAGGTCAAGGTGGGTGGATCATGAGGTCAAGAGATCAAGACCATCCTGGCCAACATAGTGAAACACCATCTCTACTAAAATACAAAAATTAGCTGGATGTGGTGGCGCATGCCTGTAGTCCCAGCTACTCGGGAGGCTAAGACAGAAGAATTGCTTCAACTCGGGAGGCAGAGGTTGCACTGAGCTGATCATGCCACTGAACTCCAGTCTGGTGCCTGGCATCAGAGCAAGACTGTCTCAAAAAAAAAAAAAAAAAAAGAAAGAAAGAAAGAAATGTACACAATCAACTCTTAACTAGCCAGAGCAAACTGGTTCCAGCAAACTACTTTTCCGCAGCTCTGTTTTATATCCATAGCAGTGTATGTTTGGAGCTACTCCAGAAGCATAAATGTCCTTTGGAACCAATGTATATTCAATATGGGATGACTTCTACAAAGAAGCCAAGGCATATGAAGTCAAATATCCAGAAGTCAAGCTACTGCTGTTTCCTTTAACCTAGAAAAGTACAAAGCATACAGTCTTCCCAACAGATTACAGCATATCTTCCTTACTATTTAGAAGTAAAATACCATCAGTAGATTATTCCAGGCTGTGAATAAATACCAACAACTTTATAATGTAAAGGCAGTTTCTAGATATTGTGAGACAAAACTTTTTTACAAAAAAAGTTTGAGTCTTAAACAGAAAGTTGTGACAAATAATTTGGTGATCAGCATCTGATTTAGCAACCTACAATAACAGAAAACAATGAGACACACTGTGGGTGGCAACTGAACGGAAAATTCCAGGATCTTCCTTAAAAGATACAAAAAATGGTTATTAAAATTTATTTTCTCATTTCAATGGGAGACAGTTGCAAATTCTTCAGCTATGTATTTGTCCATTGACTAATAGACAAGCTATATTTTTGTGAGTGAGTTCTGCCCTCTGGGATTCATTGGTACCCCACAAGCAATCTCACTCAACTATATCGAGCACAGCACTGAGGTCAAAATTGCAATGATATACTGTGTAAGCCAGTAAGACTCACTCTGTACCACAGGGACAGACTAAAACTTTCACCTTGACCATTTTCCCCCAGAGGCACTACATTGGTCCTCAGTGAAGTAAGACAAGTGAAAAGCTCAGATGCAACCCATCTACTAGTAAAAACAAGTCAGAGCCACAATGTGAGGTAGCATCATCTCTCTACATATTAAAAGAGTACAAGTTTGCAAAAATGAGCAAAACAGTGCTAGTAATTTTAGCTTAGAGAAGAGACAGGGAAGGTAGGCGGAGTTTACTACATAACAGTCATTTACAGCCACATTCTAGGCAACTTTGCTAGAGGATGAGCCAAAGCCAGAGCAAACATCTTTCTTCCTGTTCACACCTTACATCAGGATCTATTCACAGTACCCTCTGCCGTTCTGTAAAAATATTACACCTACACCAGGAGGAGAAAAAAGTCAGTACACCTGCCATAAGAGACCCATCGAAGACACATACTCAATATTGCAATTAGAGAAGTGTGAATATTACAAGGCAGTCTGCCTACATTGCCAAGTCCCTATTAAAGGAATTTCTTCAAAATGTGTTTCTTTTCTAAGGAGCTGAGGTGCAAACAAGCAGAAGATAACAATTGTAATCAAAACTTCTCACATGAGATACCTCTCTCTGGAGTTCAAGAGCTCTAAATGACATGATTTCAATCAGTGAACCTGCATAATGGTTGGTTCTGAGCCAGAATGTCTTTACATGAAAAGAACTAAGCCATGACTAATTTAAGTGATTCCCTAAGCAAGTTAAAGTGGTAAGTCAAACGAAAATAATAGAATTGAATCCAAATCTCCTGAACCACACTCCATCCATTGACAACATATGAGAAAGATATTGAATACTGTTTATAGTCCATCTTACTACTGGGTTATATAACTCTATCTTTTCTCTCTCTTCACTTCTCTCCTGTCTTTCTTCTATTTTTGGAGGAAAAAAAATACCAATTTGTCTCCTGATTGGCTAATACCCACTCGAAATTAGTGCCAATATCTCCTAATAAATATATGAACCAGAGATCTGCCTCCATCTGGGTGTGGAGTGGAGAGGGCCCTGTTGTACCAGGACCCATGTCCATGACGGGTGGGCAGCTCAGGCTTGGTCTAGGTAAGTGAGTGCTCCAAATGCCTGGATTTCTTCTTGGAGGCATACTAGAGAGAATATCCTGCTGTGCCACCATCTGAGGGGAGCAGGCTGCAGCACCTATCCATCAATGGCACATGCAGACGGTTTCAGGTTACCAAGTTGGTCCTGGATGCCAGCTCTCTGCTTTTCCAAGGCTTGCAATGGGGGAGAGCAGGATTATAGTGCCTACTGCTGAGATGTAATATAAAATATATATGTTATAATACATAAAATTATAATGTATAATGCATATAATGTAATGTAATAGATATCTCAGCAGTAATATATATACAAAATACTACATCTCAGCAGTAGGCACTAGAATTATAGAATATATACATTATATAAATTATAGAATTTATATATTATTTAGAATATATATATATATATATATATATATAAATGGAACCATAAAGCCAACCCAGGCAGAATATCTTGAGGTGCTTGTCATTTGACCATCAGCTGGTTTCAAAAGTTTCATAGAACACAAATGGATTACTCCACATCAAGATCTAATAAGCACAGTCCAAGAGCCAAGTATGGGTACTAAACTGACTAACAAAAAATAACCAGATATCTATTACTGTCTTCCAAGATGACCTCACCCAAGAGTACACCATCTCTTTTCAGGATGAGTTCATGTCCTTTGCAGGGACATGGGTGAAACTGGAAACCATCATTCTCAGCAAACTGACATAAGAACAGAAAACCAAATACTGTGTGTTCTCATTCAAAAGTGGGTGTTGAACAAGGAGAACACATAGACACAGAGAGAGGAACATCACACACTGGTTCCTGGGTGGTGGGGGGCTGGGGACGAATAGCAGGGGATAGAGGGACTGGGAAGGGATAGTATTAGGAGAAATACCTAATGTAGATGACAGGGCAACGGATGCAGCAAACCACCACCATGACATGTGTACATCTATGTAACAAATCTGCATGATCTGCACATGTACCCCAGAACTTAAAATATAATAAATTTTTTAAAAATTGTATTTCAGTAGTTTTGGGGGAACAGGTAGTTGTTGGTTACATGGAGAAGTTCCTTAGTGGTAGTGTTGGATTTTGGTGCACCTGTTACCTGAGCAGTGTACACTGTACCCAACTACACCATATCTTCTAATGCACTTCTCACCAGTTATTTTCTGTTTTTTAAACCTCTTATAGTTTCCCATTTTCCCTCACAATGTGACTTCTACCTTACTCTTCAGTCTTACTTCTGGCCAAACTCCTCATGGTTTTCTACTCTTCAGCCACATGGGGCTTCTAAAGTTTCCTAGATTATGCCATTTTCTCTCTCATCTCCAGGACCCCACACAAGCTTTCTCTCTACCTAGAATGCTAGTACTTCTTCACCTGGTTAACATTCTCATCTTTTAAATCTCATTTAAGTAGACAATTCCTCCAGAGTGTTTCCTCTGATTTGCAGTGTTGACAAGATCCCTCACTTTAACATTTACATTGCACCTGCACTTCTCCATGATGACACTCAGCATGCTTGTGAATATATCTTCAATGTCTATCTTTGCTTATTTTTTAATATTTTCCCTGTAGTATCTAACACAATACTATATACATAGCTGTTGGTCTATAAATATATGCTTATTGGTAACACCATATTGGACATCCCAGGTCTCCAATAATATTTCTTAAATAGAAATATAGTTTCTCTTTCCAAGATGGTGGATTAGAGGCCTTTAGCATGCCTCAGCCACTTGGAAACAGCAAGACAGTGCATAAATATAAACCCTGTGCACCTTAATTCAAGAAGGAAAATTGGAATCCACCAGAATCATGAAAGACATCCCTGGTCCTGTGGAGAACACTGACAAAAAGCTCCTGTTATTGCATTTAGCTATTAAGTGAGTGAAGCTCCAGTATGTGAGAGCCGGAGAGCCTCCCTCTGTGACTTACCTTTCCATTGGGAATCTGAGCAACCCAGACCAAAAGAGAGCACTTTATTTCTCCTAAGCCCTGGGGGTAAGTTGAGGAGAGACTTAGAGACTCTGCAAAGGAAAGGCACCAGGAAAAGTTGCAGTCATTTTCCCAGATGTGGGACTGAGAGCAGGATACCATTTTTAATCTGGGCACATACAAAGTCAGGCATTCTGTGGCAACTTGGCAACATGCACACAGGCATTGCAGTCTCTGACCAGACACTAGAGTGCCTGCTCTGGAGTGGGGTAAGGACCTCCACAGCCAGAACTGTGGAAAGGATCTCAGAAGTAGGCACTGGAATTATGCTCTCCTCCATTGCAAGCCTCAGGCAGGAGGAGAGCTGCTACAGCTGCAGTTATGCCACTTCTGGGTGCTCCAGCCTGCTCCCTTGAGATGGTGATACAGTAGGGCACTCTCTGGTATACACCTAAGCAGAAATCCAGGCATTTGGAGCACCCACTTGCCTGGACCAACAGCCTGAGCTTCCCCATCCTTCATGGATGTACATCCTGGTATAGCGAGACCGACTTGACTCCACATCCAGGCAGATCTCCAATCATTCGGAGAACCAGCTTGCCTGGATCAGCAGCCTGAGTTACCACACACTTCCTGTGCAGAGAACCTGGTACAGAAGGGCCCTCTCTGCTATATGCCCAGGAAGAGCTCCAGGCATTTAGAGAACCTGTATTCCTGATTTAGCAGCCTGAGTCACCCCATCCTGCATGCACAGAAATGTTGGTGCAGGGGTCACTCTGTCCCACACCCAGGCAGATCTCCAGGTATCTGGAGCACCCATTCTTCTGGAATAGGAACATGAGCCACCCACCATCCCTGTGCAAAGAACCTGGGGCTAAGGAGGTTTCCCAGCTCCATACATAGGCACACCTCGGGGTATCTGGTGATCACCCACTAGATTCAGCCTCAGTGCTTATGCCTGCCATCAGAAAACCTGCAGGTGGACCTGCCTGGTCTGGCCCCATCCATTGTGCTCCCCCTGTCCCAGGCCTGAGCAGGGAGCTCAGACCACTGTGCATTCCATGAGTCAGCCCATTGCCTGAGGCAACAGAGAACCTCTGCCAGTAAACAAGAATCAAGTATATACCCTACTGCATTGGCCACAGCCAGCTGTTACCTACAAGTATCATCAACTGGCTTATAGGTCAAACTACACAGCTCAATATAAAACCTGCCCCCAAAAAGTACATAGGGCTATGAAAGTGAATCCAAAATATCCTACCCAGCATTCTCTACAGTTGCACCACCTGCCAGGAAGGGAACAGAAAAGAAAAAACAACAATATTATGGGGAAAAAAGAAGAAATCCCACCTGCATGAAAATAATTACAAAAATTAGAAGTGTCAGTATCTCCAGATGAGACAGAAACAATGCAAGAATTCTGGCACCATAAAAAAATCTGAATGTAGTGACATAATCAAAGGATCACACTAGGATCACAGCAATGGTCCCTACCCAAGTGGAAACTCAGAAATGACAGATAAAGAGTTCAAAGCATGGATTGTAAGAAAGCTCACTGAGACCTAGGACAAGGTTAAAAATCAACACAAAGACACTTCTAAATCAATCTAGGAAATGAAGGAAGAGATAAACATTTTAAAAAGAAATCAATTAGAGCTTCTGAAATTGAAAAACTCACTTAAGGAACTTCAAAATGTAACTGAAAGCTTTATCAACAGATTAAACCAAGCAGAATTTAAAAAATCAGAGCCTGAAGACTGGTCTTTCAAACTAACCCAGACAAAATGAAAAATAAAACTTAAATGAACAAAGTCTTCAAGAAATATGGGATTATGTAAAGTGATGTAACTTACAAATTATTGGCATTCCTGAGAGAGGATAAAAAGTAAATAGCCTGGAAAACATACTTGAGGGAATAATTCAAGAAAATTTCGTAATCTTGTTAGAGAGACAGACATCCAGATAGAAGGAATCCAAGGAACAACTGCAAGGTTCCATATATAATAAACATCACTAAAGCATACAGTCACCAGACTATCCAAAGCCAATGCTAAAGAAAAAAACTTGAAGACGGCTAGAGACAAGAGACAGGTGACTTGCAAAGAGAACCCCATCAAGCAAACAGCAGACTTCTCCGCAGAAGCCTTAAAAGCAAAGAGAGATTGTGGGCCTATTTTTGGCATTCTTTTTTTTGTTGTTTTTAATTGTACTTTAGGTTCTGGGGTACATGTGCAGATCATGCAGGACTGTTGCATAGGTACACACATGGCTATGTGGTTTGCTGCCTCCATCCCCCGTCACCTACATCTGGCATTTCTCCCCATGTTATCCCTCCCCAACCTCCCAACCGGCCCACTGTCCCTCCCTTGCCCCCCCCTCAACAGACCCCAGTGTGTGATGCTCCCCTCTCTGTGTCCCTGGTGTTCTCATTGTTCAACATACGCCTATGAGTGAGAACATGCAGTGTTTGATTTTCTGTTCTTGTGTCAGTTTGCTGAGAATGATGGTTTCCAGATTCATCCATGTCCCTACAAAGGACACGAACTCATCATTTTTATGGCTGCATAGTATTCCATGGTGCAAAAAAAAAAATTCCAACCAAGAATTTCATATCCCACCAACCTAAGCTTCAAATTAACTCAAGATGGATTAAAGACTTAAATGTAAAACCTAAAACTATAAAAACCCTAGAAGGGAATCTAGGCAATACCATTCAGGACATGGGCATGGGCAAATATTCCATGATGAAATCACTAAAAGCAATTGCAACAAAAGCAAAAATTGACAAATGGGATCTAATTGTATTCATCCAATGGGTTCACCTTGCCCACTGCCTAGACAGAGTCAATTTCTCAAGACAAGGGAATTGCAATAGAAAAAGGGTAATTCACGCAGAGCCGGCTGTGCAGGACACTGGAGTTATATTACTCAAATCAGTGTCTCCAAGCATTCTGAAAGGAGAGTTTCTAAGAACAACTTGGTGGTTTGGGGGAAGCCAGGGAGCCAGGAGTGTTGATTGGTCAGAAATCAATCAAAGGGAGTCAAAGCTGTCTTCCTGTGCTGAGTTAGTTCCTGGGTGGGACGACAAGATCAGATGAGCCAGTTTATCGACCTGGGTGGTGCCAGGGGATCCATCAAGTGCAGGCTCTACAAAATATCTCAAGCACTGATCTTAGGAGCAGTTTAGGGAGGGTCAGAAACTTGTAGCCTCCAGCTGCATGACTCCTAAACCATAATTTCTAATCTTGTCAGTACTACAAGGGCAATCTAGTCCCCAGGCATGAAGGAGATCTGCTTTAGGAAAGGGCTGTTATTGTCTTTGTTTTAAACTATAAACTGTAAATTAAGTTTCTCCCAAAGTTAATTCAGCCTATGCCCAAGAATGAACAAGGACAGCTTGGAGGTTAGAAGCAAGATGGAGTCAATTAAGTTAGATCTCTTTCACTGTCTCAGTCATAATTTTACAAAGGTGGTTTCATAATTAAACTAAAGAGCTTCTGCACAGCAAAAGAAACTATCATCAGAGCAAACAGGTAACCTACAGAGTGGGAGAAAATTTTTATTATCTATCCATCTGACAAATGGCTAATATCCAGAATCTACAGGGAACTTAAATAAATTTACAAGAAAAAAACAGACAGCCCCATCAAAAAGTGGGTAAAGGACCTGAACTGACATTTCTCAAAAGATGTTCATTTGGCTAACAAACATGAAAAAAAGCTCAACATCACTGATTATTAGAGAAATGCAAATCAAAGCCACAATGAGATACCATCTCACACCAGTCAGAATGGCGATCATTAAAAAGTCAAGAAACAGCAGATGCTGGTGAGGTTGCAGAGAAATAAGAATGCTTTTACGCTGTTGGTGGAGATGTGAATTCATCCATCCACTGTGGAAGACGGTGTGGTGATTCCTCAAAGATCCAAAACCAGAAATACCATTTGATCCAGCAGTCCCATTACTGGGTATATACACAAAGGAATATAAATCATTCTGTTACAAAGATACACACACACAATTGTTCATTGCAGCACTACTCACAATAGCAAAGACATGTAATCAACCTAAATGCCCATCAATAACAGACTGGATTTAAAAAATGTGATAATATATACCATCAAATACTATGCAGCCATAAAAAGGAACGAGATCATGTCCTTTGTAGGGACATGGATGGAGTGGAGCTGGAAGCCATTATCCTCAGCAAACTAATTCAGGAACAGAAAACCAAACACTTCATGTTCTCACTTATAAGTGGGAGCTGAACAATGAACACATGAACACAGGGAGGAGAACCACACACACTGAGGCCTGTTGGGGGGTGGAGTGGGGCCAGGGGGAAAGAGAATATTAGAAAAAAATAGCTTATGCATGCTGGGCTTAATACCTAGGTGATAGGTTGATATGTACAGCAAACCACCATGGCACACCTTTACCTATGTAACAAACCTGCTTGTCCTGCACATGTACTCCAGAACTTAAAATTATTTTCCAGACAAGCAAGTGCTAAGAGAATTTGTTACCACTAGATCAGCCTTAATAGAGATCCTTAAGGGATTTGTAAACATGGAAACAAAAGAATGATACCTACTACCACAAAAACACACTTGTGTACATAGCCTACAGACCCTATAAAGCAACCACGCAATACAAACTACAAAACAATTAGCTAAAAACTTCATATAATAAAAACCTCCTATATCAATATTAATCTTGAATTCAAATTATCTAAATACTCCATTTAAAAGGCACAGAGTGGTAAGTGGATTAAAACATGAGAGACGGCCACTTGTGGTGGCTCACGCCTGTAATCCCAGCACTTGGGGAGGCCGAGGTGGGTGGATCACCAGGTCAGGAGATCGAGATCATTCTGGCAAAGATGGTGAAACCCCATCTCTACTAAAAATACATAAATTAACTGGGTGTGGTGGTGTGTGCCTGTAGTCCCAGCTACTCAGAAGGCTGATGCAGGAGAACCCCTTGAACCCAGGAGGCAGAGGCTGCAGTGAGCCTGGGTGACAGAGTGAGACTCTGTCTCAAAAAATAATAATAATGAGAGATATCCATTGCTGTCTTAAGAGACCCATCCCACGTATAAATGTAATGACACCCGTAGACTCAAAGTAAAGGGTTAGAGAAAGATAAGACAAATGGAAATCAATAAAGAGTATGGGTCATGATTCTTATGTCAGAAAAAACACAATTTAAATCAACAACACTATTGATAAAGGGTTCGATTCAACAAGAAGACTTAAAGAGCCTAAATATATACACACTCAACATTGGAGTACCCAAATTCACAAAAACAAGTATGTCTAGACCTACAAAAAGACTTAGCGACACAATAATAGTGTGGTGCTTCAATACCCTACTGACATCACTAGACAGATCATCAAGGCAGAAAACTAACAAAGAAATCCTGGACTCAAACTTGACATGTGTTCAATTGGGCCTCATAGGCATCTACAGAATATTCCACCCATCAACCTCAGAATATACATTCTTCTCATCTGCACACAGAACATACTCCAAGATTGACCACATGTTTGACCATAAAGAACGTCTCAATAAATTAAAAAAAAAAAGCATACTTTTGGAATACAGTGAAATAAAAATGGAAGTTAATATCAAGAAGATCTCTTAAAACCACATAATTACATGGAAGACAACCACCTCAAAAAGTTAGAAAGATCTCAAATTAATGAGCTAACATCATACCCAGAGGAACTAGATAAACAATAACAAATTAATGCCAAAGTTAGCAGAAAATAACTATAATCAGAAAAGAACTGAAGGTAACTGAGATGTAAAAATCCATGCAAAGAATCAACGAAACCAAAAGTTTGTTTTTTGAAAGGATAAACAAGATCAATAGCCTGCTCGCAAGACTAGCGAAGGTAAAAAGTGAGAAGATCCAAATAAGTACAATCAGAAAGAACAAAGGTAAAATTACAACCAACTCACAGAAATATAAGAGATAATTAAAGGCTATTATGAACACATCCATGCACACAAATTAGAAAATCTAGAGGAAACTGATAAATTCCTGGAAACACACACACTCCCAAGATTGAATCAGGAAGAAACAGACTTTCCACAGACTAATATCAACTTCTGAAATTGAATTAGTAAAAAAAAAATTAAAACCTACCAAGAAAAAATAAATTAATTAATAAAAGCCAGGCATACAAATAAGAGTGGGTACCAATTCTACTGAAATGGTTCAAAAAAAAAAATAGAGGAGGAAGGACTCCCCACAACTCATTCTACAAAGCCAGCAGCATTCTGATACCAAAATCTGGCAAAGGCACAGCAAGAAAAACAACTAAAAATTACTACAGACAAGTATCCCTGATGAACTTAGACTCAAAAATCCTCAACAACATACTAGCAAACCAAATCCAACAGCACATCAAAAAGTTAATTCACCATGATCAAATAGACTCCATTCCTGGGATGGAAGGTTGGTTCAACATATGCAAATCAATAAGCATAATTCACTGCATAAAGAGAATTAAAAACAAAAACCATACAATCTTCTCAATAGACACAGAAAAAGCTTTCAATAAAATCCAACATCTATTCATGGTTTTAAAAACTCTCAATAATTAGGCATCAAAGGAACATACCTCAAAACAATAAGAGCCACCTATGACAAACCCACAGCCAACATTTTACTGAAAGGGCAAAAACTAGAAGCATTCCCCTTGAGAACTGGAATAAGACACAGATGCCCACTCTTACCTCTCTCATTCATTATACTCCTAGCCATATCTATCAGGCAGAGAAAGATATAAAAGACATCCATCTTGGAAGAGAAGTTGTCAAACTATCTCCCATAATGGATGATATAATTCTATACCTAGAAAACCCTAAATACTCTGCCAAAATACTCTTGGAACTGATAGATGAGTTCAGAGAGTTTCAGAAGACTAAAATAATATGCAAAAATCAGTAGCATTTCTATATACACCAATATTATTCAAGGTGAGAACCAAATCAAGAAGGTAATCTCATTTACAGTAGCTGCCAAAAAATTAAAATACCAAGGAATACAGCTAACCAAGGAGGTGAAATATCTCTAGAAGGAGAGCTACAAAACACCAATGAAAGAAATGATAGATGATAGAAACAGATAGAAAAAACATCCCACACTCATGGATTGAAAGAATCAATATCATTAAAATAGACATTCTGCCCAAAGCAATCTACAGATTCAGTGCTATTCCTATCAAACTACCAATGTCATTATTCACAGAACTAGCAAACTATTCAAAAATTCATATGAAACCAAAAAAGAGGCCCAATAGCCAAAGTAATCCTAAACAAAAAGAAAGCTGGAGGCATCACATGACCTGGGTTCAAACTACACTATAAGACTACCATAACCAAAACAGCATGGTACTGGTACAAAAATAGATCCATAGACCAATGGAACAGAATAGAGAACCTAAAAATAAGGCTGTGCACCAAATTTGATCTTTGACAAAGTCAACAAATACAAGCAATGGGGAAACGACTCCCAATTCAATAAATGGTGCTGGGATAACTGGCTATCCATAAGCAGAAGAATGAAAATGACCCCTACCTTTCATCATATATAAAAATTAACTTAAGTAGGATTTAAGATTTAAATATAAGACCTGAGATTATAGGAATACTGAAAGAAAACCTAGGAAACGCCATTCTGGACATTGGCCTTGGGGAAGATTTTTGGCTAAGTCTTCAAAAGCAATTTCAACAAAAACAAAAATTGACAATGGAGCCCAATTAAACTAAACAGTTTCTGCACAGCAAGAACCTATCAACAGAATAAACAGACAAGCTATAGATTGGGAGAAAATGTTTACAAACTATACATCCAACAAAGGTTCAATATCCAGAATCTGTAAGTAACTTAAACAATTGAACAGTCAAAAAATAAATAACCTCTTTAAAAACTGGGCAAAAGGCATGAAGACACTTCTCATAAGAAAACATACAAGTGGCCAACACACATTTTAAAATGCTCTATATCACTAATCATCAGAGAAATGCAAATCAAAACAATGAGATACCATCTCACACCAGTCGGAACGGTAACTATGTTTTATCAGTGTTTTCCTGTATGATTTGTTCCTCTGTATTTTCTATTTTTTAACTTTTAGTTTCAGGGATACATATGCATATTTGTTATATAGGTAAACTGCATGTCAAGGGAGTTTGGTGTACAGATTATTTTGCCATGCACATAATAAGCATAGTACCCAATAGGTTGTTTTTCAGTCCTCACTCTCTTGCCATCCTCCTCCTTCAAGTATGCCCCAGTGTTTGTTATTCTCCCCTTTGTGTCCATATGTTCTCGTTGTTTAGTTCGCACTTATAAGTGAAAACCTGTGGTATCTGGTTTTCTGTTCCTGCATTAGTTTGCATAGGATAATGGCCTCCAGCTCTATCCATGTTGCTGCAAAGGGCATGATCTCAATCTTTTTTCATGGCTGCATAGAATTTCATGGTGTATATGTACCACATTTTCCTTATCCAATACACTGTTGGTGGGCATTTAGGTTGATTCCATGTATTTGCCATTGTAAATAGTGCTGCAACAAACATCTGCACACATGTATCTTTATAGTAGAATGATTTATATTCTTTGGGGCATATACCCAATAATACATTTGCTGGGTCAGATGGTAATTCTGTTTTAAGTTCTTTGCAGAATTGCCACACTGCTTTCCACAATGGCTAAACTAATTTACATTCCCACCAACAGTGTATATGCTTTCTGTTTTCTCTGCAACCTTGCCAGCATCTGTTGTTTCTTATATTTTTCATAATGTGGCTTAATAATAGCCATAGAATAGTGATTATTAAAAAGTCAAAAAACAACAGATGTTGGTGAGGCTGCAGAGAAAAGGGAACCCTTACATAATACTGGTAGGAATGTACATTAGTTCAGCCACTGTGGAAAACAGTTTGAAGATTTCCCAAAGAAGTTACAAGAGAACTACCATTTGACCCAGAAATCCCATTACTGGGTATATATGCAAAAGAAAACAAATTGTTCTACCAAAAAGACACATGAACTCACATGTTCATTGCAGTACTATGCACAATAGCAAAAACATGAAATCAACCTAAGTGCCCATCAATGGTGGATTGGATAAAGAAAATGTGGTACATATACACCATGGAATACCATACAGCCATAAAAAAGAATAAAATCATGCCTTTTGCAGCAATATGGTTGGGGCTGAGGGCCATTATCCTAAGCAAATTAATGCAGGAACAGAACAGTGTGTTCTCACTTATAAGTTAGAGCTAACCAAGGAGTACTCATGTATTATCAAGATGGCAGCAACAGACACTGCGGATTACTAGAGGGAAGAACGAGTGGAGCAAGGGTTGAAAAACTATTGGGTACTATGCTCAGTATCTGGGTGACAGGATCATTCTTTACCCAAATCTGAACATCACACAATTTACTCATGTAACAAACCTGCACATGTATCCCCTTAATCTAAAACAAAAGTTGAAAAAAATTAAAAATAGTAATATAGATAACTGCTCCATGATTTCCGTATCATATCCAAAACCTAAGTTAACTGAAATTCTGTAATGAAATAGAATATTACTATTGTTCTACTTTTGAATAGGTACATTGAACGTGCTTTCACTTTCTATTTTCATAGCATAAAACTGGATTTACTAATACTCTGGAGAGCTCTTTAGCTTCTAGTTCTGTACTGTTATGAGGTACTCATTATAACAAGGCCTAGACTCTCAATGGCAGTTTGCCATTCTTAGGTTTCGTGTCAAAGATACCTCTAAGAAACGAATTATTATTTTCTACATAAAGCATAAGCTGGTAACACTAATCCTTTTGTCATTTATTTATCCCTGTAGATAATGATTTAAGTTGCATTGCCTTTGATACTATTCCCCACTTTCTATGGCTTTTAATTTTAATGAGGATTTTCATCATCTCATACCTCCCTTTGCTTCCAACCAGCTTGTGCTGCCTATCAGCGAAAGGGTTTTGTTTGCATTTTTATTCCTTCTTACTGCTGATTTCTTAGCATCAGTTTTCCTTCCCAGATGCTGTTCTAATGGACCTATGATCATAGAATTTCTATTAACATACACCTGAGACTTGTCAACATTTATAAAGCCAAACAACACACTCACAAAAACACTCACATCTCACAAAGGGATTAATGGACAACTTAAAGACTCCCTTGTCAACATGACTTGTTATGAGCCACAGAACTTTCTTCAAGCTGGAGTTCATTGAGGAATAAATAGGTTTTCATTTTTGCCTAAGTGGTTTGATATCTCCACCAACCTTTTTAAATGATTATGTGTGTGTGTGCACACACGTGCGCATGTATGCTAAATCCATGGAAAGTTTCATTTTCCTTTTTAAATTAGATCTGGGTTTAGGAGATTCTTAAGGGGAAAATAAACATGGAGAAGGTTTCTTAAAAAAAAAAAAAAAAAAAAAACTCAACCAGGCATGGTGGCTCATGCTTGTAATCTCAGCGCTTTGAGAGGCTGAGGTGGGAGGATCACTTGAGCCCAGGAGTTCAAGACCAGCCTCAGCAATATAGTGAGACCTTGTCTCTACCAAAAAAAAAAAAAAAAAAAAAAAAAAGCTGAGCATGGTGGCATGCACATGTAGTCTCAGATACTCAGGAGGCTGAGGTGGGAGGATTGCTTGAGTCCAGAGTGTGGAGGCTACAGTGAGCCATGATCATGCCCCTGCACTCCAGCCTGGGTAACCCTGTCTCAAAAAAATAAATATTTTTTTTTAAAATTTAAAATCAATAGTTCCCCCACATAGATTTGCTCATTCATTTAAACTAACCATTACTATACACTATATATATGTACATATATATATATAGATAGATCATTCTTTCTGGTCCTATGGAGGACATAAATATAAAGGTAACTTCTCCTTATCACACTTTACCCCATTTCTATCACCATCCTCAAAAATAACTCATCAACTTCAGTCAAGCTTCTGCAAATGACTTTTGCCTAGTATATCTACTTATACTCACTATTCCCTCAGCCTTTATAAATGAAGACATTTTCTTCTGTATTTGCTAAATGTCTTTCACATGTGTATGCTATCACTGTTATTTAAAAATTATTAGAAAAGACCTCTGGACCCCAACTACCATGATAACTATTGTCCCTACCAATAGAGTAACTCTAGGTTAAAGCATTGTCCCAGGACCCCTCTTAAAGTGTAGCTGTTACTTGAAAGGTATAGCATGCTTTAAGCCATGAGTAACCACAGATATTCACATAGAGTAACTGATCAACTATAAATAGGAACAAGAAATTTTATCACAAAAAGAGAAAGGTCAAAGGAACAATGCCTATTAGGAAGGACAAGTCTAAGCAAGATGCTAAAGTGTGGCCCATGATCCAACGAGAACCTAACGCAAATGCATCAGGTACACAGATTCAGAATAGTGAGGCAGAGGTGAAAGGAACACAAAGACAAATGTCTCTTCCCTCACAATTTTGTTAAAAGCCAAGTCTGCATTTCAACATCCTGCATTCACAGTGAAATTCTCCCCTCATTCTAGACCCCAAAACCTAAAAGGCCAATGAATATGGAGATGGCTACAACTAGCCAGTTCCCTTTGTGTTCATACCAGTTGCTGTGAGTAGTTTTCATGCCATGGAGCTATTACAAAAAAAATGACTGCAAGAACACTTCTACTGCTTCTCACTCCCATCCTACCGATAATCCTATTCCTTCCAGCAGTCATGGTAGAAAGCCAAGTAAAGAACAATAACAAAAAAAAAATGTGTAATACAAAACATACACAAAAATATCTAAACTCCAGATACAGGAAGGCAAGTCTACTGATATTTTATGTTGCTAGAATTAATCACCATAAGTATATGAAGAAATTCTTTAATCCAGAAGAATTAACTATACAACTATAACTTTTTGGAGGATAGCCATTGGGTGATGTTTCATCAAAATTATAATAAAAGGACAATATAATGCTCAATCCTACATATTTCTGAAACCTAATTGTCCCACAATTTTTACAAAGTCAGTCTGTCAATTTCTAGAGAAAAAGAATGTCTCACATCATTTGCCCACTTTAAAAGATCACTATGAAAAATGGTTAAAATGGAAATTCCATGCATTTCTCATTTGATGTTCAATAGGCACTTAAAACTCAGCTTATCTAAAACTGAATTAAAACCTTTCTCCGAAAACCTGCTGTGCTTCTCATGATTGGTACCTCTGTTAATGGTGCTTCCATTTGCCTGAAGTCTCAAGCTAGAAGCTTCGAAGTCATCCCAAACTCTTCTTCTTTACGGCATATATCCAAATCAGTCATTAACAACTCTCATAGCTGTTCCCTCTCCTGTGTCTCATGACCATGGACTTACTTCAGAGAACTATACTTTTCTCAATTGCATTCTTACCAAAGCCTCAAAAGTGGTCTGCCTTCCTCTAATCCATCTCCCATTTTGCCAGCAGATTTATTTTTATAAGAAATGTACACTTTATTCTGTCTCTTTTTTTTGGAGATGGAGTCTCGCTCTGTCACCCAGGCTGGAGTACAATGGCCTGATCTCGGCTCACTGCCAGTTTCACCTTCCGGATTCAAGCAATTCTCCTGCCTCAGCCTCCAAAGTAGCTGGGACTACAGGTGCACACCACCACACCCAGCTAATTTTTTTTTTTTTTTTTTTTGTATTTTAGTAGAGACGGGGTTTTACCATGTTGCCCAGGCTTCTCTTGAACTCCTGAGTTCAGGCAGTCCACCCGCCTTGGCCTCCCAATGTGCTTGGATTACAGGCGTGAGCCACCACGCCTGGTTTATCATGTCTCTTTTCAGCATATAGTTCTCCTTTGGCTTCCCAGTAATTCTATCATGAAACCCAAGTCCAAACATGTACATGCAGTCCAAAGGCCCTCTTTGAACTTAGGCCAATCCATCTCTCCAGCTTCATCTCCTGCCTCTCTCTCATTCACACACCGTATACCTCAGCTACTTTGAACTTCTTAACATTGTCAAATACTAGCCTGCTCCTGACTCTGTCATTAGTGCACATGTTACTTCCTCATCCTTGAATATCTCTCTCCATCCCGGAAAATGTTCCTCCTTTAGAATCACAAAATAGTAAAAATCTAAACTTTCCTACATAGCTGCCCCTCTGAAAGAGCCAGGGTTCAAGACAAGGGGACAATAATAAAAGTGTATAGACAACCCTCTCCAGATACACTCAGGCAAAACAGCCAAACCAACCAATTAAAAGCCAAACAATACAAGGACAATTTTTTTGGTCTCTGAATCTTCTTTTAATTATTTAAATTAATTATTTAATTATTTAAATTATTTAATTATTTAAATTTAATTATTTAAATTAATACCAAATATTGAGGCTCACTGACTTCATTCCCGAGTTTTGTTCTGTTAACTAGTATCTGGATTCCAGTTTGCCTTCACTATACCCTTACTAGTCTCTGTACTACTTGGTAGCAATCTCAAAGCCAAGGATTCTAAGAATTCTAAGCCTGGCATCTGTGAACTTGGATGGAAAAAACATTATACCATTATTTTCATTCGTTTCTGACTGAAATTCAGCATTTCCTTCCATTATGAATCTAGGCAACAAATCATAGTAGTTTTAGCTGAACTTGTAACTTTGTCACTAATAGAAATTACAGATAATTTCATATCACATTAGAATTGTGGCAAATTACTCAAAATACTATTTATGTTCATGTATTACTCTAAATTATGGTAATAGTAGACCCAGTATTAGAACTCATTTTTAATATGTTAATTAAAATCATGTAAATTATATAAAATTTGTTTTTAAAATATTTTGATCATTCTATTTCAATATACTTTTTTCCTTTTGGATGCCTTGTATTTTATTGAATACATGTTTAAGCCATTTTCTGAGAAGGGATCCATAGAGTTCACCAGACTACCAAAGGAGACTGTGGTACCAAAAAGGTTAAGAATATCTTGTCTCAAGCAATGCTTTTTAAATGTCAGCCTGAAAACAAACAACAACAACAACAAAAAAAAAAACTCTGAGATTCCTGGTCCCCAACTCTAGAGATTCTAATTAGTTGTGTAGGCAAGAATCTTCACTTTGAACCAGAATCTCCAGGTGATTTTTATGTAGGAGATCCTTGGACATTACCTTGATAGAGACTGCTCTAGGAATGTTACCTAAGTTTGAGAAAATAAACCATTTGCACAAGATGAAAACAAATGAGAAGTTGTTACCTTTTAAGAATTACTCTGTCTATTATATCTTAAATATTCTCATAACTTCCTGAATTGTAAGAGATATTTTAATTCCCATTGTTTCTCAGCCTTTTGGCTAAGATTAAGTGTAGAGATCTTGTAATTCCTAATGATATATTTAGAGAAAATGTAATCCTAGTCACTTTGGGAAGGGAGAAAGGAAAAGAAAAAAGGCATATTTTCTAGGTCAAGCATCCAGATGATTTGCAAAATTTAAATACATGAAATATACTGGACTTTCTCCAACACACTAAAGAAAGTTATTGACAATTGCCAGATTTTTAAATCTTTCCTCCTGCTATGGCAAATCCAACATCACCACCACTACCACCATTGTTGTTACCACGTCTGCCATCATTAAAATGCATTTTCTATACATCCAACTTGTCTCCTGCACCCCCCCATAAACCCTGTCTCAGTATACGGCACCTCCAGCCAGCTGCTAGCTCAAGCCAGAGCCTAGGCATAATCTTTGACTCCTTCCCCTTTCTACCTCCACATTAAATACAACTGTAAGTCTAATTAATGTGATTTCCAAAATGTCTCCCAAATTTGACATTTCTCTACATCTCCTCTGGATTCACACTTATTGATGTGACTACCATCTCTCCTGGACCTCTGCAGCAGATCCCTACTGCTGTCCCTGCATCGTCACTTAAACCCAGTCCATTCTCTACACAGTCTTCAGAATGGGATTTTCAAAACATAAATTTGATTGTTACTCTCAAGCTTAAAAATCCTTCAATGGCTTGTCATTCCCATTAGGATATACTCTAAGTGCCTCAACATGCCATACGAGGCCACCTGCTACTTATCTAATTTAATCATCTTCCTCCTCACTATCTAAACTCCAGCTACACTGCTCTTTTCTCCAAAACCAATTCACTAAGCTCTTTGCCACCTCAGGAGCTTTGCACCTACTGTCTATTCTTCCCCTGATGCTCTGTTCCCCAACCTTTTACATGGTTGAATATTTTTTATCCTTTGGGGTCACCTACATGTCATCTCTCCTGAGAGGACTTCCTCAATTACTCTAAAGCTGGTTACTGTCTCCATTACTCTCTATCACAGCTTCATGGTCATTACCTCCATACCCATAATGACATGCTATAACAGTGTATTTATTTGTTTATTGCTTGTCTTCCTCAATAGACTAAGTTCTAAAAGAGCAATAGTACATATGTCTTATTTGATATAATAGATGTTCAATAAATACTTATTGATTGAATAAATGAAAAAGCACACCTTTTAGTGTTCTGAGTCTGAACTAAAACAGTGTAGCGCTCCCAGAAGCTGAATGACAGACAATGATGTTTGTGAGACACCGCCAATGGAGACAATTGTATATAGAAACTTAGGCAAGTAAGAAACACTGATTAAGCATTATAACAAAATATTAATGTATGTACAAGTAGAACACTAAAAGCATAGTGTGGGCAGTAAGAAAGAGAAAGATATGAGAGTTTCCAGTGTAGCCATAATTCTGATTTCTTGCTTCAATCCGAATATTATTTCTTGTTTATATACTAAATGCTAGTCTCTGTGCTAGGTTCTAGGGATACAGACATGAATAAGACACAGAAGCTACATAACGACAGATATTCCTTTCTGTTTTGTTTACTGTTGTATCCCTCTGGGCTTACAACACTGTCTGGTGAAAGTAAGCCTTCTATAAGTATTTGTAGGGGGAAGGCAGGCAAGAAAGCACGCATGAGCCCTGGTTTAAAATAAAGAGAAGACAGATAAGAAACAATTATGCTACAACATTTTGGCATAGATACAATAATAGTAATGTGAACAAATGACAAAGATGGTCCAGAGTAGGGTCTTTGGTAGACAGAAAAGGTCATTAGGGAGCACCAATCAGAGCTGGGATTTCAAAGACTGGAGGAAATCTTTGGGAATGCCAGAGTGTAGTACACTGTTGAAGGGTCATCCACGCAGGTGGAATAGCACATGTGCTGATGCATGGAAAGGTAAAGCAGCATGTTAAACTCAGAAAATTTCAAATCATTTGGTATAACTGAAGCATAAAACAAAAATGGGGGTGTGGTAGAAAATGAAGCCGGAAATGAAAGAAGGATGAGGAGAAATTTGTAGCAGTCCTTGGAAGATATGAAATGGTCAGGCTTGTATATTATTTTTGACAACAGGGATGCAAAATAGTGGGTGGGGCTGAACCCAAAAGCAGACAGATCAATTAGGAGCTTATCACAATAACTCACCTAGTTTTAGTTATTCAATTTTACAGATAAAGAAATTGAGGTTCAAATTTCCAGGTGATTTTCTCAAGGTTACTCAACTGCTTATTGATGGAAACCAAGTTTTCTGAAGTTGAGGTTTACTGCTCTTTCTAGCTCTAGTTTCTCCCAAAAATATTTTCTTAAACCATTACATTTGATCCTTGAAGGCAACATGAAAATGCTTTAAAATGTTTCTACAGGTTACCAGGTGCCTGAATGCTACCAATTCCCTTTTAAATTGCTATTTGGTCAAAAAAGATTATGAAGCTGTGTGATAGAGTAGCCCTGGGGCCTGCTGATATAATATTATAAAGATGTATATAGTCACCATTATAATTTCCAGTGTTACCAGCCCTGAAGATACTGAAAGACAGTAATTCTCCTTTTTAAGGATTTCAACTAGATATTAAGGACAGCTAATGTTTTTTTGCCTACATTACTAGATAATCTTTGTTTCTGATCAATGTGGTTCAAAGACACCATATGAAATTACTGTAATAAGTCTCTGGATCACTTTTAAATATCGTGGGAGATGGGATTTGCCTGATTGATAGAGTACTTTTCAGTCGCTAGAGAACATTTCAAATATTATTTCCTCTCTACATAATCCTAGAAATGTTCATGAAGGATGAAATGTTATTTTTCCCCAGCATTCTCACTAGTGAAATATGAAGTCACAATGCTTAAGAAGGCTTCCAAAATGGAACCGGCAATGTTTCTTACTTCTAAAAACATACATGCCTTCACAAAGATATGGAGAAGAATTTGAGGGTCTGGGAAAATGCCTCGTGGTTACAGTTTAAGAATGGGATGGAATATGTCTCCCGAATTAAATTCTTAGAAGTACCACAATTTCTGTGACATCCTGTACAACTGTTAAAACTCTTCTTGTGCTTGGGAGTGCAGCCTAAATTTATAGAACTTCTTAAAATGTTGGACCATAAGGATATTGGAGAATGTGAAAGTATGGATGTGGGTGGGTGGATGCATATGTTGTGTTATCACTGTACACCACCTAGCTCTATACCATGTTCCTGAAGGTACTTTAGGCAATAGTCTGCATTTCCAACTATAATCAATTTCTCCATGATCTTGAAATAGACAGTCTCAAATTTTCCCCTTGCAGGCAACTGATAAGCACAATGTAGAAGGAGGTTGGAAAGAAGAAGACATGTACAGGCAACAGTTCAGAATATGTGTGTTTGTGCGTGAATCTTTTTGTACTCCAAAACCAGATAAAAGTAACTTTTTGATTATGAATACATCTGCTCCACTGCATTACCTACAACAACAACAACACACACACACACACACACAGAGAGGTATTAAAAACAAATCATCTAACATCTTCTAAGCCACAAAAGGATAGAAAATGTCAACACTGCTTCAGTTTACCAAAAAAAAAAAAAAAAAAAAAAAAAAAAACACAACAACAAAAAAAAACACAGAAGGAAGAAACATAGGAAATCTCATTTCTTTTTCTATGACCAACACAATTGCTGTATACACAAAGGATATCCTTCATCATTCATGACAGCAAGCTGTCACTTCCAGGGACAGTTGCAGTGTTGCTTGGTGAGTATTTTACACAGCTTATTCACAAGTATTATTTGTATCAAAATGATTTGTGACTTACAGCTAGGACAAATGTTGAAACCATCTGATAGGCTATAGTATATTACATATGCATGCTAGCAGGGCACGGAAATCCACTGTAGTGCTTGTTTCTTTTTCGTTGTTATACTTTTTGTTGGTTATGGGAGTGGAGGGTGGGGAGGTAGGCAGATATAGATGTTCCAGTTTCTCTTTCTTGGCTACTTAATACTAGCCCAATACTAGCACTGTTTATATTTGCCTGAGCAATAATTACAAATTCAAAGGAAAGGAAGCAGATCAACCAGACTCTCTCAACTCATAAAGTAGAGAAGGAAAGAAAGTAAGATAGTTTCTAGGTAGATCAGAATAATTTCAGACATTTGCCCCATAGCCTGCAGAATATACTTATTTTCCTTGCCTGTGTATGTGTACCTTTACTGGTAATGAGATGCAGAAGAGTCCTGTATTCTAAGAAATTATTAGCACTATTGGAAATTTCTTGATCTGGGACTATCTTCCAAAATAAAGGTCCGTGTATTCCATCACGTGTATGTTAAGGACACTTGGTAGGACTGAAGGAAGAGAGCATGAACAAATTAAGAGTATGGAATCATCTCATAGATTATGATTAAATGAACATATTATAGGCTTTTAGTAGTGACAGGGTTTCGCCATGTTGGCCAGGTTGGAAATTTAGGCCAACCTGAGAGACCTAAGTAGTTATCTAAAACAATCTTGTTGAAAACAAGTTGAAAACTGAGGCCAGAAAGGATCTGTGATAAGTCACACAGGTGGTCAGTGACAAAGTCCAGCCTAGAACACAAACCTCCTGACCCATATCCCAGCACCCCTGGTTACTAGTAAGATGCAGATCACAGTTTGTCTCTCTTGATAGGTGCTGCACTTCGATAAAAACACACAAGAAGGTCACATGCAGATGTTTCTTTTCTGAGTATTGTTGGTCCCAGTTTGTATTCTATTTAGATAGGGGAAAAAAGACTATGATTTAGAATGCTCATCATCTTTTTGAGAATGTGCCATCTAGATAAGAACAATAGGTTCACTCATTCAAGAAACTGTGATTTTTCAAAAGAATGTCATCAAAAATCATGTGATAAAATATTCAAAACTAGTCTGATAAGTGTGTCAAGAAGAAGATCCAACTTAGGCTGGGCACAGTGGCTCATGCCTATAATCCAGTACTTTGGCAGGCTGAGATGGGTGGATCACCTGTGGTCAAGAGTTCAAGACCAACCTAGCCAACATGGCGAAACCCTGTCACTAATAAAAATACCAACATTAGCTGGGCACAGGGGCGCATGCCTGTAATCCCCACTACTTGGGAGAGTAAGACAGGAGAATGGCTTGAATCCAGGAGGCAGTTTGCAGTGAACCAAGATCATGCCACTGCACTCCAGCCTGGGCAACAGAGTGAGACTCTGTCTCAAAAAAACAAAAAAACAAAAAAACAAAACAAAAAAACTTAGGCTTCTATGGATGGTAGAAAGGGTAGACAGTATATTAACTAGAATTTTCCTTTCTTCCTATCATCAATGCTAAAAATTTGTCTCAATAAAGCCTTCTGCTTTCTTCAGCGTCAGTGAGCAAATGATAACTTGTTAAAATTTCACTTTTATTTCACTCCAGGAACAAAGGGTCAATCTGATAACTGGTCTCAAACTAGAGGGTCTTATTAAGGCAAACAGGTAGTTCACTTTCTCAGTACAAAGTGTGTCAGGTTTTTCTTTTTCTTTTTGCAACCTTTTATGAAATTTCAAACCCTTTAAACCATAAACCAGATTTTAGTTCATGTAATTGCCAATGATCTTTCTTCACTAAAGATATTAGCCCCTTTCGAGTCTTTATAAACATCATTTACTAACAATTATACAAACCCCTCCCCATGTCACAAAGTGAAAAAAAGACATCATAAAATCAAATGGTATTAAGAGATGAGGTTATGCCTACATGGCGCGCGCACGCGCGCGCACACACACACACACACACACACACACAAATATATATATATATATATATATATATATATCCTATAAACCCATTTTTGCCTAGTGTTCCATTTTTGAAATGTTAAGTTTGTAGGACTTGTTTATATCCTACTGCTCAAGGTCATTGCCAAGGTCTGATTTTTCACACACAAAAAAATTGCAACCTCTGGCATAGATGGGTTAATTCTGTCCCTCTAGAGAACCCTAATACAACCTCCAGAAAGAAGACTGTTGGACAGCTATGTCTCACACCATTGCAAAAATGAAGAAATGAAATAACCATTCTTTTCTATTTATATAAACCATGTATTGGGCATAATATTTTTTTCATCTCTTAAAACTCAAATTCCATGCATACTTCAAGAAACATGATTGCCCCAAAGCAAACATTCAGGCGCTGAGAAAGCAAAGTTTGCTGCTGTCTCTGAAAGCCACAGTGAAGATTATTTAGAAGTTGAGTTTCCCACTGGACTTAAGAAATATAGAGATCTGTATAAACAAGCAACTTGTTTGCTTATATTCATGAAACTGTCCATCATTTATATCATTTCATTTATTAAACTTTGCTTGGTATACTATTCAAAATAGATCATGCTTTAAAAGCAAGAGTCTCCAAACTTCTCTCCAAACTTCTAAACAATTTTTCTTTGCAACACTTAAAAAATCTGAGAGTAAACAACATTTGTCTGGATTTAAGGTAATCTGGTTTTCTGAGTTCCAGAAATAAGTTTAAGACTGGAGATTTCTACTGAGTTTCAAAAAAATGAACTTTCAAGAATGTTCCTTCCCTATTTTCAATTCTTAGCACCAACCCAGCCAGAGGCTGATGCTAGATATGACTTGAATCAGAAGAATGTGCAAGTGGGGGATAAATACCTCCAGAAACTCCTGCCTTGTACATACTACTCAAAAAGTTCAGGGGTAGAACTGTTGACCTGAAAAGGAACTGGGGTCAAGAAGTGGAGATGAGAAACTTAAATGAGTGAGTGTGTGAAGAGGCAGGGTGGGGAATGCAGTCATTACATCATGCAGAACTTAGTGGTTAGTGAGTTTTCAAAATGCTGTAGAAATCTAGAAAATCACCAAATGAAAAGTTCCATTTCTACAATGATTCGGGAGGCAGGTGATATGCAGCATGGGCTAAGAATAAATGAGTGTTCAAAATTCCTCAAAGCCCTCATTTTTCTTTTTTCAGGTGTGAGAGAATGGAAAAATATTTCAAAGCAATCAAATAAAACATTTTTCCACTGAAACAAACAAAAAAAAAATCATCAGGCTCATTAAGCACCATTTACATAATGAATGTCTAATAGAAACTCTAAGCAATCCTGCTCCCTACTTCCTACAGTTTCTTGTGGCTGCTGGCTGACTATTGATAATGGTCAAAGGTATGATTTCTATTGTCAGAGATGATCTTCACACATGGTAAACTGAATCTACAACTATCCCTCACGCAGCCACTTTGCAACTACATGCCTTTGGTCAGGAGACAGAGGATGCATATCTGTGCTAATTTATTACTATGATTGAAAAACACTCTATAGTTTATGTCTTTTGTCCCACTGAAAGTGAGTTGGCAGCATTACCTGTGTGGTACGTCAATTCCAACAACATGTCAGCAGTCTTAAAAGATTATCACAAAAGATATACCCAACGGAGAAGGAGGGGTGCTTGTGCGATTCCTCTGTAGCAGTGTTTCCCAAAGGGTGCACATTCTTGGGCCCGCACTGCCAGACCTAGAGTAGCACAGTTTCTAAGAGTTCTGATAAACATTAAAGTTTAGGAATCACTGCCTATAGTAGTAGTCTGTACCTCAGAGGTGGCTATCTGAATCCCCAAGGAGATTCCTTAGAATGCACATGCCTGTGCCACAGTTCCAGGACTACTGTGTCAAGACGTCTTCTGGGGATAGGCCTGGTCATCCACGGTAGTAGTTGCAGAAGATAGCTAATACGATACCAGCAACGCAAGCACTGCACTAAACCCTTTATGTGCTTCACCTCATTTAATCCCTACAACAATCCTTTGAGGTAGGTATCATTACTGTCTTCATTGTACATGTATAGTAACTGGGACAAGGTCACAGAAGTTAAGCAACTTTCCCAGAGCTGCAGAGCTAGTAAGTGGTGATACTTCGTGAAGCTGGTTCAGTACCCCTGTCCTAGAAATTTATTTTAGGGCCCCTACATCTTAAAAGTACTCTGATACTCCAAAATTGCAAGGCTTACAGATCCCAGAATGATGCCGTCCTTCCCTACACTGTGTTCAGAATTGGTGAGCTGTTTTTCAACAACCTAAGAAGGATTAAGAGAGTGAATAAAATGAAAAGCAACTAAAAAAAGAAGAGGTGCACAAGGTTCTTAGTCAAACACTTTCACTCCTTCTCAGGAGAAAGAAAATAAGGTGAGAAAATTGCTTTTAGAATTAAGAAAGGAAGAAAGCTTGGACTCATACTTCAGATTTTCTCCACAGCAAAAGAAGTGGGAGGCCCTTCACAAACAACAAAATGCTTTTGGTCAAATTAAAGCATTAAAAAGTAATGCTAACATGATAACTAAGATACTTGACTTTACAGCCCAAAGAAAATTCTTGTGGGTGTTCAGAAAAATTGCTTGTGATCTGACAGCTGGCTACTGCAGGAAATGAAATTTCACAGTCCAAATAGCAGTTTAGTTTAGTAGCAATTATTTAAGAGCTGGGAGAACCCACAGAAAAAGTGAATTTGGATGAATTTAGGCAGCATCTCTCAAAACATTGACCTGAAAATCTTGTTTATTGAAACTTAAGATCTAATTAAACTAAGGAGCTTCTGCACAGCAAAATAAACTATCAACAAAATAAACAGAAAACCTACAGAATGAAAATATTTGCCAACTATGCATGTGGCAAAGGTATAATATCCAGAATCTATAAGGATTAAGGATTAAACAAATTTAAAAGCAAAAAACAGCAGCAACTCCATTAAAAAGTGGGCAAAGGACACAGGCACTTTTCAAAAGGAGACATATATATCGCCAACAAGCATATGAAAACAAGCTCAACATCACTGATCACTAGAGAAATGCAAATCAAAACCACAATGACATATAATCTCACACAAGTCCAAATGGCTATAACAAAAAGTTAAAAAAATAACAGTTGCTGTTAAGATTATGGAAATGAAGGAATGCTTATACACTGTTAATGGGAGTATAAATTTGTTCAACCATTGTAGAAAACAGTGTGGCAGTTCCTCAAAGACCTAAAAACCAATACCACTCAACTCATCAATCCCATTACTGGGTACATACCCAAAGGAATATAAACCATTCTATCATAAAGACACATTCATACGTATATTCATTGCAGAACTATTCACAATAGCAAAGACATAGAATCAACCTAAATGCCCATCAATGGAAGATTGGATAAAGAAAATGTAGCACATATACACCATGGAATACTATGTAGCCATAAAAAGAATGAAATCATGTCCTTTGCAGTAACATGGATGGAGCTGTAGGCCATTATTCTTAGCAAACTAATGCAGGAACAGAAAACCAAATAATCCATGCATGTTTTCACTTATAAGTAGGAGCTAAATGATGAGAACACATGGACAAATAGAGGGAACAACACATGCTGGGGCCTGTTGGAAGCAGTTGGGTGGAAGGAGGGAAAGGATGAGGAAAATAACTAATGGGTACTAGGTTTGATATCTGGGTGATAAATCTGTACAACAAACCTCCACGACACAAGTATACCTATGTAACAAGCCTGCACATGTACCCCTGAACTTAAAAGATGCAGAGAAAAGAAGGGGGTATGATTTCATTAAAATATATGTATATATATGTACACATACATATATATGTATGTATGCCTTTTGTGGGTATGTTATGTATGGTTTATATAAAGATAGAAAAAGTGTGGAACGATTGATTCCAAATAAATCCATTTTAGGGGGGGAAGACCAGAAGGAAAAGAAAAGATAATTGAATTTTTCTTTATTCACTCCTGTTTTGTTTGATTCAGTTCAACAAATCACTACTTTTGTAATTTGAAAAACTATAAAAGAAAAAAAATTAAAATTGCTCCCATGATTTTTTCCTCTGCTCCACAGTAATAGGTTTTTACTGAGTCTATCTTTTTGATAGGCATAACAACTTTCACTTAGAAAAATTTCCACTACCTTTTAGTCATGGCTGTAGCTCACCTACTTTATGATTTTCCTCTGATAGAAAACTTGGCACAAACTGTTTTCTAAAAAGACCTGGCTCCTTTAAATAGATCACAGTGGGTGTACAGAGTGGTTTCAGGACCTTGGATAGGAAATGTCACTATACAGCTTCTTTGGCCACCAAAAGCCCATGGTTGAACAGTTTTTCACTTAGGAACTTTTCAACATTTGGGTCAGGAACCACTGAGACCTCCCTCCTGGGTCTGGTATTCTTTTCTTAGGCCTTATATTTGTTACTTTATACTTTTAGCAAACACTGCCCCAAAAGGAGATCCTTTAGTCATTCAGTTCACACAGGACTAAGCTTAAAAAAATAATAACTATTTATTGAGTACTTAGGATATGTCAGACATTGACACTTATGGAGCAAGTCTGTGAGGGAAGCATGTATTCACAGGGAAAAGGAGGAGATGTGATAAAGAAGAGTATCCAAGGTAATGGAAAGTGCTATATCAGGATTCATAACCTCAATTCCCTGTTATTTTATCTCTGTCGTGCCCTGTAACCTTGAGCATGTCCCTTCCCCACCCAAGTCATAAATGTCTTCTCCTATAGAGTAGGGAGGTCAGGCTAAATCAATATTCTCAAACTCTAACATGCATTTGTATTACCTGGAGTGCTTGTTACAAAGGCAGCTTCCATGGCCTCACTCTGAGATTTACTGAATCAGATTCTCTGGGGTTGAGGTACAGAAATAGGTATTTTTAACAAGCTCCCCTGGTGGATCTAACACAAGTGGTTCCTGACCTACACTTTGAGAAACCTGGACTCCATGTTCATTCCGGCTCTAACATACCATGATATAATATCCAGGTGGCGCTGGTAGGGATGTGATTGAAAGGAGGCTTAGAGTTGAAGGAATGATTTTTCTCATCCATCAATTCACTGAGTCAGCAAACATTAAGCGCCTATTATCTGCCTATACATATTTTCTAGTATTCCATGCATGTTTCATTGATTTTGATGATTTGGCAATGAATTGGGGAATGGCCAGCTTATGAAGAATAGTGTCTTTTAATATATGAATCAGTTCTTAGTGACGTGCATGCTCATTAGAAGCTGTAAGATACTCACAATAGCAAAAAAAAAAAAAAAAAAAAAGTGGAAACAACCTAAATGTCTACCAACTGAATGGTAAACAAATTGTGATATATACATATTATGAAATTTTATCTGTCAATTAAAAAGGAATAAAATACACCAGCTACAAAATGGGTGAGCTTTGAAAACATTATGCTAGAGTGAAGGGAGCTAGACACAAAATGCCACGTAGCGTATTATTCCATTTATATGAATTGCTTTGAAGAGGCAAATCCATAGAGGCAGTAAGTTGATTAACGGTTGCCTTAGGGTGGGCTTGAGGCATAATGTTGGGTAAACCGGCATTAACTGCTAATTGGTATTGGGTTCCTTTCTGAGATGATAAAAATATCTAAAACTGATTGTCATGGTGGTTGCATGACTCTGTGAATATACTAAAAAATATTGAATTATACACTTTAAGTGGATACATTTATAGTATGCACATTACACCTCAATAGTGATGATATATGTGCATATGTATGTCTATCCAAAAGAAAAATCTGGGCCGAGCACAGTGGCTCATACCTGTAATCTCAGCACTTTGGGAGGCTGAGGCAGGCCAATCACTTGAGGTCAGGAGTTCGAGACCAGCCTGGCCAACATGGCGAAACCCCTACTCTACTAAAAATCCAAAAATTAGCCTGGCATGGTGGCACACACTTGTTATCTCAGCTACTTGGGAGGCTGAGGCAGGAGAATCACTTGAACCCAGAGGTGGAGGCTGCAGTGAGCCAAGATCAGATCACTGCACTAGAGCCTGGGTTAACAGAGTGACACTCCATCTCAGGGGAAAAAAAAAAAGAAAAAGTTGTATTATTACTTGTTGACTATTCTGTTAACCAAGTTAGAAGAAAGTATACCAAACTTAACATAAATGGAAAATCAGCCTAATGCTGGTTTTAGCAGTCTCTTTTTCATGCATACACACTTTTTACATTACTCTTTGCTCTCCATTTCAGGTGGGCCTGAGGTGTGTACATCCTGTTTGCTAGTTGGGTATTCTGAAGCAATTTGTTAACTCTATAGTATGTAAACCTTTGCTGTATTTTCTTTAATTATATTCAAGCATTTCTGTCCACTAACAAACCATAGCAGCTGATGTGACTGTTGTTGGCCTTGCCTGTTTTTGTAGTTGTGTACATAGCAGTGAAGTGTACATGCCTGGAAAGGGACTTTACAATAGAGTGCTTCTAATGCAGCAGTACTTAGGCAGAAAGTGTTACATTTGGATTAAATAAAAATTTAAAGGATATCCTCCAAGTTCTCTGTCTTCCCAGGGGCCAATCCTCCTGACCACCACCCCAGGAAGATTTTGGGCAGTTTTTACCTTCCATTCTTTATTCTAGTATCTAAATTTTAGTGTCATGGGAGCTGACCATTGTGTCTCACTTTTAGAATGCATGATGCATGAACTTTTAAGAAAGGGGCAATTTTTTTAATCATTATATTCCCAGCTAGTAGTATAGAATATGAAGCCTATTGAGTTATTAATGGATGTTTATTTAATGAAAAAAGATCTTCAGTGTCTCCCTTGGGGACCCAGAAAGGTCCCACCTAGCACACTTCATGCAAAAGAGAATTCTGGGTTTGACGTTCCATCCCCAATTTCCTGAAGTGAATGTGCAGATTAAGCACCTTGCTCCATAGACATAGGCATGTGCCACATTAATTTTCAAATATCTAAATATTAATCACATGCCAGAACCTATTAACTAATAGCTGGTCTATAAACCATGTGAAGAGATTAGAAGCACATAGAAAAGTGTGCACACACAAATAAAAACGCTTGCAGAATATAGATTGAAATTTAATCTAATTCTGCTCAGTTTTAACTTTCCTATATTTTTAATAGTCTTCACAGTAAAAGCTATATGGGAGACCCACACAACAGTGAAAATTGGCTGAGCCACAGAATGTGCCCAGCATTCCTAAGTGGCTTAGTACCTTCTTAATAAAGATCATAATTTGAATCTTTTGCTTCTTTAGCTTCTGAAAATTGGAACAAAGTAAAATCATATGTTTTGAGACTAATTGAAAATCGAAGCCCAGAAGCCCATTTGCTTTGTTTGGGAGAGCATGTGCAAGTTGTTGGTTATATTTAGAGATGCATAATTTAAAACACTTTTACATTCATTCATATAGCACTTGAAACTTTTATGGCACTTGCATATCAAATATTTCATTTGAGACTCAGAAAAGCTCTTTGAGATAAGCAGAGCATGGTCCTAAAATCATAGAACCACAGGACTCAAAGGCACCTAAAGGCAGATAGTTCAACTGCCCATCTCACTTAGCAGGTGCCAAAACTCAGGCATAGAGATCAGTGGTTGGCTCAAGGTGGTACTGCAGGTTTTCTTACATGAAGCATTCCCTTTATAAATGTCTAATAACACTTTGAGATAGAAAATATTATTGAAACTGCTACAGTGCTCAAGGTTGGCAGGTAAGGATTAGAACCTGGAAGTTTCTGCCTTAGGGTCCTAAATACAGACTTCTCTCTCCCTCAGTACCTTTTATACCCATCAGTTTGACTCTTTCCTATCATTGACTTTACTATAATCTTCTAAATATATATACCTTCTGCAGCCTCCAAAGCAGTTAAACCCCCATCAGCAGACATAAAACTTCTTAGCCTGACAATCTTACTTTTATGTTGCCTTCAGTATTTCAGGATGCCTGAGGTGCCATATTGATTAAGCTACATTCTGGAGAACTAAATATGTGTAGAATATTATATGATTCCCCTACCAAGCACAAAACTATAAATTAATGGATCCCTCTTGTTGACGTTGTAAAGTGGGCTTGCCTGAAGTACAACTGTAATATTCCTTGCAGGGCCATGTATTTTACTTGCAATGTCTATAAAATGAATAGTTGTTTAAATGTAAAAGCTTATATAGAAGGTGACATAGTGGGAGAAGGATGACAGTGAGTATATTCAATGTGAGAAGACAGAAAATGGTGGGGGAAGAAAATAATACAACGGACCAATGGCAGGACAACCTTTCACTATGGAAGTGACAGGGAGGTTTAACCAATACATCAATCTTGAATATAGTTAGAGGTGATATAAACATGTTTTGCTTTGTTTTCCTCTTGGTATTTTGTGGCTCTAAGTGCTACAGAATATAACTGAAACTGTGGCAGAAGAGTAGAGCCAGGCAATTCGGGCAATTAATTAGGAGTCCTGAACATCAAAGGATGTTTGTGTGGGAGTGGGGAAGATTCTAATATAAATGGTGCTGAGAGCAGCACAGAGTGAGCCCTAGTTTGAGAAAAGTGGCTAAACCAGATTTTGACATGCATAATTTTTCCTCTTGTTTCTTTGGCTCCCTGCTTCAAATCTCCCTAGTAGATGGTTCTGTCTTTAAAATAGTCCTCCTCCCTATACTCTGCCCTAATTTTCTTTAACTTTTACTTTAGGTTCAGGGGTACATGTGCAGGTTTTTTATATAGGCAAACTACATGTTAGAGGGGTCCAGTATACAGATTATTTTGTCACTCTTGTACTAAGGCTAGTGCCCAATAAGTATTTCTTCTGATCCTCTCCTACCCTCCAATCTCAAGTAGGCCCCAGTGGGTGTTGCTCACTTCTTTGTGTCCATGTGTTTTCATTGTTTAGCTCCCACTTATTAATTGAAAACATATGGTATTTGATTTTCTGTTCTTGCATTAGTTTGTATTAATTCACTTAGGATAATGGCCTCCAGATCCATTTGTGTTGCTGCAAAGGGTATGATTTCATTCTCTTTTACGGCTGCATAGTATTCATGGTATATACGTACTATGTTTTCTTTATCCAATCTTCCATTGATGGGCATTTAGGTTGATTCCATGTCTTTGCTATTGTGAATACTGCTGCAGTGAATGTACATATGCATGTCTTTACTATAGAATGATTTATATTCCTTTGGGTATGTACCCAGTAATGGGATTGCGTAGTTGAATGGCATTTCTATTTTTAGGTCTTTGATTTCTCTGCAACTTAACTTTTTGAAATGTATCTTTATCAAAGGAATAGTTATACAATTCTATAATACATATAAAACAGTAGTTCTCTGCCCCTACCCCAAGTCCTTTTTCTTAAAGACAACTTTCAACTTAAGCTATTTCACCTATTATGTATCTCCACATTTGTAAATAACATGTTCATATTTCTGCTTCCTAGTCAGTTTTACATATTATCTATTGAGTTCCCAGTACAGAAAATAATGACCAGCTGCTCTCCCTCAATTCTTCACATATAGCTGTGTCACAATTTTATATTATGAATATTCCATTGTGAGCCAAATAGTACATTATGATTTCATTTGCTTTCTTGTATTTTTGTTTTTCCTGCAGTTAACAATGAGAATATATTATGGGAATTGTCTCATTTTCGCATGACTCATTTTTCTATCTCTATAACCATGTGCCCCCAAACTTTCCAACAGATCATTAAAAACTCATGAAAATAATTTTCCTGGAACATCCCTTCTGGAGCCCTCTCTCTTCCTGCTGAAAATGTGAATGAGTTGCTCCCTTGACTTATTTGCACAACTGAAATGCTAGAGTTTCTCTTCACCTCTTTTATTTATTATATTCCCTGTTGCCTATATCTCTTTCCTACTGTGCTGGATCCCCTGTGTGTGTCCCTCAAGATTCCTTTCCACCACTCTGCACATGATCTCTGCCTTGGGACTGATTCTACATTAAAAGAGCCCCCTTCAGACCTCTCTGATAGATCCAGCTCAGGATCAGGAAATGTGTAAGATGTCTTCACACCGCCACTTCTACCTCTGCCTTCATGTAAAAACCTCTGCCTCTTTGAAGCTCATGCCATTCAGCTTTACCATTCTATCTATTCTTGGAGTGGTCATCTATCATTCTTCCAGATAGCACTAGTAGGAGCCACTTCAACATCTGTCTTTTCACATGCCCCTATCATTCTGTGAGCACGTCTTACTTTCTGGCAGCACAAGATGTGCCCAGCCTCATCTTTTTTGCTTCTCTGCTCCAGGCCTGAGATAAGTAATTTATCCAAAGAACTTTGATTGCTTTTAGTAAAGATTAGTACTGAGAAACTAAAATGTGGATGTTTGTTATGTTATCGCTACTAATGTATTGCTGTTCCTGGCCCTCTCAGAGGACAAAGTTAGGAAATATACATATGTATGAAATATATAATCATTTACATAGACAGATAGAGACATAAATATATACATAGATGGAGACAGAGATAGCCATGAGTGACTGATATTTCTAATTCAAAACCACAGGGTCCCTTCTAGCCTCCCCACTTTCCACATTTGTAACTGCCTTCTATGACAGTGAGAAGCCCACTCCTACTACTCTTAATATATTTATTCACTCATTCTCCCAGCATGCAGTCAACTGTCCGGCCTTGCCAGACTGCTACTACACCCCGTATGGGTCCTGACCCCTGCAAGGCTTACATCCCTCAGATGCCCTCCTCACATAAGCCCTACCCACTTTTGGGCTGCATTATCACCCTGCTCTTGTGTCCTCCTCATACATACCCTCACCACCCTTTTCCTACCTTACTTATCAGTCTTCCTTACCTATACAGTTTCAATTCATGATCCACACTTCCACAACTTGTACTAATATCTTCAACTTCTCATTCTATTGTGCCTGTGATGAATCCTGGCAAAACTCAGCTGTAGACCAACTCAACTGTCCACTCCCTCCATTCTTACACCTGAGTAGAGCTTGAAAAAAACTGCACAACAGTGTAGACTATCACTTATTAATTCATGATCCTCAACCTCATTGGAACTCTCGATTTTACCTAAATATCCTTCTGCATTTATTTATTTATTTACTTATTTATTTTCTTTTGAGCTGGAGTTTTGCTCGTTACCCAGACTGGAGTGAAATGCCGCAATCTCAGCTCACCGCAGCCTCCGCCCCCCAGGTTGAAGCCATTCTCCTGCCTCAGCCTCCTGAGTAACTGGGATTACAGGCACGTGCCACCATGGTTCTGCTAATTTTTTGTATTTTTAGTAGAGACAAGGTTTCTCCATGTTGGTCAGGCTGGTCTCGAACTCCCAATCTCAGGTGATACTCCCACCTCGGCCTCCCAAAGTGCTGGGATTACAGGCGTGAGCCACCATGCCCAGCCTCCTTCTACACTTATTATTGACCTCTTTTCCCCGAGCTCCAATGCTCCAGTTGGCTATTCAAACTTCTTTCCCAACTACTGCTATTTCCCAGAGAAAACAGGATAACTGAGGACATGACTCCTAAACACAGGATCCAGTAGAATTACTCACTTTGAACAAAACACTAGGGAATTGAGTGAGTATGGTAAGGAAGGAGAGGATGGGAGAGAATGGAGTTACAATGTCAAGTGTGAAAGTGAAGTCAAAGGCAAAAACAACTGCCTGAATGGAAGAATGTAGACTGAGATGAGCAGTGGGTGTTTGAAATAACTACCATGGGAAACAGATAGGAAAGAAAGCTGAATACGTACACGTAAAAAGTTGCCCTAGCACCTCTGCAAGGCCCAAATGAGGTTTTAGACCATGCACTGTTTCTGGCCCATGTATGAGATTCTTGAGAGGAGTTCAGCCATAGAGATGTTGGAGCAGAGAAAGTAGTGGTTAGATTGATCCAAGAATGGAGAGGGAGGTGTTCCAGGCATCTTTAGAGACAAGATAATGAGTCTAGAATCAGATGACAATATTAGCAAGAGGAGAATACTACAAAATTTAGGCTGGATAACAAAGGAAATGATATCATAAAGAAGTTATTATGTTCAATTTGGAAATAACCATATATTTTAGACTCCAAAGCAAAAATTTCAGGGGATTTACCTTATAATTCCTTCTGGTTGCAAAATGCAATTATCTTTGGTCAACAGACTGCAGTTATCACCTCCAAATATTGTAGGCTTTTAAATGACATATGCTATGGTACAATGCCTTAGGAGACTTTTTGAAAACAGAACATAAAAACAAAATTGAAGAGTTGGGAGGGCTATGTCTATGGCTCAATCTGAAGCTTTGATTTTTAATATTATGGATTTCTGTGATTATAGAATTCTACATATCCTAATTGTAGAAAATTTGAAAGCTACATAACTGAACTAAATAGTATCTGTTGCTACTCTTAGTGTGTGTGTGTGTATATATATATATATATATATATATATATATATATTTGTGCCACATTTAAATGCATGGGTTTTAGAGTGAGACTGGCTAGGTTCTCACCCCAGAACAGCCATTTCAATAGCTGTGTGACTTTAGGCAAATTGCTGAACTCTGTGTCTCAGTTTCCTCATCTAAAAATTATAATTAAAAATACCACCTACCTCCCAGCAAAATAGATTATGAATATGAAATGAGTTAATATATATAAAGCTGTGCTTGGGATAGAACCCAGAATATAATTAGTCTCCACTAAATGTTACCTATCATTGTTTGTGGTCATAATCCTTAGTCTAAATTCTGTGTCATAACTACACATTATTGGGGGGGGGGGCACTAAATAAGACCCAGGAAATAGACATTAGGGAAATGGACTTCTACATTTCCTAGGAAGCTTAAAGTAGATATTTCACCAAAGGCCATCTGGGTTCTGATCTGGTTTTCTTTCCCCAGATGAGGATGTGACCTTTCTCATTCCAAGTTTGGTTCAAGAACCAGGAGAGCTGGTAGTTCTAAACATCCCCTTCAGTGGAAATATGGTGACATAGATGCTGAGTATTAGAAAACTAATGGTGTATGGGGGAAAAAGTCAGCTGTATGTTTGGATCTGGCAAGACCATTCCCTGTACAAATTGTGGCACTAACAGCTGTAAATCTATAGAGAACTAGGGAGCAGGGCAAGTTCATGCCAAGATATGTGGCATCTGCCCCTATCTTATGAGGTTTTATCATTGTCTAATTAAGGCAGAAAATTACATTACATGGTCCTTTCCCCATATTCCACAGTCCATATTTCTCTAGCAACACCACAAGTGTTACCAGAGCTAGGATGTAAAATACTTCAATAACTGTATCTATGTATAGGATACATACAATATGCTTGTAATATAAAAAATAAGAGTTCAAATAACACCTTATTATTTGTGGGTGGTTAGCTGATGGAAAGTTATATTTTTGAGCTAATTACGTATTAAATAATTATTTGATCCAATTTATCTTATATTTTATTCATATACATTTTCCATGTTTATATAAAATTCTCTATTGATTTTTCTTATTGCTTTATTATTAGAAAGTCTTTCTCCCAGGTTACTTTTATTATATTTTAGTTATTATATACTTTTCTTTCTTTTTTTTTTTTACATTTAACACTTGAATCCTTCTGAAGTTCACATTTAACTTTGACTAGCTTATCTTATAAGCATAGTAACTGCCACTGGGCTTTAAGCATTTGAGTACTGAGTACCCTAAGCATTTTACATACATTATATCACATATGCTTGTATTATTCTCACTGTAAATAAAGAGTTTAAAGCACAAGCTGATTTTTTAGAGAAAATTCGAAGTCCTTCCACCTATAATTAACATTTTGGTGAAAAACTTTCTATATGTTTCATATGCTTATGTATACACATAAATGTACAGAAATACATGAACAAGTGAAAAAACTGAACTATGCTGTTTTGTAAGCTACCTTTCCCATTAAATTGTATTTATGGATATATTTCCCCATCAATAAATGTAGGCCTGCATTATCTTTAATGTGTCCAAGTAATTGATTAAAATTATACATTCCAATATACCTAGTTAATCCACTACTAGAGCCACTTATGTTGTTTTCAAAGCTTTGCCAGTATAAATGACACATTAATGAACATCCTGTGTATACATGTTTTAGTACTTGCATTTATCTTCTTAGAATAAATTCTTAGTGAAATTGCTAAATCATAGAAGTTGTTTTACCTTTTTATACAGATTGCCAACCCAATCTTTGGAAATAGACCAATTTAAACAGTACGTTGGACCATCCATATCCCTACAGGTTTGCCAACACCATGTTTTATGTTGGTTTTTGAAGCCTTCCTAATCTGTGAACACTATTAGTTTTCATTTGCAAGTGAGTTTGGTATTCCCTTCTGGTGAGTATTCTGTTCATGAATTTTCCCCATTTTTCTACTAGATTTATTTTATAATTAATATGTAGAAATTCTTTTATGTTAAGAATATCTACCCATTATGTGTCACAGATATTTTCCTAGTTTTTTTAATTAACCTTGATTATGGTATTTTTTTTAACCGTACAAGACTTTTTTGAAGGTTATATGCATCAATCTTTGCCTTTAAGCCTTCACTCTTTATAAAATGATTAGAAAAACCTTCTCCATCTCAAGACTGTAAAAATATTATAAAATAAAATGTGAAATTGTAATTATATAAATTTTTAAATAATATAAAACATCTTTGAGTGTCTTTATATTTTTAACATTTAAATCTTTGAGTCAGCTGGAATTAACTTTGGTTTAAATAGTGAGTATAGATGCAGGTTTATTAAATTTCCCCTCAATGATCAGCTCTGTTGTCCTAATCACATTTATTGAAAAATCTATCTTTTCCTCCACACCCATGGATTTTAAATGCTTTTCATTTCTTAAAATCCATAGTATACTTAAGATTATTTCTTTGGACACTGTTCTGTTACAGTAATATGTCTGATCCTATACAAGTAGCGCAATATTTTAATCATTGTGATTTCCAATACAAGTTATATGTGATAGGTCAAGTTCTTTATAATTTTTTCTTTCTCAGATTTTTATCTGGAATTTATTTTGGTATTTGATGTGACACAAATATCTAATTTGTCTTCCAAACAGAGTCAAGGTTATTCCTGTAATGTTACTAATTTGTGTTCTGAGAAGGAAGAAAAGTAGCAGCACTATGGCACTGGGAATCCTGCATAAACCCATGAAAGCAGTCACCTTTGTGAACATGTTTTTGCTGGAAACAGGTGTGAACCATTGTTGTATAATAGTGCTGTCCAATAGAACTTTCTGTAGTGAAGGGAATACTCTATAGCTGTACTATCCAATATGGTGTTCACTGACAACAGGTGGCTATCAAGAACTTAAAATGTGGCTAAATGACTAAGGAACTGAATTTTTTAACCTTATCTAATTGTCATCAGTTTAAATTTATACAACCATGTATTTATTGGATAGAATACTTCTAGAGCATAGCTGTTTTAAAAATCAGTGCCCTATTATACTGCTTCATGACATTATTGGCAAATAATAGATTTGGCAATTTCCTATTTAGCCTGAAACTATCATTTACATAGTAAAATGCTAAGGCTAACACTGAGATCTCAAAGGCAGCTCAATTAAATAAGTATGTAACAGATGCCTCCTATACCCTTCACACTCTGCAGAATAAAAGCCTTCCAAAAGTTTAAAATTGAGTAGAGGAGATAAAGTGATATACAAGTAACAATGGTTGTAGAACAAAGTAAATATCATAAAAGAGGGCTCAACAATGTGCCAAGACAGTTACTAAAAGGGAGATATTGCTGAGCACAGTGGTTCATACTGTAATCCCAGCACTTTGGAAGGCCAAGGCAGGCAGATGGCTTGAGCCCAGAGTTCAAGACCAGCGTGGCAAATTGACAAAACCATATCTCTACAAAAAATAAAAATAAAAAATTTAGCCTGGGCATGGTGGCATGCACCTGTAATCCCAGCTACTGGAGGCGGGGGGCCTAGGCGAGAGGACTGCTTGAGCCTAGGAGGTTAAGGCTGCAGTGAGCTGTGATCACGCCACTGCACTCCAGCCTGGGTGACCAAGTGAGGCCCTGTCTAAAAGAAAAGAAAAAGAAAAGGGACAGATTATTTTGGCTATGAGGCATGAGAAATAAATTAGGGAGGGATGCATTAAGCTGTTTCTTGAATATAATTTGTTTTCAACAGGCAGAGAAGTAGAGATGGAAATTGGGAAGGAAAATACTCCAGGAAAAAAATATGGCATAAGTAAGGGCACAAAAGATAGGTAACAAAGGTTATACCTGGATAATGGTGAGTGGTCCAGTCTGGCTAGATCATGTGAACAGGAAGGTAGTGAGAAATATGGCTTACTAGGTAGACTGAGGCTAAATAGTAAAGGGCCTTAAACTTCTAGCCAAAGAATTTGGACTTGACTTTACAGCTAGTAAGAAGAAAATAAAATCCCTTTAGCCTAGTGTCATCCAAACCAGGACCCCAGAGCAATAATAGCTTTGTGGTATCAATAAAACAAAGTTTCCTAACTTGGACAGATCACCTACCTCACAAGTAATTACAAACATTAAGCAAGGTAAAGAAAGGGGAAGGGCTTTCAACAAAGTATAAAGCAAGCACAATGTAATGTTAAAAACGTATAACATAATACAATGATCCAGATGATTCCTAGAGTGACACACACCCAAGGAAACCAGAGCAAAATGACGTATTTGGGCATAGCAATAGACTGTTAACAAATAAGACTATAAAACACAGTTCTAATAATTTTTAAAAGGTATAATTTCAGTAGGCAAATTGATAGGAAACAACACACTATTCGAGTACCTGGATGTGGAAAGGTTGATAATGGACTTTCTGGGTTAATGGAAACGAATGTCCCAAATATGATGTTTGAGCTCCCACCAAATGGTTGGCCATGCTGTGTACTCAATTGCAATGGTAGAGAACTTCCTTTATTAGTGTGTTCTCACACTGCTAATAAAGACATACCCAAGACTGGATAATTAATAAAAGAAAGAGGTTTAATGGACTCACAGTTCCACATGGCTGAGGAGGCCTGACAATCTTGGTAGAAGGCAAAGGAGAAGCAAAGTCATATCTTACGTGGTGGCAGGCAAGAGAGCTTGTACAGGAGAATTCCCATTTATAAAACCATTTATATAACTTGTGAGACTTATTCACTACCACAAGAACAGTAGGGGGGAACCACGCCCATGCTTTGATTATCTCCACTTGGCCCCGCCAATGACACATGGGAATTATTACAATTCAAGGTCAGATTTTGGTGGGGACACAGCCAAACCATATCACTTCTTAAGGTTACAATGCAACTTATTTAATGTATCAGCCAACTCAAATGGTTAGAAATTTTTTTAGATTCAATAACAATCTGTATTACTAAACAACTAAGTATCTAACAATTTTAAATGAAGAACTGAATGAGCTACAGGAAGATTAATCTTAACATGTAGTATATACTGAATTGGAGAGCAGATCAAAGACAGCAAGAAAAGACTTTTGTGGCAGACCAGATCAAGAATCTAGAAGACCTAACTGCAAGCGGTAACAGTACAAATGCAAAGGAGAAAACCTATTCCAGAGACAGAATTTAGGGCATTTAATAAAAGACAGGATGCACAAGGTAGTGATGGATGAGGCAGGTAGGAGAAGTCACAAATGAATGAGATCAGAAGTGGTAGGGTTAGAGAATGAGGACCTTATTAAAAGAAAGTCAAAAAACAAAAGTTTGCTGGGGGAAAATGTCAAATCAGTGTTTGAATACATTTGCATGCCAACAGAACACGCAAATAGAGAAATAAAGCAAACCAGGTAAAAAGCAATTTTAAACTCAAGAGAGAAGCCAAGGTATAGCTACACGAAGCTGTGAGATTAATGGGAAAAATTAAGCAGGGTGGCTACTAAATCTAGGCTCCTTGGCACAGAGAATATGTATTTAGATCATTTGGATAGCTTCAGACATGGTTCGGAACCATGTCTGTGGCTGGTGAGGCCCAAAAGAAACTGGCTTACAGTGGGTTCACTCTAGTGCCTCTGATCTCATTAGGAGCCAGCTCAAAGTGAACCAGCCCAAAAAGGGGTAGCTTTGGCCAGATGGATCTATGTGTTACATGTTTGTATCAGGGCTTACATTAGACGTTGCCCAGACTGATCTCAAACTCCTGGACTCAAGTGATTCTCCTGCCTCCGCCTCCCAAAGTGCTGGGATTACAGATGTTAGCCACCATTCCCAGCCTGGACAGACACATTTTATTTTGGCAAATTCCGTGGCACTTGCAGCTCCAAGTCTAAACATAATGACAGACTTATTTTCAAGTCCTAGCTCAAGATGATTAAAGCACATATTGCATATTCCACATTTATCTTTCTCTACCAAGTTGGCTCCAATCAGAGCTCCCTGACCTAGGATCAAGGGACGGTTCTCAGAGATTAAAAGTCTTTGAGTTTCTGGCTTCAGCTAGAAACCAGCCCTGAAAAAATCCTGTTAGTCCACGCCTTGAGGTTTGGCAATGATTTTTCTTTTAAAAATTATTAGTAAAGACCTCAAACTTGGGACCTTTTATCTCTCCCACTTGAATACAGTGCATTTTCACTCAAAGAGGTTATGGTACTTCTCAAATGAAGAAAGCAGTGAGTACATTTATCTTCCAACAGTCCCAGCTGTAATCATTACTGTTGCAGTTACAGGAAATTTCCAAATACAAAGGATAAATGTATGTTCCCCCTCGGTTTCATCAGAGTAGTACAACCTGTGACAGAACTACTCAGGCCATCACATTGCACAGTGATGATTTTATTTAAGGCACAGATGTGAACACAAGATTCTGTTTTACCAAAGAATACGATTTCAATCATATTTTAACTCATTTCACCTTTCCAATCTTTCCCCTTCTTCCCAAAGAGCAAATGATTTGCACTGAGCCACTTCAATAAACTATGAAATCCAATGTATTTGATAGGGTGAAGTTTACCGTTTTAAACAAAACTGGAATAGTCACTTCATAATTCATCTTTTTTATATGGTCAGATTCTTTACAGCATGTCGTTTTAAAGCTAAATAAAATTTCAATGGGCTTTGGAGCTATGGAGACATGTTCCAGGTGGTTATAAGGGGCTGTTCCCCAGGTTACCTAACGGTCTTCACCCTAGTAAACAGCGTATGCATGTATGGACTCTATTGCCAGTTATTGGCAAACAAGAATGGCCTACACCATATAGGAACTATTTCTCAGAAAATAAATGCGTAAACCAAGATTCAGACTCGATTTTATCTGTAAATGCCACAGTCCTGCGGCACCCTGATATCCACCACCCCTGACCAGCGCCTTTAGCCTTTGCACAGAGAGGTCATAGTGGTAGAAGCCCTGCAGAAACTAAAAATGGCCGGATTGCTCAACCTGACTTAAGACTGGCCAGATATCAGAGAGGGCAGCAGAGGGTATTCCACAAATCCCTATTTCAATCCTCAACCCTTCTGCTCTAAATGTCTAGCCTTGGCCTATAAGGCAGAAGCAGAAGGGGCCGCGGCTTTCTGTCACTGAGGCGGCTTTGGTCGCAACTTACCCCTCCGGACCAGCTGCGGTTAGAGTGGCCAAACCAGGAGCCTTTAATGCCGCAGCCCTTTATCCACATTTAAACGCTATTTAAATCACCTGCTTCCACCGCGGTAATTGCGGGCTGTCTACCCAAGGGCAGCCCTCAAATTGGAGAGCTAACTGTAAGCAGGTGGCACAACACTGGAATCACCGCATCGGGTCCAGCAGCTGCGCGGTGCGACTGTACTAGTCTTATAGGAGGGGTTGCTCCGAGGAGGAGAGAAATAGAAGGGATGCAAGTGGCGAAGATAGGCACTTAGGCTGAAGCCTGGGCTCAGGAAAACTTGAGAATTTCACCCTCCCTAGATCCCAGGGTAGTTGCTCAATTGCTATCTTTGGGGAAGCGGGAAGCATGGAGAAGAGCGCGATCTGTGCTGCAAGAAGGGGTGGAAGCCTAAGTATCCAAGACCCTGCTGGCAAACAGCCCAGTGGTACAACAATGCAGGCATACTACTACCCCCAAATCATCTGCTTCCAGGGCGGGTAATTGTGGGCTGTCTAGCCCAGGGCGGCTGCAAATTAGAGAGTTCACACCCTAACCTGCGGCTCAGAGATGAGCCAACACCTTGGGTCAGCCACGGAGGGGTAAGAGATGAGGACGTCAGTAGGAAAATGGACCCCAGTCCCAGAAACTTGGCCTGAAAATTTAACTCCTTCCTTCCCAGTGGCTCTGAGGTAGTCTTCCTGAGCTGTATGAAGCCCAGCCCGCTGAATTTGCAGGCTCAAAGACATGCCCTTTCCACCCTCTCCTACTTCCGTCTGTTCCCAGCTGTGCCTCATGTACAATCATCTAAATAATCTACAGCTTGGTTCCCCTGGCCAAGAAAACAAAGGATTCCTTCTTGGAAGTCTACACAAGATACGACTGAATGTAGTGGTGGTGGGCAGGTCCTGCTTCCTCATTCGGGGACAAGATACTCCTAAATAAACTCCCCCTTTTAAATAACAACAACAAAAAAAAAACACCCGTGGTAGGCTCTAGAGTTAGCTTTCAGCTGAGAAGTACTTTTCCAGCACTTCTGTGCAGTCACAACTTTTGTGGGTAGCAAGGGGAAAATCTTAAATACTTGTTTACTAATGTCTCTCCCCAAGTCCTTGGGTGGCACAGATGGCGAGGAGATGGCTGCAGGGACCAGGAGAAACCCCTGAAGCAGAGACTTGTTATAACACACATTTCCCTTGCCAGGGTCTCCTTGCCAAAGCATTTTTCTTAAACGTCTGATAGTGACAGATCAAGCTGTTTGCTCCAATCCTGGGCCCAGAGAGGAAAGGCGAGCCACTCATGAGTGGCTATCACTACTTTCCCACTCCAGGGTTCCATCACAAGGAGTCTGAAGCACAACTTGGCGCGGGCAGATCCTCATGCCTGAGCAGCAGTGGGAACCTGGGAAACCCACTCAATGGGGTATTGGGGATTCTTGCGGGAAGAGGCAAGGGGGAGTCTCGGGAACCACAGGGAAGTACCTTCAGGCTCTCAGGGCAGGATCACAGAGATGGCCCCAGATACCCAGCGATCTCCCCGGTCTAGTGCTTGGTGGGAATCCCCAGGAGCTGCAGCGCATTGCTGGGGAACCCCTTGCTGCTCCAGCTAGGAGCCGCCTTGAGCCTCTTCCCAGCTCCGGTTGCTCTCTCAGCTGCGAGCAGAAATGTGGGCAGTCAGAAGTGCCCAGCTGAAAATTGCCTTCCAGGCTGCAGAGCCCGCGCACCAGCCATAGAGAGACGAAGATCCCGCCGAGAAAACGCAACGCACGGGCTCGCGGGCACCTGATGGACAGCGCACGCTCCTTCCAGACGAAGAGCCCCTGACGCTGGGAGTTCTATTCCCTAAACTTTCTGGTAAGGCTAAAGGAAGAGAAAGCAAACAGGCAAGTTTCCAGGCGCGGAGACCAAAGCAGCAGGAGAGATACAGCCTCGGTTGGCTGCGGCCTGCCCTACTGCCACCTGAGAGCGCTGCGCGTTCTCCCTCGGCCCTTGCCAGTCAACTCTCCAGCTCTGCGAGCGGGCATTACCTGAGTCTTGCAAAACAGCCGGCAAAAGTCCAGCAGGTATCAGACGCGTAGTTCCATGTCCAGGACGAGATGGCAAGCCGGCTTCTGGAGAGCGCGGGCTCGGACTTCCCAGGTAGTCCGAGTGGCTGCCCAACAACTAGCGGTGCTGGAGGGGGCGCGAGGAAGACCGCGTCTCCCCAAACAGCTGACAGTACAGCCCTGTTTTCGCTACTCCCTGTCTTTACAAAGAGAATGCCAGGAAACTTCCCCCAGGCCAGGGAAAATTTCTGGAGTTCGGCAGAGCTTCTGTCGACTTTGCGGAGAACTGGAAAGGGAGAGGTTAAGGAGGGTTTCTAAATCACTCAGCTCCGTAGTTAGAATGGCAGGTGCTGCCTCTCTCTCTGTGACTGGACTCTCCTAAGTCGCCTGCCTCCCAGACGCTTCCTTTTGAGCGACTTCGCTTCGGAGCAGCCCTGCTCCAGCAACACCTTGCCTCGGCCAAGCGGTACACGCCGGGACGCGGGCGCCTCAGCCTGTGGCCCTCGCGCCTCCTGCGAGGTACAGACACTCCAGAAGGAGCGAAACACCAGCTGCCCTGTCGCCCTGGCGGAGGCTTAGGCTACAGATGCAAACTCTGCCTGCCCACCTCTCTCCCTCCTGTTCCCCGCTCCAGCCTTTCCGTGCAGCCAGTGCGCAAAAGCCCACAAGTCTCCCTTAGCTCCAAAGAGGGAGGGGCTCCTGGAAAGTGAGCCCCAGGCTCGCCTCACATCCTGCCACCGCTGCTGCAGCCTCCAAAATATGCCTGGATTGGAAGTGGGAGGGTAGTGGAAGTCACCGAGAGCTGCGTTTTCGTCGCTAACAGTTTGGTGCCTCCTGGCTGACTGATTGCACCGGGGAGGAGGTGGGAATTAGAGAGAAGCCCTCTGGCACGTCACGAAAAGAGCTGCTTCTGCTCCTCCTCCTCTTCCACACCCCTTTAGATTTGGGAGCCCGGGGAGGAGAGGCAGATTGAGAAAGGATGCCAACCCCAAGTCCCCCATCCCCTGGTTTAAAAAAAAAAAAGAAAAATAGCGCTTCCCTTTTACCTTTCTCGGGAGAATGAAAGCGTGTCCCGGCAGCGCCGTCTAGCGTCCGTACCAGAGTAGGCCGGTGTACAGGATTGGGGCGAGCGCTCAGATGAATGCAGATATGGAAAGCCACTAAAAGTTTTTCAGCTCTCCTGGTCTACAGTTCCAGCCACTGAACAGGTATCTAGTTCAGTCAGGAGTTCATCTGCTTGATTCCCTGGAGACTGGAACTTGCTTGTAAAGACGCAAGCCGCCTAATTTTTCTTAAGATTAGAGCTTTACGGGACCGGAGAGAACTCTTCTTTTCCACCCCTCCCACCTATAAGATCCTTAAGACTCAGGGTTCTCCAGCCCCGCCAATCATGGGGCAGGCAGGTAATGTCCTAGGACGCGGTGATGGCCTTGAGTTAGAATCCTGTCCTCAATCATTCTGCCATGCTCCAGGGGCTCGCCAACCATGCATCTGACCTCCTGCTCTCCAAAGTCCTGTAACCCAGGAACCCCTCTTTTTTAAGCAACACGGGGTAGAGGGTCTATGACTCAGGACCAGCAGCGTTCCTAGATCGCAGCGTTTAAGAGTCCCGTTGCCGCTCCAGGTGTCTTCCCAAAGTGTTTCGCTGGGCTCTCGGGCGCCGCGCTGATTAACGCACTTTACAGGATTGCTCATTTAACGGGTCAGCTGAGCGCTGTTCTCCAGCATTTGATGCTGCGCTGAGCTCCTATTAATTTGTCTTTCTATGAGCTTTCTCCAGCTGTTCTCCCGAGGCTGTTCCATCGCTCTGCATTAGCCACAGGGAGCGAGCCAGAGACGGATACAGAGCCCAGGAGGGAGAATTGAGCGTTTGGTAGGTACATGGCGCGCAGCGCAGACTCGCGCCTTTCCACTCAACTTCTTTGGCCGCTTGGCCTCGGTCCACCTTCCACACAACTTTTAAGGCCGGAGCCTGTGCGTAATTAAGGTTATTCTCCCTTTCTCGCCTCTCTTGCCAAGTTTATGCACTATTCCCCTGTGGACCATCTCTTTAGCCAAATCCAGCAAAACCGCAACCCCCATCCTGGAAAACTTCAGCAATTGGGGTTAAGTTGGGGATCTACAGAGGACGAATGTAAAAGGAAAGGTCCTTTGGGAGGGAACCAATACCAAGCTATCCTCCTGGTTTTCGTTGTTTATATGTATGGGAGGGGGAAAATGGGCTGTATTTTTAAAAACAGAAAATGTCCTGCCATTTCTGCTTCTGTTTTTTTAAGTTTGTTTTCATATAAAAGTCCATTCTCTTGAGGTTTTGTTCTCTGTGTGTGTGTGTGTGTGTGTGTGTGCTTGATTTTTTAAATTATACTTTAAGTTCTGGGGTATATGTGCAGATCGTGAAGGATTGTTACATAGGTATACACATGCCATGTTGGTTTGCTGCATCCATCCCCCTGTCATCTATATTAGGTATTTCTCCTGTTATCCCTCCACAATCCCCCAATACCCTGCTCCTCCTCCCCTAGCTCTCCCACCCCCAAACAGGCCCTGGTGTGTGAGGTTCCCCTCCCTGTGTCCATGTGTTCTCATTGTTCAACATACAGTTATCAGTAAGAACATGAGGTGTTTGGTTTTCTGTTCTTGTGTCAGTTTGCTGAGAATGATGGTTTCCAGTTTCAGGAGATAGCCAGCCTATTTTCACTTCCTCCTTGCCTATGGAGCTCATGCAAACTTTCCTACACTAGCCGGCTAGCCCTGTACAACCTTCATCACCACTTCTACCCAACCCCCTCCACACCTACCTTACTGTTAGTGGTCCTCAATGCCAACTGCCACGTGCTTCCAACCAGCGGGGTATGGCAGCAATATGGGGTGGCCCCTTGGTAGAAGGACACCTCCTGGTCAAGTCTTTCCTTTCTGGTTGGATCCCTGGTACCTCCAGCCTGGCCTTTAGCATAGCACTAGCCCCCAGGCCCTGGGCCTTAGCTGACCAGCAGGGATGTCCATGGATGAGACCATCTGATCAAGCCATGGGACACTTTACTTACATTGGGGTGTTAAGAATCAAGCAGTCAGGGTAAGGAGAGCTCATTCAGGATCCTAGCCAATAAGATCCCTAGGCAAATCATCAAGTAGACAATACATTTAAAATATACAACAAGCCTCTTCCTGTCCTATTGGTTTCTCCTTTCATCATCTTTCTATACCTAGGGTCTTGCTCTGTCACCCAGACTGGAGTGTAGTGGCATATGCAACTAATTTGACCCAACTTCACTCTAATACCCAATGCCTTTATGTATTAAGTTCTGTACCTCCCACCCTACCAAAACTTACTCCCTTCTGTACCTACCATTTTTTCAGTACTCTCTCTGCTGACAATGGTTGGTATTCTAGTCTGATTAATGCCTAACTAATATGATTAACTCTACTTTCCTGGGTTACATCACCCTTCACCAGAAACTTTCAGAATTAGGAACTTAAGACATCATGGCAAATCAATGGATTTTCTCTGGATGGGGGAGGGGCTCTTGGTATTCATCAAAGAGGGATGCTTGTTTGGCCAATCATACCAGTCCAGTTTGTGGGTTCTTAAAAAAATTTTTTTATTATACTTTAAGTTTTGGGGTACATGTGCAGAACATGGAGATTTGTTACATAGGTATACATGTGCCATGGTGGTTTGCTGCATCCATCACCCCATGATCTACATTAGGTATTTCTCCTAATGCCATCCCTACCCTAGCCCCTCCAGTCTCTGACAGGCGCCGGTGTGTGATGTTCCCCTCCCTGTGTCCAGGTGTTTTCATTGATCAACTCCAATTTATGATTGAGAACATGCAGTGTTTGGTTTTCTGTTCCCCTGTCAGTTTGCTGAGAATGATGGTTTCCAGCTTCATCCATGTCCCTGCAAAGGACATGAACTCATCCTTTTTTATCGTTGCATGGTATTCCCTGGTTTATATGTGCCACATTCTCTTTATCCAGTCTATCATTGATGGTCTTTAAGGTTATTCCAAGGCTTTGCTATTGTGAACAGTGATGCAATAAACATATGTGTGCATGTGTCTTTATAATAGAATGATTTATAATCCTTCGGGTATATACCCAGTAGTGGGATTGCTGTGTCAAATGGTAATGTCCAGTTCTAGATCCTTGAGGAATTGCCACACTATCTTCCACAATGGTTGAACTAATTTACACTCCCAGCAACAGTGTAAACGTGTTCCTATTTCTCCACATCCTCTCCAGCATCTGTTATCTCCTGATTTTTTAATGATCGTCATTCTAACTGGCGTGAGATGGCATCTCAATGTGGTTTTAATTTGCATTTCTCTAATGACCAGTGATGATGAGCTTTTTTTAATGTTTGTTGGCTGCATAAATGTCTTCTTTTGAAAAGTGTGTGTTCATATCCTCGGCTGCATAAATGTTTTCTTTTGAGAAGTATGTGTTCATATCCTTTGGCTACTTTTTGATGGGGTTGTTTGATTTTTTTCTTGTAAATTTGTTTAAGTTCTTTGTAGATTCTGGATATTAGCCCTTTGTCAGATGGGTAGATTGCAAAAATTTTTCCCATTCTGTAGGTTGCCTGTTCACTCTAATGATAAGAGCTTCTGCACAGCAAAAGAAATTTAGTTAATTAAATCCCATTTGTCAATTTTGGCTTTTGTTGCCATTGCTTTTGGTGTTTTCATGAAGTCTTTGTCCTGAATGGTATTTCCTAGGTTTTCTTCTAGGGTTTTTATGGTTTTAAGTCTTACATTTAAGTCTTTAATCCATCTTGAGTTAATTTTTGTATATGATGTAAGGAAGGGGTCCATGTTTCATGGTTTTTAAAAGTGATCTTAAAGGAGTTCAGGAAAGTAAGAATAAAGAATCCAAAAAGGAATAAGATGCCAAGAAAACGAGGAAGGAACTAGTGAACTCTTAGAAAAGTTCTGGGTAAGACCTCATGGTCTAGTACCTTGTTTCTCAAAATGTTTTCCATGAACTAGCAGCACGTGTGACCTTGTTAGAAATGCAACCTCAGGCCCCACCCCCAGACCTACTGTTTCAGAATCTGCACTTTACCAAGATCCCCAGGTAATTTTGTATGCACATTAACATTTCAGAAGGCTTTTCAAGAAAATCTTTCAATTCTGCCTCACCCAGTACAGGAAAAGGAACAATGAGTATAATAATCCCAATTGCAAATAATGAAATCTTGTCATATGATAAGCACCTAAGAATAAGGCCAGTGTCATATCTGTTTAGGGCAATTAGATCCAGTCTATTTCATGACCAAGGATGATCAAATTATGATTAGTCCATAGTCCCCCTACCTACAGATGGCCTTTTTGGCAAAAGTGCCCTAGGTTACATGAAGGAATTACTGCTGCTGAAGAAACACATCAATTCCCATGGCCCAGTAGGGTAGAGTTAGTATCATCATCTTCCCAATAATATTAAGAACAGAATTTTACATATTTTTCCAAATCTTGGGCACTTGGTATATTCTCATGATAAACAGTGAGAAGAGCTGATAACCATTTAGTAAGGCCAAACTTTTTTTAATGTTATCAATTGAGATAAATAGCTTTGCTTAAAAAAAAATTAACCAAAAAATATGCTGAACTTTATTCTCTCTGCACAAGGTAAATCTCAAAGTAGCCTCTTAGGATAGTAAGGGGAGAGACCAGACTACAAACAGTTATTCTGTGTCTACTGCATCCCAGGTACCTTACATACTTGATTTTATATCATCCATGTTCCTAGACCTGACTGATGGCCAAAATTACTGGTTTAGCATCTTGTTAAAGATTCCTTGGACCATGCCCCAGATCTGTTAAATCAGAATCTCAAGGAGTGGACTTCCTCAAGTGGGAAACAATTTTCTAAGCAAAACTCAAAATCCATAAACCAAAAAGAAAAAGATCGATACTTTTTACTATGTACAAATTAATTTCTCCAAAAAAAAACACCATACACAAAGTCAAAAGGCAAACTATAAACTGGGAGAAACTGCAATTCCTTAAACAAAGGGAAATTTTTATAAATATATAAAGGGCTCTTACAAACCAGTTGGGAAAAAATCAACCCAATAGAAAAATAGGCAAATGACATGAATAGATACTACATGTTTAAACAATGCAAATGGGCATACATAAATTGAGAGCTAACTGCAATCCAGACCATAATGGCGAAGAATAAACATTTGATGGTATACAATATAGGCAAGCGTGTGAAGAAATAGACCCTCTCATTCAGTTAGCTAGAATGTCTACTAGTGCAACCACACTGGAGAGCAATGTGACAACATCTATTGAAATTGTACATATATACATACTCACATATACAAAGGTATTTCTGGGTGAATACTCAAGAAACTGGCAACAATGATTGTTGGAAGGGGAGGTGACTGACAATGTGGGGTGAGAGGCGAATTTATGTTTCATTATGTATTATGTGGTACATTTGATTATTGTTTCTAAATCTTCACGCTGTCACTATTTAAAAATTGTATATTTACATTCTTTAACTTGAGGCTTTGAGTACCTCCCACTCCACTAGAGTTGACCAAAGAAATATTAGCAGACTTGATGTCAGCATCTTGGTCTCTTGTGCTTTTGCCATCCACCACTAACCCTGGGTAGCTCCTGGTCCAATGAGAATGAGATACGTGGTATACATCTGAAAGCAACCCATAGCTTTATACCAAGCTAAGATAAGTTCAGTTAAACCTCAATGGACTTACAGACCTCTGAGCAAGAAACATAAATATATATTGTTATGTGCCACTTTTACCTTGTGTTGGGAGGAGGGGGTTGTTACAAAGCATTACTGTACCAATAACTAAGATAATTCACTTTACACTTAGAAATATTCACTATGTGCATCTATTACTTTCCATTTAACAAATGCTTCCTTTGATCAAAAAGCAACTTAATTATCTATCATTAGGACATTGATTAAATGAACTATGGAACATTCATATGATGAAATTCTATGCAACTTGAAAAGCAAATGAGGAAACTATGTACTGATATAGAAGTATCTGCAAGGTGTAGAGTTACAAGAGAAGCACAGGTTGCAGAACAACATGCTTATGATGCTTCTATTTGTGTAAAAAAAAGTTGAGGAGAATAATAATATGTATTTGGTTGGAAAAATATTCATGAAATGTATCATATAATTTACTGGTGGGGAGAGGGTGGTACTAGGTAGAGATAGAAGGGAGTTATTTCATGAAGTACTTTTTATACTTCCTTTGTTCTTCTCTGAAACCATATAAGTACATTTCCTCTTCGAAAATACTTAAAATTAATTTTAAAATACAATTTAGCTGGGTGTGGTGGCTCACGCCCATGATCCCAGTCCTTTGGGAGGCTGAGATGAATCACTTGAGGCCAGGAGTTTGAAACCAGCCTGGGCAACATAGTGAGACCCAGTCTGTACAAAAATAATTTAAAAATTAGCTGGGCAAGGTGGCACACACCTTTGGTCCCAGCAATTTGACAGGCTGAGGCAGAAGAATCACTTGAGTCTAGGAGTTCAAGCCTGCAGTGATCCATGATTGCACCACTGCACTTCGGCCTGGTAACAGAGTGAGACCACCAAAAAATAAATGAAATAGAAACAAAATACAATTTGTCCATTTTTATATAAGCTCCTCAAGTACTGGATAAACACAAAAGAAACTGACAACAGTGGTTTTTTGTAAGAGGGACCAGGAAATTTCCTATCGGGGCTGGGAGGCAAATTTAAGTTTCATTAAATACTTGTGGATTCCAATTATCAGCCAGGTTTGGGAATCACAGATTTAGTCTTTACAACAACATTGCCAGGTAAATTATTTCATCTCTTTTTAGTAGTTTAGAAAACTAGAAGTTAGAATTATTAAGTAACTTGGTCATGGTCTTTTCTGTCTTTTTTCCAAGCCTGCAATTTTTCCACTTCAACATACTACCTACCCACTGGAGTACACAAACTAATATATATATGTGTGTGTGTGTATTTTATATATATATAAAATATATATATGTGTGTATATATATATATATTATATACTTCAGCAATGAAAACTGACATAGAGAAGTTCAATTTTTCAATTTAGGCCTCCTTTTTTTCTACTTTCATCATACTCTTATTTCCCTGGGGCCAAAATGAAAGAAGCAAAAATGTGTGTGTGTGTGAGAGAGAGAGAGAGAGAGAGTGTGTGTGTGTGTGTGTGTGTGTGTGTGTATAGAAAGTTGGATTTACATCTGCCATTTTATTTTTGCTTTCTATATGTCTCAGGTCTTTTTGTTCCACTACTCTTTGTTTACTGCTTTCTCTTGCATTAAGTAATGTTTTCTGTGCAACATTTTAATTCTTTTTATGAGTTTTTTGTTATATTTTTGAACTATTTCTTACTGGTTGCTATAGGGCTTACCAAATACATCTTATGAGAATCTATTTCAGATTTATATTTACATAATTCCAATGATATATAGAAATGGTAGTCCTATATAGCTCTGTTCCCTCATCTTCATTTTTGTATTATTGCCATATACATTACATCTATGTTATAAACCCAATAATGCATTTTTATAATTATTATTGTATATAATTTTATGTCTTCTAAAGAAGCTGAGAGAAGAAAGGAAAGCAAATATATATGTTATATATGATGTATTATCAACCTTATTTACCATTTCTGGATCTCTTCATTTGTTCTCATGGATTTGAATTACCATCTGGTGCTATTTTCTTACTTTAATACAATATTGCTCCTACCCACTTCATTTGTGTTGTTATTGCAAAGTATGTTACATTTCTATATGTTATAAGGCAACAACAATGATTTTATACCATTGCTTTTTAAATCAGTAAAGCTAACAAAGGAAAATATTTTCATATTGGCTGTCAAAATTACATAATTACCTTTGTTTTTTCATGTGGATTCACATTAGAGTCAGTCCTCCATAACCATGAGTTTGACATCTGTGGATTCAACCAACCACAGATTTAAAATATTTGAGGAGGCCAGGCTCTGAGTCTTATGCTTGTAATCCCAGCACTTTGGGAGGCCAAGGTGGGTGGATCACCAGAGGTCAGGGGTTCCAGACCAGCCAGGCCAATGTAGTGAAACCCCATCTCTACTAAAAATACAAAATTAGCCACGCATGGTGGTGTGCTCCTGTAATCCCAGCTACTTGGGAGACTGAGGCAGGAGAATCACTTGAACATGGGGGGCAGAGATTGCATTGAGCTGAGATCCCACCATGGCACTCCAGCCTGGGCAAGAAGAGCAAATCCCCATCTCAGAAAATAATAACAACAATAATTTGACAAAAAGAAAACAGAATTTCACTAAGTTTCAAAAAGCAAAAGTTGAACTTGCCATTCTCTGAGTACTACATTGAATCCTTGTGAATGAAGTGATATACAGATATTTTATTAGGTATTACTATAAGAGTAATGTAGAGATGATTTAAAGTATACAGAAGGATGTGGGTAGTTTCCATGCAAACATTGCATCATTTTATATCGGAGACTTGAGCATCTGCAAATTTTGGCATCCTCAGGGAATCCTGGACCCAATCCTCCACAGATACCATGGCACAACTCTACGTTGTGTGGTCACTTGCTTTCATACTAAAGAATCTCAATTAGTATTTCTTATAAAGTGGCTCTTCTTGCAACAACTCATTGTTAGTCCATCTTGGAATGTTTTCTTTTTGCCTTCATTTTGAAAGGTGATTTTGTTGAATATGTAATTCTTGATTGATAGATTTTTTTTTTCTTTCTACATTTTAAATATATCTTCCTGCTGCCTCTGGCCTCCATTGTTTCTGATGAAAAATCAGCTTTTATCTTACTGAGATTTCTTGTTGACCATAGTTTATTTATTTAAACATATTTATTTTTACTTTTCTGAAGCCTTGTCTGTTAAAAACAACAGGTTGGCCATCTACCAGGCAGTTTCTGTTGCCTAAGGTGTTATTTTTCCTGTATATGGGTAACACTTTCCGGTTTTTTCTTTTTTGCATATCTTGTAATTTTTGTTGAAAACTGGATATTTTAGGCAATCCATTGTTGTATCTCTGGATACTGATTCCCTTCTCCCTCTGAGGCTTATTTTTTGTTTTACTTGCTTGTTTGTTGGGTGACTTAGCTAGGCTATTTTAATGAAAGCCATTGTTCTCATAGTGTGTAGATTTTGGTGTCATTTTTCAGAAGATACCACCTTAGCATACAGTCAGTCATCCTGGAATTACTGTGATTTTAGCAGGACTTTCTTAGTCTCTTTCCCTAAACTCTCTGTTAGGCTGTATGCCTTAGTATCACATACAGCTGTTATGCACCACTAATTGGGGCTGATTTCTCTATTGTTTTCAGCATTGCTTTACAGTCTAATCCAGCTAAATTTGAGCACGAGTTTTAAAGCCAGTCTTCTGAGGTTTGTTCTGACCCCAAGCGGATTCTTTTTAGCTGTGTCTTTCCTTGCTTTTCCCTAGTGAACTAGCAATACTATGGTTTCACTTGCTGCTCTTTTTTTTTTTTTTTAATTGTACTTTAGACTCTGGGGTACATGTGCAGATCATGCAGGATTGTTGCATAGGTACATACATGGCAATGTGGTTTGCTGCCTCCATCTCCATGTCACCTATATCTGGCATTTCACCCCATGTTATCCCTCCCCAACCTCCCTACCCCATGCTGTCCCTCCCCTAGTCCCCCGCAATAGACCCCCCTGTGTGATGTTCCCTTCTCTGTGTCCATGTGTTCTCATTGTTTAAAACCTACCTATGAGTGAGAACATACGGTGTTTGATTTTCTGATTCATCCATGTCCCTACAAAGGACACAAACTCATCATTTTTTTGTGCCTGCATAGTATTCCATGATGTATATGTGCCACATTTTCCTTGTTCATTCTATCATCGATGGGCATTTGGGTTGGTTCCACGTCTTTGCTATTGTAAACAGTGCTGCAATAAACATATGTCTGCATGTGTCTTAGAACGATTTATAATCCATTGGATATATACCCAGTAATGGGATTGCTAGGTCAAATGGAATTTCTATTTCTAGGTCCTCGAGGAATCACTACACTGTCTTCCACAATGGTTGAACTAATTTACACTCCCACCAACAGTGTGAAAGTGTTCCTATTTCTCCACATCCTCTCCAGCATATGTTGTCTCCAGATTTTTTTAATGATCGCCATTCTAACTGGCATGAGACAGTATCTTGATGTGGTTTTGATCGGCATTTCTCTAATAATCAGTGATACTGAGCGTTTTTTCATATGTTTTTTGGCCTGATATGTCTTCTTTTGAAAAGTGTCTGTTCATGTCCTTTGCCCACTTTTGAGTGTTTTTTTTTTCTTGTAAATCTGTTTTAGTTCTTTGTAGATTCTCGATATTAGCCCTTTGTCAGATGGGTAGATTGCAAAATCAGGCAAGAAAAAGAAATAAAGGGTATTCATTAGGAAAGGAGGAAGTCACTTGCTGTTCTTAATTAAAAGGAGCTACCAGCCTTCTATTTGTTAACTATGAAAATCTCCATTGTTTTATTAAAGAGTACCTTTAGGCTTGAACTTCTCATACTCTGCTTCAATAAAGTCAGTTCCTTTTGGAAAAACTTCAGAAATTTCTGTTCTTATGTACAGTCTCTCCATGGGAGCAAAATCTCTGAGCCATGCTCCAAGCACTGGGCAAGAGTGGTAGCTTCTGATCTTCTCAGCTTGTCTCTCCCAGCATGGAACCTCTGCCCTACAAGTGATTTAGAGCAAGGGTGGCTGCCATCTCCAGTAGTCTAATTCTCCTATGCCTTGTGTAGAGTTTCTACCCTATGAATGGGGGCTGGGTGAAGGAAGGGCTCCCTCCATCTCTCAGCCACACACCAGTAATTCAGCATCTTCAACTCCAAATTGGATCAGATAACAAATGCTGGTGTCTTGCCCCTCCCAGTAAAATACCTTATCCCTGGATTTACAGCTGAGGAGAGACAGAGTTCCAATTTCTTGGCCACACCTACCTGGAGTAAAGCTTCTATCTAGTTGAGCTGAAGTGTGTCATGAATCGTGTTTCACGGATTCTAACTGTTCTTACTGAGTTTTAGATTTTTTTGAAAAAATATTTCTTTACTTGCTGTATGCCCTTAGGACAATTTTCAGATTTATTTCTTTATTTTTGGCTTTAGTTTTTATTAGTTATATTTGCTTCACTAGGGAGTAGGTCTGCGGAGCTCCTCATGCTACCATCCTAGAAGTAGAACTCTTAAATGAGCTTTCAAAATTAAGTTGTGAAAGGGGTATAAACTGATATTGTTTGGCTCTATGTCCTCACCAAAATCTCATCTCAAATTGTAATCCTCATGTGTCAAGGGAGGGACCTCTAAACCCCACATGTTGAGGGAGGGAAGTGATTTGATTATGGAGGCAGTTCTCCCATGCTGTTCTCATGATTGTGAGTTCTCACGAGATTTTATGGTTTTAAAAGTGGCAGTTTCCCCTGTGAGTTCTCTCTCTCCTGCCACCATGTAAGAAGTGCCTTGCTTCCCCTTTGCCTTGCACCATGATTGCAGGTTTCCTGAGGCCTCCCCAGCCATGTGGAACTGTGAGTCAATTAAACCTCTTTCCTTTATAAATTACCCAGTCTTAGGTATTTCTTCATAGCAGTGTGAGAATGGACTAATACAATAACAATACAAGCCCTGTCCTTAGGAAGCAAATATTTACCAGAAGCAAGAAAAAAACTCACGGGTCATCACAGCACAGGTGAAAATTCAGTAAGTTCACTTTGAACAGAAGAAATTGTTGTGGAAAGTCACAGGAGGGAAAGACAATGTTGGGAGGAAACAGAGAAGGCTTCATGAAAGAGGTGACATCTCAGGGTGGCTTAAAAGATAGATGTACATGAAGAGGGAAATTTCAGGCAGAGGGCATAACATCAATTCATTCATTTGTTTACTGAATATTTGCTGAGTGCACTGTGTCACACCCTGTTTCTAGGTGCCGTGAAGAACATAAGCAAAAATCTCTGCCTGGATGGAACTTAAATTCTGGTGGCAATGGACAACAGAAAAGATATGTAATATATAAGCAAACGATATGATACAGAAGAAAATGGAAAATAGCTTTATGAAAAAAGTAAAGCAGGATAGGTGATACAGAGTTGGCCAGGAAGATGGTAATTCTGAATAGGGTGTTCAAGAAAGGCCTCACTGGAAATCTGAGGAGATTTGAGGAGGATCTTATAGAAGATGAGGGAAGAAGCCCATCCTATATCTGGGACAAAGTATTGCAAGCAGAACTAATAGGATGTGTGCAAAGGCCTTGAGGCAGGAGCACATTTAACAAAGAAGAGAAAACAGACTAGTATGGCAGGGACTAAGTGAAGGAGAAGAGAGCAGTATGATTCAAGTTTAAAAAAAAATAGTGGGAGTTCCAAAAAGTCTACGTCTGAGTAAATGTACGTGGTGGAAAGTCGTGGTGCGTTTTATAAGAAAAGGAGACTGTACAATGATTTGTGGCCTAACATCTCTAAAAAAGATGAATGAGAAAAAGGCCTGGAAAAAATGAATTGGTACAAAATTGTGAAGTGCTTCAAATGTCAGGCTAAGGATATTATATTTACCTCATTGGGAAAGACAGAACTTCACAGGTATTTGTTTTCAAAACCCAGAGTCATGAGGACACAGCATATGATGCCTTGTCCTCTCTCTTCATCCTCCTCATTTCTGTATGCAGACCTAACATGAGAAAGTGACAGGATCAAGCATCAGAAGGCAAGTACAGACCAGAGATAACATTGCGCTGGCATTCCCCTCTCCCATCTCAAGCCTTGATTGACTTCTTGGTGAAGGGGAGATCCCTGTCTAATATTTCACAGCTTTATTTAACAAAATGAGTTCCCATGTTTTACTACATTGTCACAAAATTTCTACTTATATCTCAGCTAAATCCCTTTACCTTTGCTTTATTCCTTAGAGAGGCAAGCAACTCTTCCATCAGCTTGGGTATCTGAAAAAAAGCAGGAAAAAGCTAAGCCTCAGACTGAAAAACCTCTGTCACCCTCAAAGAAAGGAAGTCAATATTTATTTATTTTTATAATCACCAAGAACCACCCTGTCAAAGGAAAGTCAGATATCACTAAGCATCAGCACATTTGCTAGAAAGGGTAACATCAGTTATAAACAGCCTTCTAAATCAATTGATTGCAGTTTGGGCTTTTATCACTAAAAGAAGAAAATACTCTGCATTATAATAAAAGAAAATCCCAATCATAGAACAAAAAGCAGCAGCAATTCAGAGAGTAAAAATGCACCTGATACTTAGGGAAACGGTTTTGTTACATCAGGAGCCAATAATATCTCTACAGTGATTCTTTAAATTGGACTTGGAATTCACACAGCAATGCTGTAGGATAAGGTTTCCAATTTTGACATGAATGCTTTTAAGACACTTAGAAATTGGGGCCAGTTTTAAAGAAAGAGTTCTCCATAAGGCAATTAATTATTGCTGTGTGTTTCTACATCAAACATACAGAGTTCTAGCAATTGAACTGTCAGCTGTCACTTCAGCTCATTTGTGGCACAAGGAAAACTCTCTTCATTAAGATGCTGTGGCAATATTGTGTGATCATGTAGCACCTTCTAACTGAAAGATAAAATTTTAAGTATCCTTTATATCAATTTACTGTCAACTATCTGGTACTGCTGTCTTTGTTAGTACTTGAAAACAGTCATATGCCTGGTGACTTTTTATTAACAAGAATTCAGGATTAACCAGAACATTATTTTCCTTAGCCATACTCAGTAGCTGATATTTTAATGCAATAAGCATCATGTTTTACTAGAAAGCATTGTTACAGAACAAGAAAAAAGCACAAGGGTTAGATTTGTTTATCACTTCATGTCATGGACAGATGGCCTTGAAATCTGCTCAAAATTAAAAACAAAGATCTTTTAACAAAATTTCAAAGCCCCTACTCTCTAAAAGTACCCACTTTGGGTAGCTTAACTTAAAAATGTCAGGAGCTATTTAAATGGGGGCAGCCTGTGATAAGAACTGCCCCCAACCCCCAGCTTAACACCCACCCCCAATATGAATTTGCGCTTCTTAGAGTATAAGACAACATCTCAGGGATCTGGGTAACTGCCATTCACTTCCCATGAAGATACCAAAGAAAACTCACACTTGTCAAAAACATCACTAATTAACTTTCAAAAAATAAAATCACTTTGTTGGATTTTCACTGCATGCTGGTGGTTTTAGATCATATCCATTGAAGCAAAGCAGCAAAGCTTCATGTAGAATATACTAATGTAGAAATCAGAAAATCTGAGACATTTTTCTGTTGTTGTTTTTAAAATCCTCGTTCTGCTATTCATCTGTTCCTTGTGTGCTATCTCTGTTTTTCTCTTCCATTGTCTTGAGAGGAGGGGGTGATGAATATTTTCACCTGACAAGGATATGGTGCAGAATAATAAAGTGCCTGCAAAGCGTCTAGAATGCCTTGGAGATAAATACCAACTAGCCACTATTACAGTATCATTAATAAGCTAAAAATAATAATCAGCCACATTTAGTGAAAATGCTGGGTTAACATAAAATTAATTCACAGAAGAAAGTATGGATTTGCATCTCAATATTTTTTCTTTTCCTAGTATTGCTGCTCCATCATGAATCACTGCAGACATCCGTTCTCAGGTCCACTGAGTCAATCTCCTTATGTGACATCCAGGACTCAAAATTTGTTTCTCTTTTTCCTGTCATGGTCACAAGCTGCAAATACAACAGTGATCCTACTAATTCATTACAAATCAATAGAACAATGATCAATTTTGAATCTTTCTTAATCTTTCAGTTAAAAAGCATCAATAAACATAACTTTCTCTTTCATGCACCAAAACTTCGGGAAAGAATGCTAATACCTTTTCAGCAATTTAGAACCTCTGCCACTTAACATCATCTTGTACTTCTTTTGTCAGGATTATGACATAAAAGGTTATGCTTTAAATTATTTATCATGTCACTTCTTAGAGTCTTCTCTTTTTTTAGCTGAATTAAGAGATTAGGAACATTGGAATAAAATAACCCATGGACTTTGAAATATAGTAAGGTGAAATTATATTTAATAACACCTATGATTTATATTTTAATTTAAAATGTACAAATAAAGTGGTATCATTAAGTATACTTTAACCTTTTTTAATAAATCAATGGTACCTTAATTATTATGTTATAAAGTAAGGACACATAAATTATTCATACACATGTACTGCAAATTGAATTTTTAAAACGAGCTTTATTTCCCATATTCTGGTCTCATCTTAGCCACTAGTGGAAAACAGTCCATTTCACAGCCACTGCTAATATGACACAGTTGGCAGTCTTTACTCTGAATAGGCTTAGGAGTGAATGAAATGAGAAATATCAATGTTGTAGAATACAGATCAGATGAGAATATACTTCTAGTGAAATTGAGCATTTATACAATGATAGAATAAGAAATCAGTTCTCAAAAATGTTGCATTGGTTAAAAGAGAATTTAGACATCCAAATATTTTCAAATTTACTTTGGGGGTTTCACTGATTTTATGGGATTTGCTTATTTAACTCATTATTTGATAGTATCACACTAAGGAACTACCTCTCCCTACCTGTGTGTTCCAATTCTACAAGGCACTTTGCTCCTGTCCCCCTAAGAACCTCAATGAGCGTGACAACTCTTATTTTATACTGAGTTAGGTGTGAAGAATGGGCAAGGGTGAGGGCCAGGAATCAGTGGGGTGAATGAAACTCTGGATTTACCTCCTTGCAAGGTCACAGTTTTGCCTCTTTGGTCTTTTCTTAGGTTGGTGCAGAAATACAGAGACAGGATGAAGGACCTATTTAGCCCCTCTCTGGTGTACTAGCTGCCAAGACACAGAGGCTCTTCCAGGTGCATCAATATCAAGGGGAGGAGATATTTGCCAAAATGGTCAATTGGATTCTTCTCCTACTTCCTTTTGGTACCCAGCTTTTGAGAACTCAGGCTGCCCTCTGGCTGCTCAAGGGTTCCCACTTACTCACCTCACCTAGGCTCTCTCTTTCCTTCCAGCAAACTACACTTCAAACTTTTTCCCCTCTCTTCTAACCCTTCAAACTTGACCTTCCTTTTGCTCCAGCTGCTTTGATCTTTGCTCTCTATTTGCAAATGGTTGTCATGTATATAGCAGTACTGCATTTGAATGTTAACAGAGGTCCTTGTTTTATCCCAAAGAAGAGCTCATGAATGTACAGCTCTGTGGGAGGCAGGGAAATCATTTTGAATGGAGAGTTTTGCCCCTTTAATCACATCCCCCACTGTGCTGGATTACCTAAAGGTGCACAATCACCGCTTAAGGCACCAACAAATCAGGAATCCTCCACCTGATCTCTTACCAAGAGGAACACCTTCTGAAACATATCAGTGTTTGATAAATAAAGAAAAAAAATTCATTGATTTCGTTATATGGGAGAAAATTAGAGAACTTTAAAACCTTCATCCACTTGTTTTAAGGTTTAATGTTTTTATGGTGGGGGTACAGGAGGAATAACCTTAGTGCTTAGGACTTCTACAGGTCTTGCTGCTACCCCAAAACTGGGCAAAAGATGGTGAACTGTTAAAGCCATTGCCACAGCCCTTGCCCCTTTATAAGGTTAAGCACAGAGCTAGGTTGCAGGAGAGGAATGTAAGCTATAATGTGTAGGACCCAGTGCAGACAAAAGAATAGTACCTCTAGCCTTTTTCAAAAATTGACAAATAATAGATACAATGTGATGTTTTAATATATGTATACATTGTAGGATGATTAAAGCAAGCAAATTAACATTTCTATTATGTCACCCCTTATAATAGTTGCAAGTCCTTTAACTCCTCTGTGAGGGACTGGAATGCCTGTATTTTTGTTCTGGGCTATCCACCAAAGCCATAATGCCAAGCCTAAGTGATAAGTCCAACTGTGAAGGAGAAGATTCCTTTGGTGGTGACACTAACTCTGATTCTTCCCCACAGGTGTCTGTTCCCACCAAAGCCTGCTATCCCTAAGTGCTACCCTGAAGCTCATCAGCCAAACAAGTTGAAACTTCTCCTTTCTATGTTTGAATCCCTCCTTACCCCTTTCTCTCCTCAAAACCCATTAAAATAAGAACTGATTTGGTAAGTAATTTCTAATAATTATTTCTTTTAGTAATAAGTTAATTACTAAATAATAGTTCTGGTGGGGAGGTCATTTACAGAAATTACACAACCCTGGAATTCAGATAAACTTGGATTCAAATCCTAACATCACCAATACAAATTAAGCTATTTGACCTTGAGCAAAGTCACTAGCTTTACTGTGCCTCAATTCTTCATCTGTAAAGTGGGCATAACAATCATACCTACTCCATTAGAGAATGTTTTGAGAATTTTTTTGAGAATTAAATAATAGAACACATGAAAAGTATATATCGGCCGGGCGCGGTGGCTCAAGCCTGTAATCCCAGCACTTTGGGAGGCTGAGGCGGGTGGATCACGAGGTCAAGAGATTGAGACCATCCTGGGCAACATAGTGAAACCCCGTCTCTACTAAAAATACAAAAAATTAGCTGGGCATGGTGGCACGTGCCTGTAATCCCAGCTACTCAGGAGGCTGAGGCAGGAGAATTGCCTGAACCCAGGAGGCGGAGGTTGCGGTGAGCCGAGATCGCGCCATTGCACTCCAGCCTGGGCAACAAGAGCGAGACTCCGTCTCAAAAAAAAAAAAAAAAAAAAAAAAAGAAAAGTATATATCATAGTGTTTAGTGGATATTCAATAAGTGTTAGTCTGTTTTCCCCTTAATGAGAAAACCTGCACATAATTTTATAGTGAAATTATAAACTAACACTTTGGCTTTTAATTCAAACAAGAAAATGTTAATGGATCCTCTACTATGTGGCAGGTAATTTTTCAGATTTTGGAGATTTGCAATGAGCAAAATAGATAAAACTCTATACTCTCATGGGTCTTGTATTCTAGTGGGGAGAGATAGACCATCAACAATAAACAGATATGAATATGTCAGATGTTGATAAGTGATATGAAGAGAAATCAGATTGAGTTGTGTAAGCATGGAGAGTTGTAATTTTGTAAGACCTTACTTTGTATGGCAGTTTTAGGTTCACAACAAAATTGAGAGGACAGTACAGAGATAACCCATATATCTCCTGCTGACACACATGCATAGCCTCCCCCGTTATCAAGATGCCCCATCAGAGAGATGTTATTTCTTCCAATTGATGACCTTACACTGATATATCATTATGACCTCGAAGTGCATGGTTTACATTAGAGCTCCCTCTTGGTGTTGCACATTCCATGGGTTTAGACAAATGTATGATGACATGTTTTTGACATTATAGTATCATACAGAGTATTTCGCTGCCCTAAAATCCTCTGTGCTATACCTATTTATCCTTCTCTCTCCCCAATCCTGGCAAACAATGATCCTTTTAATATTTCCATAGGTTTGCCTTTTCCAGAAAATCATATACCATCATTCCTTGGTATCCAAAGAGAACTGGTTCCAGTACCTCACTCCCAGGATACCAAAATCCATTGATTCTTAAGCCCCTTATATAAAATGGTACAGTATAGTATTTCTAGATAACCTACACACAACCTCCCATGTAATTTAAATCATCTAGATTACTTACAATAGCTAATACAATGTAAATACTATGCAAAGTAGTTGTTATACTGTATTGATTTTATATTTGTGTTATTATTATATTGTTCTTTTTATTGTTTTTTCTGAATATTTCCATTTATAGTGGGCTGAATCCAGAGATGCTAAGCCTGTGGGTATCAAGGACTGACTGTAGTTAGAATCATGCAGTATGTAGCCTTTTCAGATTGGCTTCCTTCATTTAGTAATATGTACTGAAGGTTTCTCCCTGTCTTTTCATGGGTTGACAGCTCATTTCTTTTTAGCACTGAATAATATACCATCATCTGGATGTACCACACTTTATCTCTTTACCTACTGAAAAACATCTTAGTTTCTTCCAAGTTATGGAAATCATGAATACAGCTTCTATAACCATCTGTGTGCAGGTTTTTGTGTAGACATAAGTTTTCAGTTCCTTTGGGTAAATACCAAGGAGTGCACTTACTGAATTGTATGGTAAGAGTATGTTAATTTTTTTCCCAAAATGGCTGTACCATTTTGCATTCTTACCAGCAATGAATGAGAGTTGCTGTTGCTCCACATTCTTGTCAGCATTTGGTGGTGTCAGTGTTCTGGATTTTGGCCATTCTAATAGGTAATGTAGTAGTGGCATCTCATTACTATTTTAATTCGATGTATCCTGATGATGTATGATGTGGCACATCTTTTCATGTTTATTTGCCATCTGTATGTCTTCTTTGGTGACATGTCTATTAAGGTCTTTGGCTCATAAGAGTTGCAATTTTAAATAAGGAAATCAAGGTAGACCTTGCCAGTAAGGCATGAATAACAAAAGACCAATAGGAAAAGATGGAATTATGCATATGGCTATCTGAGGAAAGAACATCCTAGGCAGAGAAGACAGCAAATGCAGAGGCTCTCAGATGGAAGTGTTATCTGATGTATAACAGCAAGGAAGCAAGTGTGGCCAGAACTGTGTTAGTGAGGGGCACAGAAATAGAATCTCAGAGAGGTAAGGGGAGAAGTCAGATCATGAAGGACCTTGTGGGTCATAGTAAGTAACTTGGCTCTTACTCTGAATGGCATGAGAAGCCACTGGAAAGTTTTAAGCAGAGCAGTGACATGATCTGACATACATTTTTAAAGCCACTCAGTGGCTGTGTTGACATGGACAGTAAAAGGAGAAAGGGCAGAAACAGAAATCAACCAGGAGGTAGTGGTGACTGAGACTAGAATGGTATCAGTGCAGATGGAGAGAAGTAGGTTGGTTATGATATATTTACCCATATCATATCATGATAAATGCTAAGGAGATCATGGCACTAGCATAAAAGACTGTTGAATTAGGATCAGGGTAGGATTGTCAGGGAAGTCTGACACTGATAATACTTCACGTTGCAGGAAAGGAGGACAATATTGTGAAAAACACATAGAAAAACTGTTATGTTTGATGAAGAAAATCCTTACAGGGCTTTGTGATCCACCTAAGTCAGTTGTACTCAACCCTATTTGTGCATTGTAACCTCCTGGAGATATTTTTTAAATAAAACAAAACAAAAACAGAAAACATCAATTCCCTGGACCATACTCCAGATTGATTAATTTTGAATCTATGAAGTTTGGGGTGTGGGTATTAGGATATTTTTTACTGCTCCCCAAGTAACCCTAAAGTATATCTAAGATTGAGAATCACTGACCTAAATACATGTATGGTCCTGACATTCAACTTTAGAAAGAGCTCTAGATGCGAGTTAGCTCATGAGAGTATTAATAGTTTAGTTGAGTCCATTGCCTTGATTATTGACACATAATCTGAGAATCTTCCCACAATTCAGGGACTTCCAAATCCCTCCCATATTGGAAAAGAAGAGTTAACTCCTCCTCTTCCAATTAAATTTTCTTTCTCATAGCCATCCAATTGCAAACCTGGATTGAAGCTGCCCATGTTAACAATCTCTCTTGCTGCTCTACGGTATTCCATGTATAAAGGCCACTTCCCCTACGAAGCTTTGATCACTTAATGCACACTAGCAGAATGCTCCTCTAACCCTATCTACAAACATCCACACTTAAAACTTAAAATATATCTCAGATGCACTGTACTAGTTTGAAAGCAGTCTTCAGCAGTGGTTCCCAACACTGGCTGCACGTTAGCATATTGAGGGGAGCTTGAAAAAGAAAATACTCAGGCTTATGCCTTATTTCAGACCAGTTACAAATTTGAATATATGATGGTAGGGCTCAGAAGTCAGCATTTTTTTTTTTTGAATCCCCAGGTTTTACTAATGTACAGCTATAGCTGAGAATCACTGTTCTACATCTGTGCTTTTAACGTCAGCCTTCTAAATTTAAACAGGTTTTATTTTTTTTAAATTTAGTTTCTTGGACTTACTTAGGGAATAAGATGAAAATCTCATATTACAAGAAATAATAACCTTAATAATACTAACAAATAGAGATGTATCAAAGGTGGGGCATTAGAGTAACTGCCCTGGGTACAGATGCTAAGGGGTATACTTTCTGTAGAGAACCTAAATAATAAAACTGACTAAAAGCTGGTTTGCTTTTTATTATCACTATGTGCCAGCATTTTTAAACAATGCTAATGATTAGAAATATCTTTTGACCCAGCAATCCCATTATTGGGTATATATCCAAAGGATTATAAATTGTTCTACTATAAAGACACATGCACACGAATGTTCATTGTGGCACTGTTCACAATAGCAAAGACTTGGAACCAATCCAAATGCCCATCAATGATAGACTGAATAAAGAAAATGTGGCACATATATACCATGGAATACTATGCAGCCATAAAAAGGGTGAGTTCATGTCCTTCATAAGGACATGGATGAATCTGGAAACCATCATTCTAGCAAACTGACACAAGAACAGAAAACCAAACACTGCATGTTCTCACTCCTAAGTGGGTGTCGAGCAATGAGAACACATGGACACAGGGAGGGGAACATCACACACCAGGGCCTGTTATAGGGTGGAGGGGGGCTAGGGGAGGGATAGTAGGGGTGGGAGGATTTCGGAGGGATAACATTAAGAGAAATACCTAATGTAGATGATGAGGGATGGGGGCAGCAAACCACCATGGCATGTGTATACCTGTGTAAAAATCCTGCACGATCTGCACATGTACCCCAGAAGTTAAAATATAATAAAAAAAGATTATCACCTGCTGAGACATATTCTGCAGGATTGCTGTGATGTGTGATAATGTCCTATATTGATTAAAGGAAGAATTTTTTTTAAAAAATGCTAAAGATAAAATCTCTCCACAAGGCAGATTTATTCCACTGCCCTTCCCTCTTAGTATGCGTCTGGTAACAAATAGTTACATAACCAGGTAGGGAAGTGTCATTGCTGTCAACTGGTTTCAACCATGTTTCCGCAACAGATAAATCAAGAAAGACATCTTTCCGTAAAGAATTTTCCAAAGTTTTCCAAAGCAATTTAGTGGAGACAAGGCATTGTTTAACTATACTTGCTTTGCATAATAAGTGTCCCCTTTTCTTGCAAGGGAATAGTAATGTTGGAATAAGAATGCTTGATAGATGATGAAATGTAAGATACATACACCTGCTTTATACAATCGATGTAGTAGAGACAATGAAATGACACATGGCATCCATTCCCACCTCCTTATAGTGTGACTGCCTATAACACAGTTACTAGAAAACTAAAAAATCCAGGATTCCAGATACAAATTAGAAAAATATAAGTGAGGTAGGGATATCTTGCCACTTTGGCTATTGCTAATCGCAAAAAGCAAGATCTGGAAACCTTGGGTCTTGCTGCAGCAACATTTCAATGTTTAGTCACTACTGTGACTGTTGAGTGTTGAGACATAGTTGTAAGAATGGCAGTGAATTCCTTATTTCTAGATTTTAGATATGGTCTTCAAGTCCACTTTAAAGTTCCAGTGGTGGCCTCCTCACTGCTGTCACTCATCACCATCCTGAATGTAGCAGAGTTAACAGTAGCCCTGATGGACCAGTTTGACAGCGTTGATTAGAGAGTCCTTTCTAGAAGCCTAGCCTAGAGCCCACTTTTGTAGCCAAAAATTTTGTAAGCACCTAGTACCCTACATCAAACCAATTCTGCTTAAAATAGTTCTGCTTCATGTAAATAAAGCCTGATGCAGTATTTGGTATCATTCAACAAATATTTGTTAAGAAAATACTACAGTGAACAAGACAGGTAAAAATCCCTGCCCTACAGAGAGCTTATGTTCTAATGGAAGATGCAGACAATAAAAATAAATATATTTCTTTGACGTAAATGATATACTATAAAGTGATATTCCTATTAAAATTAAATAAGAGGCATAAGGTGTTCCAGGTTCTGGAGCACAACGAAATTTTATTTTATTTTATTTTATTTTATTTTATTTTATTTTATTTTATTTTTTTGAGACACAGTCTCACCCTGTTGCCCAGGCTGGAGTTCAGTGGCATGATCTCAGCTCACTGCAGCCTCTGCCTCCTGGGTTCAAGCGATTCTCCTGCTAGGATTATAGCCATGCTAGGATTACAGCCATTAGCCACCACTCCCAGCCTACGATAAAATTTTAAATGAACTAGCCATAAAATTCTTTTAAGAGGTTAGCATTTTTTTTTATTTCAAATATAAGTGAGATCATGTGGTATTTGTCTTCCTATGCCGGGCTTATTTCACTTTTTAATTTGTTATTTTACTTTTTCCTTAAAGTCTAATTTATAGAAGTAGAAATTACAATGAAACTTATCACTGGCTAGGGGTATGAGGTGGGAAGAAGGGAGTGGAAAATGGGGAGATGTTGACCAAAGGGTACAAAGTTTTAATTAGACAAGAGGGATAAGTTTTCCACAACTATTGCACAGGATTATTAACCATAGTTAATAACGTATTGTACATTTCAAAAGTACTAAAAAATGTATTTTAATGTTTCCACCCCAAAAAAGACAAGTATATGAGGTGATGCATATTAATTAGCTTGACATAATCATTCCACAATGCATACATATATCAAAACAATACATTGTACTTCATAAATATACACAATTTTTAAAAGCTTAAATGAGAGTGACATTTGACAGAAGACTTAATGGTGGAGAGCATACATATTAACTGATCAGGTGTCCATTCTAATTGGTTGATCCCTGTGACATATAAATCGCAAAAATTATTGAATGTTACATCTAGAAATTGGGACACTTTGGGCAATTCATAAGAATATGAATACTCTGAATCTCCAAGGTCCACTGAATTTCCTTTGACAGCAGCAGCAGAGCACTCTTCTCATAAGATCAGGTAGGTGGTTCTACCTTGCTGAAATACGTGGCAGTGCTATCACTCTTCAAAATCTGACTTGGGGGAGGAGGATTACATGTAAAATGGGTACCAACTTTCTTTTAATTTTTATCAGCATTAACTTAAATATACATGTGAATGGGTTCTAAAAAACTAGAAAAGGAAGAATGTTATTTTATTAGATTTGTAAAAATGGGTACACCTAAAATAATCTCTGGATTTAATGCACTATTTCAGACAGCTGAAAGTGATTTAGTAAGACCAGTCCAGGGTAGAGGCCCCAGTAACATTGCTACACTTTGAGGTGGAACCCTAGCAAATTGTGCCTAGAATTCATGGGGTGAATTGGCAGTAAAACAGCTTTCACAAAAATTGCAGCTCAGCAGAATCACTTTGGTGACCCAGAAAGTTTCAATCCTAATACTGGATCAACATGATCTCAGATTGCTAGTGTTCCCAGGTGCCTGGAAGAAGCAACAAAAAATACTCCAGAAAGGAAAATAACATTATCTCAAGTTTCACGTTATTTCTTTTTTTATTCTTGAGACAGAGTCTCACTCTCTCACCCAGGCTGGAGTGCAGTGGCACAATCTCGGCTCACTGCAATGTCCACCTCCAGTGTTCAAGCTATTCTCCTGCTTCAGCCTCCCAAGTATCTGGTATTATAGGCATGTACCACCACACCCAGCTTATTTTTGTATTTTTAGTAGAGACAAGGTTTTACCATGTTGGCCAGGCTGGTCTCGAACTCTTGGCCTCAAGTGTTCCACCCACCTCAGCCTCCTAATATGCTGGGATTACAGGCGTGAGCCAACGCACCCAGCAACATTTCTTAAAAAACAAAAAACAAAAAAAAAAAAAATAAAAACAGTTTTAAGATGGTATCTGGGATGCATGAAATTGGATCCAAATAAGGCAACTTGAACAAGAAAGAAGCAACAATAAAGCATAGAAATAGAACTACAAGGCTCCAGATACCAAAATTTTTAGACATCGATTTAAAAATAACTATGCTTACTAGTTTTTGGGAGATAAGGGAAAGGATTGAAAATTTAAACAGAGAACAGATACATGAGAACACAGGAGATTTTTTAAATATAAATTCTAAAAGTTAAAAAATTCAATAATTGAGAATAAAAATTAGTGGTTGGATTAAACAAACATTAGACACAGTAGAAGAATTAGTGAACTGAAATATATTTCTGAAGAAAATACTTAGAAGAAAGCACAGACATACAAAAGTATGGTCAAGTAAAAGGGCAGGGACCAATTCTACTTTTGAATACATACCAAACAGAAAAGCATGTATATGTGCATCAAAAGACATATATAATAATATTCACTGAAGCTTTGTAATATCCCTGCTATCATCTGATTGTTTGTGTACCTCCAAAATTCATATGTTGAAATTGAATCTCCAGTGTGTTGCTATTAAGAGCTGGGGACTTTGGGATGTAACTAGGTCATGAAGGCAGAGCCCTCATGAGTGGGATTAGTACCTGTATTAGTTCTTTTGTGCTGCTATAACAAAATACTACAAGCTGGGTAATTCAAAAAGAACAGAAATTTATTTCTCACAGTTCTGAAGGCTAAAAAATTCAAGATCATGGCACTAGCATCTGGTATCTGGTGAAAGCCTTCTTGCTGTGTCCTCACATAGTGGAAGACAGAAAGGAAAGCAGAACAAATGTCATGTCATCACATGGCAGAAGAACAAGAAAGGGTGAGCCCACTCACACAGTCCCTTTGTATAGTTATATTAATCCACTTATGAAGGTGGAGCCCTCATGACCTAAACACCTCTCATGAGGCCCCACCTCCCAACACTGTTGCATTAGGAATTACATTTCAACACATGTTTTAGAGGGGACAAAGACATACCAACCATAGCAGTGCCCTTATAAAAGAAGCCTAAGGAAGCTTTTTTGCCCTTCCGCCATGTGAGGACACAGCTAGAAGACACCATCTTTGAAGCAGAGAGCAGGCCCTCACCAGACACTGTATCTACTGGAGACTGATCTAGGACTTCCCAGTCTTCAGAACCGTAAGCAATACATTTCTTTTGTTTACAAACTACCCAGCCTAAAGTAATTTGCTATAGCAGCCAGAATGGAATAACACAAGCAACAACTAACAAGCTAGCCCTGATCAAACCCATTTTCAACAGAATGGGTACATGGTAGTATACCCATAGAATGAACACTATACATCAATAAAAATGTACAATTTGTATAAATCTCAAAATTATAATAATGAGCAAAAGAAGCCAAATAAAATATAGTCCCAATTTAATATATACTACCAATATGCTGTTATTTAAACAAAGTTCCAAAACAAGTCAAATTTTGTTATGTGATTAGGAATGCTTGTTATAGTGGAAAATTCATACATAAATATACGGAAATGCTTACTATAAAATGTAGAATAACAGTTGCATTTTGGCACAAAGGAGAGGTATTTGTAAAATATCATGCACAAGATTTCTGGGGTGCAAACAATGCTCCATTTTGTCATCTGCATGGTTTTTCTACAAATATTCACTTTATAATAGCTCACTAAACTGTACATTTGTTTTATGTGCTTTTCTAAATGCATATTGTGCTTCCCAAAAAAGAGTTTAAAATAAAGCATTACAGTGGCTGTCCCCTGTAGTTTGGAGAGAATGATAGGAGATACAACATTGAAATAGGCTCCGTGACTTAAATGAGAATGATGGTATCAAAGAGTGACAGATACTAAGTAGCAGCACTTAACTACTAGAAGCAAGGTAAGCATGCTTACGGTAATAAGCAACAGAGCTAGAGTATTATTCAGAATGGCTTGACATGAACAGAGCATAGGTAGTAGCTAATATTTAATCAGGCTCTTGGACTAAATTAGATGAGCAACCCCATCAGGTCATACTGGATCTATATAAAATGATGTGTTTTTTTAACCAATTCCCAAACTTGAGTCAATTCACAGAAAAGGAGCCCCTTCAGAAAGAATCCTGTAATACCACCACAAATGTACACTATATATCTTTCTTCTTAGCTTTACCAAAAGGGACCTGTAGACATTTATCAGGATAGCTGTATACTGGGGAAAGAGAAATACCCGTAACCTTTAGGAAACATTGAACATTGGCTTTGAGTTATACTAATTCCCAGGTATCTGGAAAGCCACTTTGGTCTACTGGTAAATACAGGGGTTTAAAGGAGTAAGATAATAAAGTGGAATTTTAGCCATCTTGCTGTTACTGAAGTAGGTCTATAAACCCATTCTGTGGTTACTTCCCCATTTCCCAAATGCATATGTTGGAATTATCACTGGGTAACTGACAGAAACCCCTCATTTACTTCCTAACCTTTAAAGCAAGGGCTATTATAGGAAGAAGGGCAAAGTGAAAGCCTGTGGAACTTCCCTCTCTACAAAATGGTAAACTAAAAATAATGCAGTATTCCTGGGAGAAGCACAGAGAGTAGTGACATCATCCAAGATATGTGCAGGGATTGTGATTCCTATCACATCCCATTTAAATGGCCTATTTTGCCTTTACTGAAGAGTCAGGTCTTAGACACTGACAGTCAATTATCTTCCGCTTAATCAGTGAGAAACTCCAAGTTGCAGCTGCTGTTCTAGATGTAGTCTCTTAAAGAAAATGGTGCAAATCAACGCTGTCCCCAGCACCTGATATGCATTACCAATCTGGCAAATGCTTTTTTAACCCTGTACCACTAAGCAAGAAAGACCAGAAGAAATTTTCATTAACCTGTCAGGATCTGCTCTTACATATTCACTATTTTATTTCAGGGATACATCAATATTCTGTCATAATTGAATACAACAAGACCCTAATTATCCCACAGGACATGATGCTAGTCTATAATATTGATAACGTCATGCTGATAGAACATGATGAGCAATAATTCCGAAGGACTTGTTGGACAGGAGGTAAAACCAATGAAACCAGGGGCCTACGTCAGTGAAGCTTCTGGAGACCAGGAATACACTGAAATATTCTCCCTCTCCCATGAGAAAAACAAGCTTTTGTATCTTACAGTATCCACCACTAATAAAGAGGTACATTTTGGGGGACTTCCTTGAGATTGGGTGGCAACATATGTCACACTTGAATGAGCTGGTTTGACCTCTTTAACAAGTAATTCATAATTCTGCTAACTTTGAGTGAGGTACAGAACATTAGAATGTTCTGTAGTATGACCAGGCAACAGAGCAAGCAGTTCAGTCACTTGGATCTTATGAACAAAACAATCAATGAAAATGTAAAAATACCTAGTCCTGAATAAAACGAAAACACTATGTAACAAAACTTCTAAAACGTAATAAAAGCAGTATTTTGAGGAAAATTTATAGCCTTAAATACCCAAAATAAAGAGGAAACAAGTCCAAAATGTTATGTGTCTATCTTAAGAACTTATTAAAAAAAAACAAAAAGCAGGAGAATAAGTCCAAAGAAAGTAGAAAGAAAAATATAATAAATATAAGACTGAAAACTGATGAAATAGAAAACAAAGATGTAAAAACAATAGGTGTTCCTTTGGAAAATAAAGTAAGAAATCTTTGGCAAGATTGATAAAGAGAGAAAAAAGAAGATGCAAATAATGATTTATGAAAAGGAAGGCATAACTAGGCAGAACAGTACTCTAAAAGATAATAAAACAATGCCACCAACACCAAAAACCTATATTTTTGAAAACTTTGGAGAAATGTTAGGAAAAAAAATTGCTTAAAAAAATGTAACTTACCAGAACATAAAAAGAAATTTTAAAATCTTGAATCATCCTATAACTATTTTAAATTCAAGGCAGTGGTTAAAATATTCCTGCCAAAGAAATACTAGGTCAAGACTGTCTTATAGTTGAATTCTATCAAGCTTTTCAAGAAAGAGATAGTCTCAATTTTATACAAACCCACTTTCAGATAAAAGAAAAAGAGGGAATACCACACAACCTATTCTGTAAGGCAAGTAAACTTTGACATCAGAACAAATAAATTACGAGACATTAAGATTACATGTTATTTTAACTCGTGAATATAGATGCAAAATAGCTAATAAAATATTAGTGAATCAAACCCAACAGAGTATAAAAAATACAATATATCATAACCAAATGGAATGTACTCTGGATATACAAGTATGGTTTATTATTAGAAAACCTATAAATATACATTACCATATTTACAGATTAATACAGATAACCAAAAGATCATTTCAATAGATACGTCTTTCATCAAATTTAAAACCCATTTATGATTTTTAAAACACTTCTTCAATTAGAAATGAAAAAGGATAGTTTTTAGCCTGACAAAAAGCATCTATAAAATAATCCAAAAGTTAGCATTATCTTCTTTTTATTGCATTTTAGGTTTTGGGGTATATGTGAAGAACATACTAGATTGTTGCATAGGTACACACATGGCAGTGTGATTTTCTGCCTTCCTCCCCATCACCTATATCTGGCATTTCTCCCATGCTATCTTAAATGAGCAAACATTGGAAGCATTCTCTTTGAAATCAGGAATGACACAGGAAACAAATTACTACCACTTTTGTCCTTAATTGTACATGAAGTCCTATATGTTATAATGAGACCATCAGCGATATAAGGATTGGAAAGGAAGAAACAAAATTACAATTATTTGTAGATTATTTGTAGATAATGTGATTTCTATAGAAAACCCAAAGAATAAGCCTTCATATTATTAGAAACAACAAAGGACTTTTAGCAAGGTGGCTGCATATAACATTAAGATACAAGAGTCACTTACATTTCTGTTCATCAGCAGCAAGCCATTAAAACTACATTTAAAGAGGAAGCACAATTTTTATAGTATTAGAAATCTCAAGTATTTGGGAATAAATTTAATAAAAGATGCACAAGACACCGTCATGGAAAATTATAAAGTGTTATTAAGATATGTATTTTAAAGACATAAATAAATCAAATATGCTCCATTATTGCACAGTAAGCCTTAATGTCTTAAAGATGTTAGTTTCCCCCAAATTGATCTAGAAATGAAATCAATGCAATTTCAATTTCTATTCCAATAGTATCTTCATGTGGCTTGTTGATTACAAAATTTATATTGAAGACAAACAGGCCAATACTGGCCAGAATGCAACTGAAGCTAGAAAGTTTCAGATATCTGCCTGCTCCAATATTAGGAGTTATTATAAAGTTATAGTATATTATTGGAGCAGGGAGATTAAATGATGAATGAAATAGGAGATACCAGAAACAGACTTACCCATGACATAAGACCGAGAGATGGCACACCTACTCAGTAGGAAAAATAGGGTTGGCTTACTAAATGAAACTGGTAAAATCATTAGCATATGGAAGAAGGTGATTTAGGCCCCTGACTCATATGATGGCAAAAAACCAACTTCAGATAGATTAAGGATTTAACAGTCAAAAATAAAACATTACAGTTATATGTAGAAAATATAGATGAAAATATTTTAGTCAATGAGGTAGGGAAATATTTAACAACACACTAAAAGATTATTTTTTTAATTGACACATTGAAATTGTACATACTCATGGAATACAATCAGATGTTTTGATACAATATTTGTTTTGTGTAATGATCCAACCAGGGTAGTTAGTGTATCTATCACCTCATGCATTTATCTTTTTTTCCTTGGTGACAACATTCAAAAGCCTTTCTTCTAAGTACTTCACAATATACAATATTTTACTGTTAACCATACTCACCCTACTGTGCAATAGAACATCATAATTCATTTTTCCTATCTAATTGTAACTTTATACCCATCGACCCACCTCTCCTCATCCTGCCTTTCCCAGTCCACTATGCAGTCTCAGTTAACTACTGTTTTACTTTCTGCTTCTATTATATCTTTTTTTTAAATTTTACTTTTCATGTATCAGTGGGATCACATGGCATTTGTCTTTGTCTGGCTTACTTCACTTAATATTATGTCCTCCAGGTTCATTTATGTTGTCAAAAATAACAGGATTTCATTGTTTTTTATGGCTGAATAGTATCCCACTATGCATATGAACCTCATTTTTAAATTTATTCATTAGTTGTTGGACACATAGGTTGATTCTTTATCTTGGCTATTGTGAATAGAGCTGCAATAACCATGGGAGTGCAGATACCTTTTCAACATACTGACTTGATTTCCTTTGAATATATACCCAGTAGTGGCAGTGATCAATTGTATAGTGTTTCTATTTTTAATTTTTGAGGAACCTCCATACTGTTTTTCATAATGGATGTATTAGTTTATTATCCCACCAACAGTGTGTAAATGTTGCCTTTTCTCCACATCCTGGCCAACATTTCCTTTGTTGATTTGGTAACAGGCATCATAACTGAAATGAGGTGGTATTTCATTGTGGTTTTGGTTTGCATTTCCCAATAATTTGTGATGTTGACAATTTTTTTCATATATCTGTTGGCCTTTGGTATGTTTTCTTTTGAGAAATATCGATTAAGGTCTTTTAATCATTTTTTACTCAGGTTATTTGTCTTTTTGCTATTGAGTTAAGTTCCTTATATATTCTTGATATAAACCCCTTGTCAGATGTAGTTTGCAAATATTTTCTCCCGTTTTTTAATCATTGTTTCTTTTTAGTGTGATGTAATCCCATTTGTCTATTTTTGCTTTTGTTGCTTGTATTCTTGAAGTCTTAATAAATTTTTGCTTATACCAATGTTGTGAAGCATTTCCTCTGTTTTCTTTTATTAGTTCCATAATTTTCAGTTTTACATTTAAGTTAATAACCTATTTTGAGCAGATTTTTATATAAGGTTAAGAGAGAGAGGCCTAGTTTTGTTCTTCTGCATACGGATATTCAGTATTCCCAATACCACTTATTGAAGAGACTATTCTTTCCCCCAATTAATATTCTTGTTGCCTTTGCCAAAATCCAGTTGGCAGTAAATATGTGAATTTATTTCTGGACTTTTGATTCAGTTCCATTGGTATATGTATCTGGTTTTTTCTGCCAGTACCAATGCTGTTTTGATTATAAAAACTTGGTAGTATAGTTTGAAACCAGGTAGTGTGATACCTCCTGCTTTCTTCTTTTGCTCAAGATTCCTTTGACTACTCAGAGCCCTTTGTGGTGCCATATATATTTTAGGATTAATTTTCTATTTCAGTGAAGATTGTCAATGGTATTTTGATAGGGATTGCATCAATATAGATCACCTTAGTTATGACCATTTTTAAAATATCAATTATTTGAACTATGTACATGGGTTATCTTTGCATTTATTTCTCTCTCCTTCAATTTCTTTCACCAATGTTTTACAATTTTCAGTATAGAACTCTTTAACCTCCTTAGGTAAGTTTGTTCCTAGGTATCTCATTCTTTCTGTAGTATTAATAGTTATAAATGGAATTCTTTTCTTGACTTTGTTTTCTGATAATTTACTATTACTGTAAAAAATACTGCCATTTTTTATACACTGATTTGTATCCTGCAACCTTACTGAATTTGTAAGTTCTTATAATTTTTAGGTAGAGTCTTCAGAATTTTCTATTAACATATATAAAATCATGTCGTGGGCAAGCAGGGACAATTTGATATCCTCGTTTCCTATTTGAATGTCTTTTATTTCTTTCTCTTCTTAAATTTGTTATGACTTGTTTTGTGTCCTAACACATGATCCATCATGGAGAATGTTTCATGTACAGTTGAGAAAAATGTGTATTCTGCAGTTATTAATGGAATGTTCTGTAAATGTCTGTTAGGTCTGTTTGGTCTATGGTGCAGTTTAAGTCCAATGTTTTTTGTTTTTAATTGATTATTTCTTCTAGATGATCTGTCCATTGTTGAAAGTAGGGTGTTAAAGTTCCCAACTATTATCATATTGCAGTCTATTTCTACCTTTAGGTCTAATAATATCTTCTTTATATGTCTGGATACTCTGGTGTTAAGTACATATATATTTGTAATTGTTATATTCTCTTGTTGAAATGATCCCTTTAATTTCATATGATGAGCTTCTTTGTATCTTTCTACAGTTATTGACATTAAGTTAATACAGTTATCCAACATAAGTGTGACTACTAGTGCTGGTTTTTTGTTTGCATTTGCATGGAACATCTCCCTTCACTTTCAGTCTGTGTATCTTTACATGAGCAAGTCTCCTGTAGGAAGGAAATAGTTAAGTCTTGTTTTTTCTTTTTTTTAATCCATTCCGCCATTTTGTATGTTTTAATTGGAAATTTTAATCCCATTACATTCAAGGTTATTATTGATAAGGGGTTTGTCCTGCCACTTTGTTAATTGTTTTCTGGTTGTTTTATAGATCCTTTGGTCCTTTCTTGCTCTCTTGTGTACCTCTGTGGTTTGGCGGTTTTCTTTGCTGCTAAACCTTGTTTCCTTTATCTTTCTCATTTGTGAAATGGCTATAATTCCAGTATTTGTGGTTTGGGGTAGTGGTGCTACAGGCACTTCTGTTAACATAGTAGAATGACAATGACAGTGGGGATGCTGGCCCCCAGGATAGGATGCACTCTAGCCGTGGGTCTGGTTAGACGCTTTATACAGTAGCAATTTAGGTCATGAGGATAGAGAGTACTAAAGGATAGCTCCTACTTTAAGGCAATGCAGCTGTACAAACTCCCAGCTACTCTCCAAACCAGATTTGTGGCCCATGAGAACTGGGGAAGTCTCCTGTAGCAAGGATTGCTGGTATTTTATGTAGCAATGAGCACAAATGGGGATGTCTGGCTTACCTTTTCCTTGGAAAAATAAGACACTCTGACTCTAAGCCAATCCCAGTGGGGAGACCACGTGGCAGAGGAAAGATGCCTTACTTGCCTCTCTGTGGTTATAACCTGGGCTTCCATGCTCCACAAGGATTTTGGTATTCCCTTAGCACTCTCCACCATACTTTCTCAGTCACTCCAGTTGAAATACAGTTTTTTATTCATTTTATTTTTTATTCATGTTTTGGTCACTTTTGGTGAAGGGGAGGATGAAGAAAGCATAGTCAGCCATCTTTTCCTGATAATTTAGACAATATTTTGATGCATTAAAAAAACCTTAAAGCAAATAAGAAAGATAAGGTACATTATGGAATGCCAGATGGAGAACACACACAGCTAAGAAAGAATTAGTAAAGAAATTCTTTTTATTTCTTTTTTAGTTTTTTAGCAGTGAATTCAAACTTTTTTTTAAATTTTTAAAATTTCTTTATTTTTATTTTATTTTTAATTAACAAATAATAATTATACATATTAATGGTGTTCACAGTGATCTTTCAATATGTATGATCTATAGTAATACTATACAACCATAAGAGAAGCACAAACAACCTAGTTAAAAAAAGGTGGACAAGAGACATTTAGCAGAAAAGGAGACACACAGGGCCAAAAAAAAATGTAGGAAGAGAGTTTAATATCAATGGTGACTGTGAAAATGCAAATCAATATACTGCAATGGGATACCAATTTATATACATTATACTAACAAAAAATTTAAAAGTCTGACAATACCTATTTTAGAGATGATGTATATTCACCATATGACTTACACATTGATTCTGAAGGTAATAATTTCTGCAACCACTTTGAAAAACAGTTTAACATTACCCCCTAAAATTGAAGGTTTATATAGCCTATGGCTTGCAATTCCACTCCCAGGCATATGCCCAAATAAACTCTTACATATATAAAACTGGAATACGTACAAGAATGTTTATAGCAGCACTGCTAACAACATAAAGAGCTTAGAAATAACCCTAAATCCCATTAATGGAAGAGATGATTAATAAACTATTGTATAAATACAGACATAAACCAGACACTAGTATAAACCAGTTTAAATGAATGAACTATTACCAACATACAGCAATATGCATGATTATTACCAAAATAATGTTAAATTAAAAAAACTCCAATATTATTTGCAGCATGATACATATTCTATAAAGTAAAACAAAATTAAAATGTTAAAGTATATTCTTTAAAAATATATTTCTATTCAATACAAATATATATAAATGGAACAAAGATTCATACAGAGGGGAAACAGGTTGATGAGGCTTCAAATGGACAGAAATGGGGGGATAAAAGAGGGTAATGTATGGAGGTTACTCCCAAGGCCCTATCTTTTGTTTTGCATGGTTGTATTGACAATGCTTATTCTAATATAAAAAAAATGACTAAACTTAGTTAAATAAACAGCAAATCAATAAAGGCAGGCTATATATAAACCAGAGATGAGAGTATACTTTTGAATTCCAGTAAAAAAAAAAAAAATGAAGAACCCATGCCTCTCAGGAAAAGTTTTAGGTCACCTCATGAATCAAGTAAAGGGCCTTAACCAGAGGTGCTGGCTGATGGCAAAAGGATACAGAAAAGATAGAGGAAGAAGCAATTTATATACAGTCCTGAGACCTTGGTCTTGTAACAAGTTTCAAAATGAGAATTTAAATAGGTACTCATATTTTCTCCCTTTCTTACACACATACATACACAAATATACATATATTTTTCCCTTTCCCCAACTATTTTATGTAAAATATGTTGGTAATAATTAAGCTTATAATAGTTTTTAAGTTACAGTTTATCAAGGTAGGATTATGACAAACCATAAAACAAATGAGTATCAAGCAAAGATGGATTTGGTGACTTCTGAGACCCTGGATATCCCCTTTTGGGGAAGAAGATGTCCCTAGTTTTGCTTTTACCAGAAAGAGTTGCATTCTGTTAGGCATCACCATAAGGTCATTGCTATTTTTTTGGAAGCTTAAGGATAGGAAGACAAATATGTACAATCTTCAGTAGCAAAAGAGCTGGTAAGTCTGGTGAATTCCATTCCACACACTCTCTTGCCTCCCATTAGCATGGCTTTTTGTACTGCCAAGCCTCGAAAAATAACATCTGCCTCCCTTACAGTTATGTTTTTGGATGCAAATTAGGTTCCACCAATTAGATGTACTTTCATGAGATTTAGAAGGTAGAAGGTGATTTGAGAATCATTTCCCTGCTGCTTTGTTGTTGCTAACAAACAAAGTCTTAAAGATGTTGGGTTTTCTGTACCACTAGCTTAGCTGGTGTTGAAAGTTAGTTTTACTGGTGATGGGGGTGAACTTGGCCATGGATGCCCTGACAACAGCTTTATGGGGTGAAGTTGCAGCTGCAGTTATGGTGACTTCTGATTCTCCAAGTACAGCCATGGCCGTGTGTCCTTGAACTCAAGTGGAAGGGTTCCCAATTCCCTGCCTTCCTGATGTGAGCAGCCTAGTTCTACAGTATTATTCTGAGATTCATTTCTAGAGGCCAAGATCAGAATTAATTCTTCTAAGTCCTGCCAATATTTTTTGGAGATTCCCAGTCCTGTATTAAATGCCTATAAAGGTAGAGCAGTTTTAGTTTCTTACAACTGAATCCTGACTGATAGAGATATGCTCTTGAGAAATAATGTCTATAAGCAATCCATATTTACTTATTAAAGAACATAGTATAAAAGAATATTGTTTAATTTTAAACAAATTTCAGGAAATGTTTGGCTTATAAAATGTTAACTTTAAATTTTTCAATGCACATGTTATCTATCAAGCCTTTAATTATACATGCAAACATGTTTTCATAAAATAAACAATTAACCACATGACAGAAAAAACCCTGCTCCAAATGTTTATGGATTTGTAAATTATTACTGTCATTTAGACTAAGACTTTAAAATACAAGCTTTCTCACTAAAATAAATGGAATTAAACTTAGTCTAACATCAGCTCATATTTATTGATGGCTTATTCTGGACTAAGGAGGGTTCCATCATCCTTTCTTTTTTTCTCCTCACCCACAGATCTTTGCTCCCTGGAAAATAGCCTCATTGTTTCCCAAAGACGGACCAATGTGGGATTATTTTAATGGTTTAAGCACACACAGGTGTGTTTTCAGCCTAACAGGGTGCCATCTTCTATGGATTTGGGTTCATTTCTAGGCCTACTTACATTACCATAAGAATTATCAGAAATGATATAGAGAAAGTAAATTCAGTAGTCAATAAACTCATACCTATATATAACAGAAGGAAACATACTTTGTCTCCATAGGGACTATGATATTATGAGTTTATATAATGCTAATGCGATTAGATACTCAAATTTCTAAAAACACACACCTCGATGACAATGAATTTTTTTTAATTTCAAATCTATGTCTCTCCATTTCCACCAACACCTGTTTACAAGCTTCCATCATTTTGTATCTTGATTTCCACTGCAGCATCTGAATTGGTATCCCTATTCCACTCTTCTAATCTACTCTTTTCACAGTATCCAGGGTGATCTTTTGTTAAGGGTTAAATAAAAGCATACTCCTACTTAACTGGCAGGGGAGGTATCATAATCACAAAGGTGGTTTTCCCAGGGCAAGGCTTATCCATTACACTCTAGATGTGCTGACCCCTGCGATTTCCCCAAATGTGGGAAACTCGACTGCATAATTTGTGGTGCGGGGGGGACTGCCTTCACGCTTTCCCCTGGTTAAAAAAAAAAAAAGCATACTCCTGCACCTCTTGAAAATCTTTCATTCCTAGTCTCCACACTTAAGGGAAAAAAATCTCCAGTATTTACCATAGCCCTCATAATCCTGGATGGTCAGGAACCTGCTAACAGTCTAGCCTCACTCTGTCACTACTTTTCCACCTCAGTTTCTCCATTCTGGACTTGCATTTACTTCCATGAATACCCAGGTCCTTTCTTGCCACAATGCCATCTCACTTGCTATTTTCACTGCTTGGAATACTCCCTTTTCCACCTTCACATTACCGGCTCCCTTTCATCCTTCAGTATCTGACATGTCACTTCCTTAAAAAGGCTTATTCTTCTTCATAAGGCTGTGCTTTTCCTTCATAGCCTATATCACAGTTGCATTCACATACTTGTTTGAATTTACTTCTTGATTGTTTATCTCTCCCACTAGTCTCTAAGCTCCATGATGGTAAGGATGGAGGATTCTGATTCCCTTGTGGAGTGATATCAGTACAGCAGAATGGGGAGCTAATCTTCCATCTCCTGCTTTAGGAAAGTGGGCAGATCTCTGGTTCACCTGACTGGTGATATTGGGGAGCTAAGCAAGAATCTGGTTCTCCATATCCTATACAGGGGAAGCAGGCTATGCTCTGATTCTCCTGTCAGGGTACTGTTATCAGGGTCCATTAGAGAGCTGAACCTTCACCTACTCCCAACATCAAGGAAACTGAATGAGTTGGTGCAAGTTGGGACTATTAACACTCTTCTCTCCCCTATCTCTGGTGCCAGGAAGGCCCACAAATGGCAGCAATAATGAGACAGTATTAAGCAGGGCTAGCACTTCACTTTCCACTTCCCCTGGTGTCAGAAGAAACCAGTGGGGAGCTGAGCTGCAACACCAACCTGGCATTAATGAGACTAAATGAGGCCATGTTATGCAGAGCTAGTTGAAATTCCACTTCCCCTCTCCCTTCACTGGCGTTAGGAGGGCCCAGTGGGAGGTGTTATTCTGTCCCCAGTGCTGCATCAACAAAGCATCCTGAGTCAGTCTACTTCCCTCAGTATTGGGGAACAGCAGGGCACAACAGAGAAGTGATCTTATACCCTCACCTGGAGGGAATGAGGTGGTGTGAGTCAGTCTGCCACTTGCAATGGAAAGTGTCAGCAGGGAAAAGCAGGGAGCTGATCTTTGACCCTAGCCATCTACAACGAGGCAGTGTGATTTAGCAATCTACATTCACCAGGTGATATCAGTGAGGCCAAGTGGGAAAACATCTCATGTACCCCATAAATACACAGACTATGTACTCACAAACATACAAAATTAAAAAATTAAAGACACACACACACACACACACACACACACACACACCTCAAATGACAGTAGACCTCTCATCAGAAAACAAGACCAAAGGAAAAGCGATGCAGCATTTTTCAAATACTAGAAGAAGTTTTAACTGCAAATTCTATATACAGCAAACATATGTCTCAGCAATGAAAGGAAAATATACTACCAGACAAAGGAAAACTAAGAGAAATTGTCACTAGTAAACCTGCCCTTAAAGACTAGCTAAATGAAGTTTTTTAAACGTAAAGGAAATACAAGGCATGGAATTTCAGAAAGGAAAAAACATCAGAATGGGTAAAAATAAGCATAAATATAATAGATTATCCTACTTTTTCTGGATTTATTAAGTCATATTTGATAATTGAAGCAAAAATTATAACACCATCTCATATCCTACTTATATATAGAAAATGCATTAAATGTAGGATTAAAAGTAATAATTCAAATTTTATAAAGAAAATGTAGTGAAAACTTATATTCTGAAAGTGGGGATGATAAAGAAATCTAAATGGAAGTAAGTTTTCTATACATCATTCAAAGTGGTAATGTACCAAAACAAGTAAACGATGATAATTATGTATGTATATTGTAATACCTAGGATCAACTAAAAAATTATACAAAGTAATGTGCCTCCAAAAACTTAAATCAAGATAGATTCCTAAAAAATGCATAATTAACCTATTGAAAGTTAAGAAAAGAAACACAGAGGAACAAGAAATACAAAATTAATAATAAAATGACATTCATTAAACAAACAACAAGGTAATGCCACAAACAACTCTATCCCTAAAAATTTGATAACATAGAGGGAATGGACTAATTCCTTGAAAGATACAAACTACCAAAACTCACACAAGAAGAAATGCATAATTTGAATAGACCCATATTTATTAAAGAAATTGAATCAATAATTAATAAAGTTTCAAAAAAGAAAGCCCCAGGCCTAAATGGTTTTACTAGGAAATTCTAACTTTTACTAAAGAAATCATACTAATTCTTCACAATCATTTCCAGGAAATAGAAGCACAGGTAACACTTTCTAACTCACTCTCTGAGGCAGCATCACCCTAATACCAAAACCAGAAAAAGGCATTACAAGGAAAGAAACTACAAACCAATGTAGTTTCTCTTGAATAGATATTCAGAAGTCCTCAACAAAATATTAGAAAATCCAATCAAGTAGGATTTACTCCAGGAATGTAATGTTGCTTTATCATCTGAACATCAATTAATGTAATCTACCATACTAAGAGGCTAAAGAGGGGAAATTATATAATTGTATCAATAAAGGCAGAAAATGTATTTGACAATCTGCAGTATCCATGTATGGTAAAAACTCTCAGTAAGCTAAGAATGAAGGGGAAGTACCTCAACTTGGAAAAGAACAACAAAAAAAAATATACAGCAAACACTATGCTTAATGGTGAAAGATTGAAGGCTTTCCCCCCAAAATCAGCAACAAGGCAAGGATGTCTGCCCTGTCCACTCTCATTCAACATAATACTAGGAATCCCAGAGAATAGGAAAACTATCTTTATTGAAATATGGCAGAATTGTCTATGTAGAAAACTCCTAAGAAAACAGCAAAACAAAAAGGAAAAAGAAACCCCTCCTAGAACAAATAAGACTAGAGATTTGGCTGGGTGAGGTGGTTCAAGCTTGTCATCCTAGCACTTTGGGAGGCTGAGGCAGGTGGATTGCTTTAGTCCAGGAATTCAAGACAAACCCTTCAACATGGCAAAACCGCCGCTTCCAAAAAATACAAAAAATTAGCCAGGCATGGTGGCACACACCTGTAGTACCAGCTACTTGGAAGGCTGAGGTGGGAAGATGGCTTGAGCCTGGGAGGCAGAGGTTGCAGTGAGCTGCGATTGTGCCACTGTATTCCAGCCTGGGTGACAGAGCCAGACCATGTCTAAAAATAAATAAATAAATAAACCAAAAGGTTGTATAGTATAGGGATCTACAGGTTGCAGAATATAAGATCAAGATACAAAATCAATCATATTTCTACACAATAATAATGCATATGGAAATGAAAATGAAAAACATGAACATAAATGCTCCAAGAAAATGAAACACTTAGGTATAAATCTAACAAAACATGTATAGTATCTGTATGCTCAAAATTACAAAATTCTATTGAAAGAAATAAAAGATCTACTAAATGGAAAAAAAAATACTATGTTCATACATTGGAAGACTAAATATAGCAAAGATACTGATTCTACTCAACTTGAATTGTAGGTTTAATACAATTCCTATCAAAGTCACAACAAAATTTTTGTAGATATTGACAAGATTTTAAAATATGTATGGAAAAACAAACTACAAAAGCTATAGCAATTTTGGAAAAACAAAAATAGAGTAAATCAGTCCACCTCATTTTAAGATGTATACAACTACAGTAATAAGACTGTGTGGAGGGACAAGCACATAGATAAAAGGAACTGAATAAAGAACTCAGAGATAGACACAAACACATATATCCAACTGCTTTTGACAAAGGTATAAAAGCAATTTGATGGAGGTAGGATAGTCTCTTAACAAATGGTGTTAGAAACATTGGAAATGTATAAATAAAAGGGATGAAATGATTTAAATCTCACACATTATACAAAGGTTAACTCAAAATAGATTATGAACTTAAATGTGAAATGTAAAACTAAAAGTTACAGAAAATTATAAGAAAATCTTCAGGATATAGGACTAGGCCAAGAGTTTTAGATTTAATACCTAAAGCATGATCCTTAAGAGGAAAACTTGATAAACTGGAACTATTCAAAAGTAAAAACTTTTGCTCTGCAAATGACTCTTAAAAGGATGTTTTTTAATGAGCTACAGAATGTGAGAAAATATTTATAAAGTATATGTACAGCAAAAAACTAGTATCTATAATATTTTTAAAGTCTCAAAAATCAGCAATAAAAAAATAAACCATCCATCTAGAAAATGGACAAAAGGCATAAACAGATATTTCACTAAAGAGGATACAGAGATGACAAATATGCACTTTTAAAATTTTCGACATCATTAGCTATCATGGAAATGCAAATTAAAACTACAATGAGATATCACTACACACTTACAAGAAAGGCTAAAATGAAAAAGTGATGACACCAAATCCTGGCAAGGAAGCTGAGAAATTGGATCACTCATACCATACATTGCCGGTGTGTACATAAAATGATAGAAAACAGTTTGGCAGTTTCCTGTCAGTTTAGTAAAACTAAACATTCAACTACCATATGACCCAGGAATTACAATTTTGAAAAATTTATTCCAGAGAATGAAAAATTATGTTCACACAAAAGCCTACAGGTTATACTATGCATATCAGCTGTATTAACTTGCTTGGGTTGCCATAACAAAATACCACAGTTTTGGTGGCTAAGACAATAGAAATTTATTCTCAAAGTTCTTGATTCTGGAAGTCCATGATCAAGGTACCAGCAGAGTTGGTTTCCTCTGAGGCTTCTCTCCTCAGCTTGCAGATGGCTGTGCTCTTGCTGCCTATTCACATGGTTGTCCCATATCCCTCTGTGCATGTGCACACCTAGTTTCTCTTCCTCTTTTTACAATTATTTTTAATTATTAATTTTTGTGAGTACATAGTAGGTGTATATACTTATACATGAGATTTGTTGACACAGGCATGCAATGTGAAATAATCACATCATGTAGTATCCATCCCCTTAAGCATTTATCCTTTGTATTACAAACAATTCAATTACACTATTTTACTTATTTTAAAATGTACAAATAAGTTATTATTGGCTATAGTCACTCTACTATGCTATCAAATAGTAGGTCTTATTCATTCTAACTATTTTTTGTACCCATTAATTGTCCCTACCTCCCTCTTCCCCTTCTTATAAAAACACCAGTGATATTGGATTAGGGCCCTATCCAACCACCTCATTTTGACTTAATTACCTTATTAAAGGCTTTATTCCCAAATACAGTAACATTCTGAGGTATTGAGGGTTGAAATTCAACACATTAACTTTGGGAGAGCATAATTAAGCCCATAGCACCACCTTTAGTTTAATGACTAAAAACTGGAAACAATCCAGACGTCCTTCAATAGATAAATGGTTACACAAGCTGTGCTATATCCATGTCATGGAATACTACCCAATAAGGAAAAGGAACAAACTGTTGATACACACAGTAACCTGGATGAATTCACAGGGAATTATGCTTAGTAAAAAAGCCAATCCCAAAAGATTACACACTGTATGATGCCATTCTTGAAATGACAAAATTATAGAAATGGGGAACAGATTAGTGGTTGCCAGTGATCTGAGACAGCAGGTTGTGTGGCTATAAAAGGGACACACATCTTCACAACGAGAATGATGTGGCTATAAAAGGGCAACAAATGGATCCCTGTGGTAATGGACCTGCTCTGTATCTTGATGGTATCAATGTCAATATTCTGGTTGTGATATTATACTAGAATTTATCAAGATATTACCACTGAAAGAAATTGGGTAAAGGGCACATGCAATCTCTCTGTATTATTTCCTACCATTGCCTATGAATCTACAATTAACTCCAAAATTAAACCTATAAAAATTGCCTAATGAATTGTTATATAAATTGTCATTAAAATAAAAATAAGTTACAGTTCTCTATTAAAAAGGCATTTATTGAATGAATGAATGTATGGTTTAACATTATAGCCTGATTTCATAACCACTAACCATATTATTTCCTGAAATGTGACCCTCTCTCTAGATATGTGTAACTGTGAGAAGGAGGTTGATGCTAGAAAGCCATATGAAAGCTGTTAAGATTGTAAAGGAGAGAAATAAAAAGAAAATGAGTGAGCAGATATTACAAATGATTATAGGAAGCTACCTTTGGGACTGGTGTTAAAGTCTGAGGGCTGGAATAGAGGAAGGACAGCTAACTGGGCAACATGTGCACAACAAAAAGGGCCTTTTAGGGAAAATCCCTGGGAGTAAGGCACTAGTGAAGCATCACTCAGCTGGAGTTTCAGTGGCTGTACAGAGAGCACTTTTGATCTTACACTAAGAGGGGGAGCAAAAACAGAACTTGCTTCATCTGAGTCAAAGGCAGCTGAGAAAGAAACAGCCATACGTTAGGCCTGGGATAAGAGTAAGTTGGGAATTATCAAGGGAAGAATTATCAAAGTAGGACTGAGAGAGCTGTAAGAATGAGTCAGCCAACTTAACTCTACTTATTAGTGAGGTCAAGTGATACCAGATTTAAGGAATGAGATCCATGCCCTGTTACTGACCAACTTGTATGTAGAATGTACTTTGAAATCACCATAAGCTGCAAAAAAAATATTGTGCTTTGTCTTACTTATTGATCATAAGCCTTGATGAGGAGCATTACTGACAGAGATGGGTTCCTGAGGGGAAAAAAAAAAAGTGAAGTTCAAAGTTTGAAGGGCAGGCTCAGGGTTTTTTTTTGTTGTTGTTGTTTTGTAGAAGTGGTTTATTAGTGTTTGCAATATGCTAAATTTCTGTTGGAGATTATTTTCTATTTGGTGTGCTATCTCCATTTTCCTCATGATGGCTTTGTTTTACAAAGTATTTTTCTAAATACTGTAAATATTCTAAATACTGAATATTAAATATTCTAAATGTCAATTTCCTTAAATAGAGGTAAGTCTGTGCTTCTAATCAAGAGATGGGTTCCAATGCAGAATGTAATACTTATTTGTTAATAGTGGGGAGAGGCTTCCATATTTTGATTTTTAAATCTTTTAAATGAAAGGTTATTCCCAACAACCTGAACGGAAAATTTTCCTCTGGAAATGGTAATTTAGGTGTCTTTATTTGGACAATGATTGTCTCAAGTCACATATATTTTGACTTAAGTAGATCTCAAGAAATGTGCAATTCTCAATTTCATAAGAAAGGGTATCTTCAAATGACTATTGCCTGCTTATTCAAGGAACTTTGTGTGTAGATTTAATGCCTTTAATGCCTGACAATAAGCAATACCAGACTATAAGCGAAGATGGCCACTGCTGCAACCAGTCCCACATTTTAAGAAACTCAATATCTGTTTCTGTTCACCCTGATCTTGGGGTTTGGAAAAGAGCAGCCAGCTCAAAATGCCAGTATCAGTAAGAATGACCCTTAACCTCTTCAGCCCTACTCTCAGAAATGATTGTGGAATCCCCTCTAGCTTCATGTTTCATTTTGGGGTATTGCTTTTAGCTGCTTTCCAGTATCAGCCAGTTTCTAAACTTTCTAAACGCTTTTCATATATGAACCTCCACTTGCCAGTCAGAAGATAGAATGATGCTTCCCAAGTTGTGGCCTAAGACATTCACCTCTGGCTCTTCGTAGTTCTGACTTCCTGGAGTAACCCACAACCCTCTACATGGATTACAGTTCCAGGCTGAACCTCAGCCAGGCCGACAACCCACACACACACACACACACACACACACACACATACACACACACACACACACATACACACACACACACACAAATGAGAGAATGAGGCCACTTCCATTTCAATCCCAGATGCACAGTTAAGACGTAGGGGTGGGAGAGGATAGATGACATTACACTTGAACGATCTGAGTAAAGAACAGAACCAGAATCTACATGAGTTTGGAACAGAGACCACATTAACAATTGCAGTGATTATATAGCAATGATAATTATTGAACAATGTACTATGTGCCAGATGCTGTAGTTCATGTTTAACTCATTTAATACACACAACCTATGAGATAAATATTACTATTATACCCATTTTAGACATGAGGAACTGAGGCACAGTAATTGGGTCATTTACCTGAACATTCACAGCTAGAAAGTACAAGCTGGGAGAAAAAAAAAAAAACAGGTAATTTGGCTCTTTAATAACTATATTATCACATTGCCTCTAAGTAGTAACTAAGTAATAGGTTGATTTCCAGTCACCCCACAATTATCCCATTCAAAAGGGCAGGTTGATTTTATTTTTCCTTCACCTGTTTAAAAAAAATGTGGAACTTGCTACAGACTGAATTATGTCTCCCCACCCCAAATTCATATGCTGAAGCTCTAACCCCCAGTGTGATGGTATTTGGAGATGGGACCTTTGGGAGATAAGTAGGCTTAGATGAAGTCATGAGGATGGGGCCTTCATGGTGCAATTAGTAGCCTTATAAGAAGAGACACTTAGTGCTCGCTCGCCCAGCCATATGAAGGGAGAAGGAGGCCATCTATTAGCCAGGAAGAGAGCCCTCACCAGAAACTGACCATGTTGGCACCATGTTCTTGGACTTGTAGCCACAGAACTATGAGAACATAAATGTCTGTTTTTTTAAGCCACAGCATCTATGATATTTTGTTATGGCAGCCTGTTGCTGACAAATATAGGACTATATAAGCATGCCTCATTCCTCCATGCTCTTGAAATCCTGGCTTTAAGTAGAATATTCACTGGGAAAACAGAAAGGCCATTTCTATGCATTAAGCCAGCTCCTAGGTGGCCACAGGTGAAGTTATTTAGAAATTAGTTTTAATGAGACACAAAAGATGCATGACACATTGAAGTAATTTTACTCTAATGTCAAATTTCAAGGCCGTTACACAAGGTAACCAGATGCCAAGTTGGCAGAAATCCAGAGCAATACAGTCGCCCAAAAGGGAAATAGGAAAGCCACAAAAAGTGAAAACCAGGTTAGATCCGTAAGGAGTAAAAAGAAATTATATAAGACTTAAAAGCTAACAAGAAAACTTTTCCAGTCACACAAGGTAAGAAAGAAGCCCCAAAGAACACGATGGTTCTTGGATAAATGAAGAGAGGAAGCTGTGAACAAGTAATTGAGCAAAGCTGTGTTTTCATGGACTTTCTGAAAACGTCCAGGTGGAATCAGTTACCCAGAATAAAACCAGTAGTAAAGGGGAGATGTCAGACAATAAGAAGAAAGAGAACAGCTGAAAATGACATCAAAATGCTGAACGGGTGATTTCAGGGAACTAGCAGATGTGAAGCCTTAGAAAGCTACTTTAGAAGAACCCAAGCATAGAATTAACAGTGTAAGCCACCAAATTTTCAAAAAGTTAGCTTAATTTACCTGTATCTCAGTAACTCACTGTAATCTAAAAGTTGAATTCCTCTTCCTTTATGTTGTTTCATGTCCTCCTAGCACCCAGAACAAAGTGGGATACATGCTTAGTGCTTCGTAAACATGTGCTGACATCATCACTTGCAAGAGCACCAGATTCTAAATGGATTGAACATGCTTCTATGCAGAACAATTTCTAACAAATGGCAACAACCCCACCTCCACCCTACAATCAACCTCCTGCAAAATATGGGAAATAGCAGATGAAATGTCATGGTATGTAATTAAGGAGTTTTATATTGTAATAATTGGCACTCACTCCAAAGGGACAGGGAGAGTGGACTTAGATCAAGGACACAAGCTTAAGCAAGAGTAAGAATGAGAATTCCATTGATGAAGGGCCAGGATGAATCTCAATCTTGTAAACAAAGGGACAATTTAAATATTTCACTGCTGTCATAAAAATATTGTTCTTTTAATTAAAAAGTTTGTTGCCACAATGACACATCATCTCACATCAGTCAGAATGGCAATTATTAAAAAGTCAGGAAACAATAAATGCTGGCAAGGCTGTAGATAAATAGGAACGCTTTTACACTGTTGGTGGGAGTGTAATTTAGTTCAACCAATGTGGAAGACAGTGTGGCAATTTCTCAAGGATCTGGAACCAGATATAGTATTTGACCTAGCAATCCCATTACTGGGTATATACCCAAAGAATTATAAATTATTCTGCTATAAAGACATATGCACACATATATTTATTGCAGCACTGTTTACAATAGCAAAGACTTGGAACCAACACAAATACCCATCAATGATAGACTGGATAAAGAAAACGTGGCACATACATACCATGGAATACTATGCAGCCATAAAAAAAAGAATGAGATCATGTCCTTTGCAGAGACATGGATAAGCTGAAAGCCATCATTCTCAGCAAACTAACTCAGGAACAGAAAACCAAACACCACACATTCTTACTCATAAGTGGGAGTTGGACAATGAGAACACATGCATACAGGGAAGGGAACATCATACACCAGGGCCTGTCGGAAGGTGTAGTGTCAAGAGTAGTGTCAAGAGTAGTGTCTTTCCAAGTTTGAATTATGTGCTTCATTAAAAAACAATAGTGTATATTCCAGGAAGTACACATTTGCCTCTAAAGCCATTAACCTATTCATCAACATACTAAGTAGTAAAGTGGATAGCACTGCTCTGAGCCATCAGTTAGCCATGAAAAAATTTTGGCTTATGGATAAAAAAAAACACTCCTTGGGGTGTCTATGTATGGGATTGTATATGTATACACACACACACGCATGCCTATATGCAAACGCTTATGCATGTATGCACAGTATAGTTTGTACAACTTGACATGTAGGTGATCCAGGATGTGATTGGGGACCACTATGCCTCTCCATCTCCAAAATGGTCCCTAGTAGTCTCTGCCTCCAATATTTGACACTCCTGTGAAGTCTCATTCCACAGTATATAAGGGTTGGTCTTGTGAGCAATAGAATCCAGAAAAAGTGATGCTGTTACTGATGACATTAGTTTATAAAAGATATTTTGGCTTCTGTGTTGGGATCTCTCTCTTTACCTCTCTCTCTAGATAAAGCCAGTTGCCATGTTGTGACTAGCTCTATAGAAAAGTCCACATGGTGAGGAACTAATGGCTCCTGCTAACAGCATTGTGAGTGAGCTTGGAAATAGATCCCATAACCACAATCAAGCTTTCAGATAATTGCAGTCCAGGCTGACAGCATAAATGAAACCTCATGAGGAATCCAGAGGCAGAATAATCCAACAAAATAGCTTCTGAATTCCTGACCCTGAGACATAGTGAGATAATAAATGTTTATTGTTTTCAGCCTCTACATCTTGAGTAAATGTCTTGTGCAGTAATAGATAACTAACACCACTTCCAAAATATCACCTGCCTTAGAATATCTTCCTACAGTGCCTACAATTCTTAAAGTAGGTAGTTAAATCTTGAAGACACTGATCAGTCACAAATGTTTCCGGATGCTTGTTTATTTGGAGCAGGGTTGGATATGGTATATGAAGTTATTATTGGCCATTAATACCTTCATATAAAATAAATTATCCAAAATTTTTTTCACCTGCAAAGCCCTATGAAAAGACATGGGGAAGTTCTTTGTTTGTGTATATATATATATATATATATATATATATGCTTTGCCTTATTTGAAGTCCTCATTTTTAACTTCTTGGTTATAAAAGTAATTTTGTTTTGTTTTGTTCATTGTAAAAAATTTGGAAAATACCATACCAATTCAGAAGTAACCACTATTCATTAAAATTAATAAAAGCCAAAGAACAGATAAGCCAAGCAGCAGATGAGATGAAAAGAAGGAATGAAAACTGAAAAGCAATTTTTCTGAATTAATAGTTTTTTCTAGGACAGTGATTTTAAATATACCAAATTCAATACTTCTCTTTCACTACAAATATTTGTAGTGTTCACTTTAACACTTCAAAATGAAATTCATAGATAATAACATTTTATATGCATTATTTGTAAAAAAAAAAAAAAAAAAAAAAAAGCATGATGCCATAACTGTAATAAAAAGGAGAAAGAGATGGCTAATAAAAATAAAATGATATTTAAATGCTTTGATATGACTACACTAGGAGATGTAATGAAGAGGTCTCATATCTTCTGTGCATGTGACAGCTATATACTGAGATGGATTTGGGGGTGATGGTGTTTTAAACACTACAAGCACTATGCCAACCAGAATACAATGGAGTGACATATTTAAAATACTTAAAGGAATAAGCCATAACCCATATTTCTATACCCTCGAAAATTACTTTCAAAAATAAAGGAGAAATGAAGACATGTCTGGACAAAAGCTGAAAGAATTAATTGCTAGAAGTGCTGAAGTATAAGAAATGTTTAAGAAATTCTTCAGGAAAGGGTAACATTATACCAGACAGATAGTTGTATTTATGTGAAGAAATGATTAGTACCAGAAATGGTAAAACATGAAGATAAATACCATGAGAAATGTTGTTATTGATAACATGATTTTACAAAATGGTGATTGCAATTTGTTAAGATTGTGACCTTGAGCAAGTTATTTAACTTCTCTGTGCCTCAGTTTCTTCATCTGCAAAATGGAAATAACAATAGTATGTACCATTGTGGGTGTAGTGAGGATTAAATAAATTAATATAAGTAAAGTGATTATAAAAGTGGTTAGCATTTAGTAAATTGGATATTAGCAACAAAGTTCTAAACAAAGTAGAACCTTTTTTCAATAACTGCTAGACATGATGCCTCATGCCTATATTTCATCCACTTAGGAAGGATAAAGGAGGAGGAACACTTGAGGCCAGGAGTTTGAGACCAGCCTGGGCAACACAGTGAGACCCTGTCCCTACAAAAAACAATTGTTTTAAATTAGCCAGGTATGGTGGTATGCACCTACAGTCCCAGCTACTCAGGAGGCTGAGGAAGGAGGATTGCTTGAGCCCAGGAGTTTGAGACTATAATGAGCTATGATTGCCCCATTTCACTCCAGCCTCAGTGAAAGAGTAAGAGACTGTGTCTCTAAAAAACTGTTTCATTACTAGAAAATTCAGCATATATTTAAAAAACTGTGTGAGACATACTTTGCATTTACAAATGAAACAGATTCTCGGCTCAGATATTTGTTTGAAGATGCCATACATCTACCTGAACATCTTGAATGACATTCACATCTTCTGGGATGTAAATAGGACAAATTGTCATTGTATGGGAATGTCCTCCTCATTGCAAGACTCCTCACTTCGCTGACTCTTCCTCTGACCCAACCTTCAACATTTTAACAACCAAATATACTCCTAAAATCCCAAACACCCACTGCAGGGAATATAATTCTATTGCAAAAGTCAATCCAGGAGCAGGCCTGGGTACCATTTACCTAGGACAGTTTCAATGCATTCCAAATATAATTGTATCTCAACCCAGGTTAACATACTATCTTTGTTACTTATTAGCTATGTGACCTTGTACTAGCTTCTAAATCTCTTCTATGCCTTGGTTTCTCATTGGTAAAAGTAATATTAATAGTTCCTACCTCACAATGTTATGATGATTACATGAGATAATATAGGTACAGCATTTAGCAAAGTACCTAGCACATAATAAATAATAGTAGTAGTTGTTGTTAACATTATTGTATGCTATTAGAGGAAAGGAATTTTCCCTTGTAGCAGTGACCATTAGTGCCCACCAAGTATTCCATGTATTCCCTTATATTTCACAACCTCTTTTGCTTTTCAGGTGAGGCCATGTGACTAGTTCCGGTCAATAAAATATGTGCAGAAGAGATACATAATTTAGGGGCTGAGGAAGATAAGAGCTACCTCCATGTCTTTCTTTCCCACACTGGTCTTGCATGAGAAAGAAATAAGCCTTTGATCAGTGCTTCCTTTTTTAACAGATGAGAAAATCAAGGTACAAAGAATGTAAGACCGAAATGGCTTTGATTTGCAGTGACTTTCAATCTCAAGTATACTGTGTAACAGGCCTTTGATATAAACAAGGATTATGTTTCCAAATCTCCAAATTCACCATTGTATGCAATTTCCCTCACAAAACTGTATCTATTAAGTAGAGAACAATAGAACTCTGTTTTTTATTTTTTGTTTTTTTGAGACAGAATTTTGCCCTGTCACCCAGGCTGGAGTGCAGTGGTGTGATCTCAGCTCACTGCAACCTCTACCTCCCAGGTTAAAGCAATTCTCCTGCCTCAGCCTCCCGAGCAGGTGAGACTACAGACATGTGCCACCAAACCCAGCTGATTTTTGTATTTTTAGTAGAGACGAGGTTTCACCATGTTGACCAGGCTAGTCTTGAACTCCTAACCTCAGGTGATCTGCCAGCCTCAGCCTCCCAAAAGTGCTGAGATTACAGGCATGAGACACAGTGCCCGGCCAACAATAGAATCCTATTGAGATGAAGTTGATAAGAGATCAGTTAGGCTCACTTGCTAGCTGAATGATTTTCTCCCACTCCAGGCTCAAACACGAAATTCAGTTTCATGTCTTAGTAAAATGACAAACTTTATCCACCATGGACCTGAAATGTTATTCTTAAAGAATCAAGACAACAAATGATAAAATCATGTAAACTGGGGATCTAATATGCACAAGTCACAGAATGTTAGAGAAGGGTGCAGGTATTAGAGGTCATATCCAATGTCTATACTTCACACATGAAGAAACTGAGGCTGATAAGGAAAAACCTGCTGTCCTGAAGATGATCAAGCTAGATATTAGTAGTCTTGGGATAATAATCCAGGTTGCCTACCTCCTAAATCAACAATCTTTGCACTAATATCAACTACATCTGACACATGACGATCTATATATACATAGCTTTGTTTCCTCTATTTTTGGTATAGGCCTAAAATGTTACTTAAGTGGTTGAAATACCACATCAAACTGAGCTGGGGGAAAGGCTTAGATTTCATTGAAATATCAGAAAAGCAAATTAAGAGTGTGTAAATCTAGAAAATGAACCTCAACATAGCAAATCCATATCGAGAATCCCTTAGAATCATTTATCACCACAATACATTTGTGCTCTTTCTGAAGAAAATGTCTTTGGAGTTATTTTTCCTAAGCAGGGCATTGCACAGAAGAACCTCTCCTTGTTCCCAATCATTTCTGAAGTGACTGCCTGGCAGTGCAGATGTAGCACAGGGCTAGGGTCAGGAGTACAGCCTGTTAATGTATTGTGGAAGTGCTAGCTAGTTTGTAGAAGGAATGGTCTCACTTCTGCGTTTCCTTCCTTAGCCTTGGGCCTGACCAACTGACCAAGCCAAACTTAACCTGTGGTCTCTAGAACCTGCAGGAACCAGAGGCTTTCATTCATCCCCATGGAGCTTGTATCTCCTGCAAAATATCTGTGCAGCCACTTCAAATTATCCAACTTTACTCTCAAGAACATGAAAGAAGGGAAAACATCATCAGAATAGAATGTGACTTGATCCCAAATTCCCTTTCTGTAGAAAGGCTCCTAGCTTGCTACCTCCAGTCCTATTGCCAGAATATAAGCCTGTAAATCTCAGCACAAGAAGGTGAAGGCCATATAGGCCCAGCTACCCTGTGCAGGCCTTGGGAGCAGCGTTTGTCCTGTGTTACACACCTGACAATCCCAGGGGCTGGGATGATAGCATTCAATAGTGGAGAGGCTCCATTCATTAAAAGGACTTTTTTAAAGTATATTCTGTTAACTCTTGTATAATTTATATCTATAAATGGAATCTTCTCTTTCTTTGGTGGGAGGGGTGGTGGTGGGCAGAAAGGCCGTAGTGAATGTACCTGCCAGAATACCAACATTATGCAGGATGCTGACAAGGCAAAATGTGGTACATACCCAAGTGGATTTTATCGGGTTCACCCATTTTCAGTCATTTAGGGAAATAATTGGTGACTTCTCTCAAGATCCCAAAATTCATATCATCTGGGCCTGCTGATTGGCTTATATTTCAAGTTTATTCCCCATTTTTATCAATAGCTATTGCTCAGGTTTGTATTACTGCCTAAATGTTTCTTTTCTTTTTTTATGTTGTTTCTAAGAATGACATATATATACACACACATACACACACACATATATATATATACACACACATACGTGGTTGTGTGTTGTAATTGTGTGTATGTGTGCACATGCATGTAAGATATATGTATAGTATCTGTAGTCATTTCTAGGCGAATTGCTATTTAAATATCTGATCTACCTCAAGCACAAATACCCTAAATAAAAACTTTACCATTAAGTAATTATTCCTACATTGTGATCCCCATATTTTCCTGTTAAATCAGCACCTCCTTTACTGTCCCAGCTGCCTCAAAGTTTAGAGAAAATAAAGTTTGGGGTTAGAAAATGCTTTAAGGTAGTGGTTCTCAGACTTCAACATACATCAGAATCCCCTGAAGGGGTAATTAAATCACAGATTGTTGAGCCCACCTCAGTTTCTGAGGGTTTCTACCCTCAGAAGCAAGGGTGGATGCTTCTGTGCAATTACATGCTTGGGAAAATTAACTCTAAATGCATTTTCTTCACAGACAGCACAAACGTATTGTGATAATGAATGATTCTGCAGATAATAGTGGGAGTGGTGTGCTGAGAGTCTGCCTGTCTAACGAATTCCCAAGTGAGGCTGATGCTACTCATCCGGGCACCACACTTTGAGAGCCACTGTTCATATGAACCTGCCTGCCTGCCTGACTCTGACTCTAGAGTTCCCAAAAGGCTCCCAGGATACAGAGCCAGAGAGAAAAAGGAGACGTCTATTTGTGTGTGCCAATCTGAAGAAAAGAATTTTATATTTTCCTCCAATCTCTTTCCTACAACTAAGCAAGTTTGCACAGGATGGGGTAACTCACACATATGATAAGAAATAAGAGGAAGAAATGTGACATATGCTATATGAGTTAGCCTGTCCAAACACTGATCTTTAGACTATGATAGATGGAATTAGTTACCACTTTACTTGTGGCCTAGGCAAGCTTAGTGCTACAGGTCTCAAACTTTAGTAAAAAAATTCATATTGCAAAGCCCTTCACCAGTTGTACTTCACGAGAATCTCAAGGCACTGGCCCAGGTATTACAGCAAGTAATTCTGGTGCATAAGTTATAAGACCAAACATTGAGAAGCCCTGTTCTGATGGTAAAAAGGCAAAGCACATAGAAAAAAAAACAGAATAATGCTTATAGGAAAATCTAGAGGCAAGTGTCACTTTGTATAGTGAAGGCAACATACTCAGGGCTACCAAACTAATGGAGTGGTCAGAGTAAAATATGGTTCTGCAAATGGCATTAGGATTTTTGGAAACATAGCTAGTAAATAAATATTTGATTAGTAAAGAAACTATCTCCAGCACTGAATAAGGCACTGAAAAATGTCTGAGTTATGAAATGCTTTTATATAAAAATTTACCCATTTTCTTTGAAGCACTCACATTAACTAAATGCATCCTCAATAATACCTCCATGAACTCACCTCCCACCATTTGACAGATGAAGAAATAGAAACCTAGAGACTGCTTTGCCCCAGGTCACACAACAAGTTAAGCAACTGAGATAAAATTAGGACTCAGGCTTCAGGACTCTGTCCAGAGGCCATTACATTGTGCCAGGTTGAAGCCACAGAAAGATATAGCTGAAAACTATGCTTCATAGTCTACCAGGTTGGCATCATTTTGGGTGCTACACCATATTTTTCTGCTGACAGCTCATAAAACATGGTGCTAGTTAACAGGAACCAGAATAAACAAGCAGATTGCTTCCTCCACTTAGGTGTATTTTGCCTTCTGGGCTATTCCGCAAAATTCTCCAAGACTGCAGGCGTTGTAGTGGGGTGGGGAGGGAAGAGGGGAAAGATTTCACTCAGACCCATTACTCTTTGCATTATCATTGTTTCAGGAACACAACAGAAGAATCAGCTGTGCTATAAGCTTTTTTGAAGAGTTATTTTAGGAAAATTAGCATAATCTGGCGGTCCTTTGCCATCTGCAAACTGCATTTACCTGAAGCAGCTGTCCATAATTATTAGACACCCTCGTGTATCCGGTAGGGCCCCATCTGTCTATACAGTGAATAGTTTTTGCTAAATGAAAAATCAGGGAGGAAAGGTAGACCAGTCAGGGCCATGTTTAAAGAGCCAGAACACAGTTGTCCTGTTATTAGTGGGAATGTGCAGCCCTATACAAATTTAAAGACCATGACACAGAACTGATCTCAAAGACCACCAGACCACAGGAATTGGAGGGCCCAGAAGCACTAACTAGAGGAATGGACTTGTATAAACATCAGATGTTGTCTGGAGCCTCTAAATCTAACTGAACTCTCCCTAGCCTTCTGATCGGGTCAAACAGCATATATTTCATCCTCATCGCCTGTCCTGATCCCTAAGCCTCACTAGATTTGAGAAAGAACCCCCATTCTCCTATTTCCTACTTAATTATTGGGGAGAATGTAGACATTTTGGAATGGGTTTTTATTGATTTGCTTTTCACATAATCTATTAGCATTCCAACTTGTCAGAATACTTGTTGTTCTGTAGCATTTGGGTGTAGGGTGAGCTATAAATTAATAGAGCTGTGAGAGTATAGCCCGCTGTCAGCATGCCTTGCAAGCCATCCCATTATAAAAACACACTGTGGAATTTGTCTTATTACCTTCTGTGTTCAGTAGCTGGCCTCTGCCCAAGGTTAGACTGGAATACCTTAGGTACTTGACATTTCACCTTCCATTTCTTTCAGTTCTTGTTTGTTTTTCCTCTACTGCAGGGAGCAGGAGAGAGGAGCCTCACTTTACAGGATTCAGAGACAATTTAATGAAAATAGGGGTGCTGGATGCAAGGAAAAAAGAAAGAAAAATGCAGGCACTATTTTTTTGCCTTTTGTAAAATAGTACTCAGTATATCAAAGACAGAAGCAAAGCAGTATATAAGTAACAAACTTTCATCAGAGCCCAGTCTTTGAAAACCAATTGTTCCTTCACCTTTCAAGATACACAGTTCATTACCAATCAAATCAATTTAGTTTTCTCCTTTCCTGACATGCTTCAAATCTCTCCCTGGGCATACAGTTATTTGCAAAGCAATATCAAACACTCCCTCCACTTGTATTCCTCCATGTATTTCCATGGAATAGCACTGTGCAACTATTGTGCCTGGACAACATGTGGTCTACAGCCTCCAGTTTGCTTTGATATTCAGCAAAAATCACAGTGTTTTTCTCTAATTGCTGTGGTACCAGGACGCAGGGTGGGTTTTGTGGGAGGAGATATTTGCTCTAGATCTGCCTGGGAAGTCTTCAGTTGAACTCTCGATTTCTGAGAGAAAGCCACTATGTATAGTCTCCTCTTCTTTTCTTTTTTCCACTTCTGGTTTGCCCTTTCTACTCCAGGCAGACAAAGTGAGTTTTTGAAATGAGAAAAAAAAAAAATCCCCATTTTCTGCTTTCTCCCTATGACCAAGCAGAACATGCCAGTTGTGACTTGCACAACCTCTCTTACATTTCTCCCAGAAGAAATGAATCTGTTTTGACATGCCAAGATTAGATGCTGAGATAGTAACCCAGATGCAGAGTCTACCTCATTTTTTTAATGGGTGCACTGTTGTTGCAAGTCATAAAAATAAATAGCTATCACTTAATGATTTGTTACAATGAAATTAAATAGAAAATTTAAAGTGCTTAGCAATAGTAAGTAATCAATAATTTAATGGTATTAGTTGCTATTAATCCTGTATTTTTCAGTTTTGGAATATGAAGTATCAAAGACTTAAACAACTTTCCCAAGATGACAGAGACAGCATGTAGTGATGTTGAGACTTGAAACCAGATATGAGTGACTTCAAAACCTACTCTTTTAATCACTATATTTTACTGGTGCTCTTAGATCAACTCTGACAAGAGGTACAATCAGCTAAAAGAAGACAAAGTTTGAAAAGTATTACTATGCATTTCTTTATTGCCTTTTTAGGTGCTTAACTTACATCCTAGTTTGCATTAGGTAGCCATTTTGGGAGTAGGTAGAGGTGGATAGCAGAGAGATTAACATTTATGACAGAGGGAGAAGAAATGAACAGAGAAAGGACAATATTCATTTCTTATATGTAAAATAGGACCATGCAATAGGGCAACAGTTTTACAAGTCAGGCTATGGTCTTAAAGCAATGTCGATAATGTAACTGATAATTTTTTTATTACTGCATGAATGTCTCTACTCTTATACTTCTTGCTAGGGATGACATACACATACACATAAATTACATTCAATTCTATGTAAAAAAAAAAAAATCTGTATATGTCCAAATTCCTCAATCTCCTCCTTTAGTAAAATGAAGGGCTGTTTAGGGTCAATCTCAAAGAGAGCCCGAGAAATATCATTTATTTTTCTGTGATAGCTAGGCCAACTGTATGGTGGAAGCGGGATACAATCTAGGGGAGGTAAAATAACATTGTACCTTTCCGGCCTTGGGGAACTGTGGGAGGAAAAAGGGAGAGAGAATGCTAGGAGGGAAAAGGGAGAGAGAAAAGAGAGATAAGTCTATAGGGAGAAGCACAGTAAGATCAGAGTAACACTACTCCCTGCTTGAAACTATGAGAGGAGGCTACCCCACAGACTTCCGTATAACTTCCATTGTAGGGCCAATTACATGAAAGTCTGCTTGGTGAGGCAGAGAGATCCCTAAAATACAGCTTTCCCCAACTGCCCTTAGTTTTCATAAGGAATAGACATTGAGGTAATATCCATTAAGTCTGTCATGAGAACCAATGTGGCAAAGAAATAAGCCCACTACAAATATTGGCCGGTGGGCTAATGGAAGATCTGGCTGAGACCCAGAATCTATTATGAGAATGAAAGGAAACAGAGGCAACTAGTCCATATTGCCAGGCTCTGGCCAAACCAAGAAAGAGGAACCAAATCAAAATTAATGAAACTGTAAACTTCAGCTATAAATGCAAATAGAGCAAGCAGCAAATAGGAGACAAGGGACATCAGCCAACCACCAGAATAGCCAGAGGGGAATACAGAGGCTGCAAAGATCCAGTAATTCCCATCATCCCTGCTATGGTTTGGTTCTGTGTCCCCATCCAAATCTCATCTTGAGTTGTAATCCTCATGTGTCAAAGGAGGGACCTGGGGGGAGGTGACTGGATAATGGGAGTAGTTTTCCCCATGCTGTTCTCATGATAGTGAGGGAGTGCTCAGTAGATCTGGTTGTTTGTTAAGTGTCTGGCACTTTCCCCCTTGCTCTCTTTCCTGCTACCTTGTGAAGAAGGTGCTTGCTTCTCCTTTGCCTTCTGCTATGATTGTAAGTTTGCTGAGGCCCCCCCAGCCATGCAAAACTGTGGGTCAATTAACCCTCTTTTCTTTATAAATTACCCAGTCTTGGGCAGATATATATATATATATATATATATATATATATATAGAGAGAGAGAGAGAGAGAGCGAGAGAGAGAGAGAGAGAGCGAGCAGTGTGAGAATGGACTAATAGACCTCCCCAGAAGTCAAACATTTCAGAATCATTCTTCCTGTACAGCCTGCAGAACTGTGAGTCAGTTAAACCTCTTTCCTTTATAAATTACCCAGTCTCTGGTATGAAAATTTTTCATACTTTCATAAGAATATGAAAACAGACTAATACAATACCCTAACACTAAAAGGTTCCACAAGCCTTCTCCCCATATATTCAGACACCAGTTTATAACAAGAAGTAGAAGATGTTTATCTGAGATAGTATTTTTTCCAAGAAAAACTGAAAACTCTCTAAATGGATCATTAAAACTGGAGGATGGCAAAGTACAACCTATGGGTCAAATCTGCCCTGTGTTTTTGTAAATAAAGTTTTATTAGAGCTTAGCCACTCCTGGTTACTTACATACTCTCTTATGCTCTTCAGCTCTCAGAGTTGAGAACAATCAGCCCTCCATATCCCTGGGTTCCACAAACATGGATTCAACCAACTCAGGATAGAAAATATTTGGGGAAAAAAAACATCCACAAAGTAACAAAACCCAAAGCTTATATTTGCTGTGCACTGAGAACTACATTGAATCCACAGAAACAAAGTGATGCTTAGGCATGGTATTAGGTATTATAAGCAATCTAGAAATAACTTAAAATACTCAGGAGAATTTGCATAGTTTATATGCAAATTCTACACCACTTTATATTCGATTCTTGAGCATCCATCGGGGAGTCTTGTACCAATTCCCTTTGGGTACTGAGCGTTGACTATATTTGCAATAGAAAACATATGACTCACAAAGGCTAAAATATTTACTATTCAGTTCTCTACAAAAAAAAGTTTGATAATTTTTGCTTTAAAGTACCAAATCAGACTGTTTAAGATTTTGGTACCCATCCACCTCTCTGGGCTCAAGAGAAAGGCCAGATTAGGTACAGACTCAATCATAAAATTTTATTTTCTCTGCACAGCCAAGTTGTACTGTGCATTGTATCTCCAATCCTGCTACAATCATTTGAGATAATAACAATAATAACCCTTATTTTAATTATATAGTGTTTTGGAGCTTATAAAGTGCATTTATATCCACCAGCTTATCTAATCTTCACAAAAACCCTGTGAAAAAGGTGTCATTAGTCCCCATTTTATAGACAAGAACATGGCTGAGTCTCAGTGAGGTTAAGAGACTTACTGAAGGCCACACGTCTAGTAAGTGAGAAAGCCAGAATGTGAGCTCAGGTGTCCTGATCACACATCTACTGTACTTCCTACCCTACTGCAGCCAAACTACTGGGAGTATCAATTCCAATTTAACCAATGTAGAGTCACCATGTCCTTACAAATGTAGAAAGTAGTTCTCAGGCTTTACTAAGTTGTCAAAGTAGATTTTTTTAAAGCATGAATATCAAACCAATACCTTCTAAGTAGTTTGCTGTTTTACTTATTTGCTATACAATGAATTGTATAGCTTTCCATCTGCTACACTTAAAGTCCTTTTCCAAAGGAGTAAGTAGGATAGCATCATTGTTAAAGAGTGCATACAGGCACTGGAATCACAGTGACCTGGGTCTAAGACTAGCTCTGCCACTTCCCAGGTTTATTATTTTAAAAAAATTACTTAACTTTTCTGGGCTTTAATTTCCACAATGTTAAAATGAAGGAGTTTTTTGAGGATTAAATGAGATGATACATGTGAAGTACTTAATATAGGACCTGGGATGTAGTTAGCATAAAATAAATAACAACTCAAGAAGACTGTTAATGCCATTAGCACAGCTACTCTGGAAAAGAATATGATGAAATCCTACAAAATTAAATATGCCATTACCATAAAACTAATAATAAGCACACCTAGATATTTATCCTGGAGAACTGAATACTTACATTGACCTAGAAACCTGTACATGAATGTTTATAGAAGCCAATCTCAAAAGATTATATAATGAATGGCTCCATTTACATAACATTCTTGAAATGAAAAAATTATAGAGATGGAGGAAAGGTTTGTGGTTGCCAGGTGTTAAGAAGAGGGAAAACACAGGAGTGGCTGTGGCTACAAAAAAGTAGCAAAAATATCCTTGTGGTGATGAAACTGTTCTGTAACTTGATTTTGGTGGTGTAAACATGAATCTACACATGTAATAAAATTACACATAACTAGGCCAGGTGTGGTGGCTCGCGCTTGTAATACCAGCACTTTGGGAGGCCAAGGCAGGTGGATCATTTGAGGTCAGGAGTTCGAGACCAGCCTGACCGACGTGGTGAAACCCTGCCTCTACTAAAAAAAAAAAAATACAAAAAATACCCAGGCATGGTGGCAGGCACCTGTGATCCCAGCTACTCAGGAGGCTGAGGAAGGAGAATTGTTTCAACCTGGAAGGTGGAGGTTGCAGTGAGCGGAGATCACGCCACTGCACTCCAACCTGGGCAACAGAGCTAGAATCCATCTCAAAAAGAAAAACCACAGAGCATTATTAGGTGGCAAGATACCATCCCTTACAAACATGTAGAGCCCTGAAGCAGTTCCCATACATGTGACTATAATCATATGTAAACAAAAAATGAAGAAAACCTTCTCTGGGAACCTTAGACTTCAAGTGAAGTAATTTATTTTAATAAAAATAAGTGTCAGGTCAATTTCCTGGTTGTAAGATCTTACTATAGTTACAGAATATCTTACTATTAGGGGACACTGGGTGAAGGGTACAGGGACTTCTTGGGTACTTTTATTGCAATATTCTGTAAGCCTATAAATATTTCAAAATAAAACATTTTTAAAAAGGGAAAATGATGTCATGGTTCTGAGGTTCTTGATAGTTCATATTTATCACCTCTTAAAACTGTAAAAATTTGATTCCTTTCTTTCAAACCAACACTTTGGAATATTGGGGAAAAAAGTCTCAGAGCTGAATGGGAACTTGGGAGCTATCTAAATTAGCTGATATGAACATCTGTTTCACAATATCCCTAACATACTATTATTTGGTTTGAATATCTCTATTGACAGGAAATGCACTCCACAACAAAGCATCCCTATCCAGTTAGAGGAAGATCTAATGTTTTAAAATTTTTTCTTATACTGACCTGAAATCTGCCTTCTTATGATTTTGACCCATGATTCATATTTTTCCCTATTCCTTATTCTCAAGGAAGTAAAACATTTTTGGTGGACTCTTACTATATTAAAATTTATCATTCCTTCACCATGTGGACAAGGAAATAAGACAAAAAGTTGATAGCCTTTCTCTTTCATTTCTAGAAGCAAATAACTGCTATAATTTCCTGCAAAAACATTGGACCAATAATCAGCATAATTTTAAAAATTCAACAGCATATAGTGATCATAATAGGAAATGACAAGACTGTACCTTGGAACACCTTTTCTTTGAATAGCAGCTAATAACAAGGATCGTGTTAATGCCTCTTCTGTTTTAGAAGCAAAGAGGTTTTTGTAAACACCTTCTCTTTGTTTTAACTTCTGTCATTTGGATGGGTGATTTTTAAAGTTGTGCTTTTCAATAGCCATTGCATTATAAAAAGATATGGAGGAAAAACGATGGCTCAGAACACCATCCAGGTGTAAGGAATTAACAGTTCTTTGGATTTGCTGAGAATTTACATGTGAAATCCTCATTAATGCTAATGTGAGTTCTGGAACTGTAAATCTTTCATATCAAGGAAAAAAACATGCAATCTAATGGACTTCAATTCACCAATTCCATTAACTCTCTGAGATTCCTAACCAATCGATTTCCCTTTTGTTCACTGCCCCATGCTCCTACCCTACTGCCCCTACAATGGTAAAAACATGTTTTTAATTATGAAAATCAATGCAGCTCTCTTTCTCCTCAACCAAACTCAAAATGGGAACTACAAGTGGGATATGACCCTTAAAATCTTTTTTTTCAGACAAATCCTCTGCTCTCTCTGTCTCCCATGTGACAACAAGGGCTTCTGGCCCCTGAGGCACTAAACACTCATAAAAATTCCTTCTTAATAATTATTGTTATAATTTCCCATTTGGTAAGTGGCAATATTGTTCATCTATGCTAAGAGGTCACATCCTGTGTCTTCTTCCCAACAGCTCACAGAATGGTGGTGACACTGCTTCAAAATATGAACTTCTGTCATTGGTTGCTGGTGGCAGTGGTTGGGAGGGGAGAGTTTTTCTAGATTGTGAGTTTTGAGTAATATATATGGCAGTGGGTCATGGATGAAAAAGTGGAAGCTGGGAGAAGGAGGGTTGAGGTAAGTCTGAGACAGGGCAAAGGGACTTGGCAAGAGTGACACAGTCCTGGGGTAGGATCTGGGACCCAGGGGCCAAGGTGAAGGCTCGTGTAAGCATTCCAGGATTGAGGTAAAGATGGGGCCCGAGAAACCAAAGGTCAGAGCAAAGCAGCAAATCAGAGCCAACTAGGCAAGCTGGAGTCAGGGCGCAAAGGCAATATGAGACACAGAGTTCAGGGAGTTAGACTCCAGTAAGTAGATTAACACCAGGAAGTCATAGACATCAGAGTCAGAGCAAGGTGGAAATATGAAAATTCAAGCCAATACACAGACCCCAAGAGGTCTACAGGCAGAGAAAAAGGGAGGGGCCAAGGGAAATCGATCAAAAGGACCTGGACAACTGAGCCATTCTGCTTTGCCCTATGCATAGGATTTCTGTGACTCTAGTGAAGACAGAAACCAATTCTTGAACAGCCAATGCTTATCTTGTCACCTAACTGAGAGTGTGTGAATGACACGTATACCAACAACTAGCAGAAAGATCCTGACTTGAACATAAATAGGTGCACTGGAGGGAAATCCAAGGAGGCACAGATAATCCTGCAATGTGAAGGGCAGATGCCATATTCTATTATCCTGGATTCTACTGGGCAAGAAGATAGTTGAATTATTTTTTAACTCAACAAGTCCATATAATTTAAAGATTTCTGAAGTGGCTATTGCTGGTGAAGAAGCCATGTTGCTATAAAATCATGTTGGGCAACCAAGAATAGATATGAGGTGGGAAGGCAACATTGCAATTTCCAGGGTTGATACACATACCTATATTCATCTGTTTTCACATTGCTATAAAAATCTACCTGAGACTGGGTAATTTATGAAGAAAAGACATTTACTTGACTCACAGCTCTGCAGAGTTAACAGGAAGCATGAATGGGAGGCCTCAGGAAACTTACAATCATGGCAGAAGGCGAAGTGAAAGCAAGCACAACTTACCACGGCAGAGCAGGAGAGAGAGAGAGAAAGAGAGAGAGAGAGAGACAGAGAGCAAGCGGGGAAGTGCCACACACTTTTAAACCATCAGATCTGGTGAGAACTCATTCACTATCATGAGAACAGCATGAGCAAAATCCACTCCAATGATCCAGTCACTTCCCACCAGGTCCCTCACCCAACTTTGGGAATTACAATTCAACATGAGATTTGGCTGGGGACACAGAGTCAAACCATATCAATACACAAGTCCCAGCCTGGCGGCCTTTGGTGTATATGTGCATGTGAATGTTTTTCATTTATGCTACTATCATCATTGCTCACTAGTTTTATTTATTTTTTTTTTTAATTTTTTATCCAAATTCCCATTCCTTATCCCTACATATAGCCAAGAAGGTTAACATGTTACTATCGATCTTTTTAAAATGTTTTTTTTTTCAATATATGTACTATCATGTACAGGTTTTTGTCCCATTTATATTGAGATATATACAGTGAAATACACAGATCTTAAGATATCAGTTCTAGGTGCTAAACTGTGAGATTCTGAACACACCCTCAAATTGAGTCCAGCAAAAGAAGAGATTAACGTAAACCAGAGAAGTCCAAAAGAGTTTTTATGGAGGATTTAGAACTTTGATAACCCAAAGATACATAGTCACGAAATAGACAAGAGATATAAGGAAATGAGGAGTTTAGGACAAGCTATCTCTCAGTGTGACTTTTTCCCATTACTAATCTTCAATCACTCAATAATTAAATATTTATTCCCTACATACTTCCCTGTGAATATAGTGAAGGAGAATACGGGCATCTTCCTTGTCTTTATGTACCTTAACATCGAGTGAGCAGGAAGAATATTAATTAGTCAAATAAATATGAATGGCACACAGCAGGAGAAGTACAGAAGATGGAGCACAGTACAGGGAGTATCTGAACAGTCTAAGGTCTCACAGAAGGCTTACTTGAAGAAAGGACACCAGAGCTTCCATCTGTGGAACAGGAGTTAATTAAGCAATAACTCTAACTCAATAGTTAATTAATTAAAGGAGAAGGAAAGGAAGAACCATTTCAGATACGGGTATCAGCATATGCAAAGGCCCTGAGCCCAGATAGGTGGGCGCAAGGCAAAGCTGAGTATATGTAAGAAAACCAGTGCATTTAGACAAAAGAGTGACAGGGACACTTTGTTGAGATGAAGCTTTCAGTGAGGACTTCCCTGATCACCCCACTTAAAATCACAGCTTTGTACTGCATACTTTCTTTTTGCTTTCCATACTCCTCCAACCTTCTTTATCCTGTTCTCTGTTCCTCTCTCCAAGACTGATCACTTGGGCTACATCAATAGGCTCCCTTCATCCATCTAGTTTATTATGTTTGGCTAGCAGAGAAGACCAGGAGGAGATCTGAAATAGGAAAGAGAGTCAGAGTATTTATTCATCCAACTGCCTCCCAATGGGGCCATATAGGGCTGTCTGAGACCTGTGGTCTAAGGTCCCAGTGTTTGTCAGAAGCTTTTCCATACAATCCTCAATCTCTCCTCATTCTGGTGACTTCACTTCCTCTTGACCCTTCAGGTCCCAGGTAACTGAATATCCTGCTATACACTATATATTTTACATTTTTGTTTCAACCATTTTATGCTTCTTTCAACCAGAATGTCAACTTCATCAAGCAGAGATTTTTCGCTGTTTTGTTTGCCTTACATAGGCTAAGGATTTAATAAGTGTTTACTGAATGATTGAATGCTTGCATAAATGTAGACGTAGGCAGGCACCACATCATGCAAGGTCTAGCAAGCAAGAGTTGAAGGTTTCTCTTGTATTTATGTGCAAGGAGAAGCCATTTAAGAAGAATTTTATGCAAGGGAGTCATGGGAACTGATTTAAGTTTTAAGATCAATGTGAGTGGCGATTGGGTGGGCACAAAATAAAATTTAAGAGGCCAGGCAAGTGGTCCTTCGAATAGTGCAAGTGAGAGCCTAGAATAAGGTGGTGGGGGTGGTAATGGTAGAGAAGAAGAGGAGACTCTTTCTGGAGCATTAGCAAACTGTAGATCATGAATGGAACTTGTTCATTAGTCACAGTTGGATTGATTGTCTGGGAATATTCTGAGTACCTCAAGCAATGATCTCAGCAGAATGTGCCCAGCTTTGTTATGTTCTAGATATATTTGCTGGATTTTTAGCCATTCAGACCATGTGGATAATTTTTTTTAAATCCCCATTTGGAATCCTACTAGAAATGGAATTTTCACAAGGGCATAAAACCTTACATTCATTATACTCAAAACTGAGGTGTTAACATATCTGAAGAGCTTCTGAATAATGTGACTTTAAAATAAGAACCTTAGCATTTAAAAGTAAAACAATATAATATAGAAGCCACTAATCCAAACGGTAATCTAATGTCTATGCTGTGCAGCCAAAAGATTAGTCTTTTCTTTCCTCTCCAGAAAATGCTCTACAATTCCATTAGCAAATAACACGCTTCAAAAAAGTGATTTCACATGTAGACAAATTCCAGTTCAGTAGCAAGCAATTGCATATCAATGTTTCTGAAATGGAATTAAAGTTTTAAAAATGATAGAAGCCTTTCTCTTGTCGGGGTAGATATTTAGAACATTTTTACCTAAGAGCTTCCACAATACATTATCTATTACAGAAAAAAATAGAATTTGACATCTATGATGCCAAGCAGATTCAAAGGGCTTTTAGGAGACTCAAAAACTCCTAAAGTCCTTATTCCTTACGGATTAAATTATTTTAGCATCTAAAATACCTAGATTTTTGGCATTTGGAAATAGTGACACTATAACATATTATTTAATGGATCTTTAGAATAGTTGGAAGACACCACCCTAGCACAGCCTTACTAACTAAATACTAGCTTTTTGTTAGGATCCTACAGATTATGTCAAACCCAAATAAGGTTGGGACAATCTACCAGTGGAGTTCAGTGAGATCTATGGGATAAATGTTACTTTGGGGAATTAATGTTTAAGACGCCAATGCCATAATAAGAGGGTTAAAAGGAGCAAGGAAGTGATGGAGGTTAGGAATCTCACATGAAACAATCACAGTATCACTAAAGCCTGAATAATGCTTCTCCAGTTCTTAAATGAGAACTCTTCCCAATACATGCTGAGGATTGTATTTGACCAGACCAAAGTGAAATGAGCAGAATATGGACAATGTGTATTTTTCGTAACCTAAAAAATTCAATATTTTTATTATAGGATTATGTTCCATTTCCTTTTTTAAAAAATGTTGATTATTTTATAATGGGCTGGGTGTGGTTTCTCATGCCTATAATCCTGGAGCTTTGGAAGGTTAAGCGGGTAGGATCACTTGAGCCCAGGAATGTGAGACCAGCCTGGGAAACATAGTGAGACGTTGAAGAATAAGCTTGAAAAATAAATAAATAAAATAAAATATTATTTTGTAAAATGATAATGTGAGCCAATGGTAGGTGAGTTTGTGTTTTTTAATATCCTTCCTTGGCAAGAAAACATGATGGCAACTCTATGCATTTGCTAAGGTACAGGGAATTTTCCTAATTAGCAAAATATAAATTTGGTGACCAGTGACCTCTGTGATTTTTAAGATCGACAGATACTGAATCATCTACATCAAGGACAAATATCACACTCTCTTTCCTTGAGCTCTCCTAGCATGGTACCTGGACAAGTACCGCAGCAATAACAACCTTTGTTCGCCTTCTTTCTCCCATTAATGGGAAGTGAAGGGAAAAATAAGCTCTCTTTTTACCCCTTCCAGTGTGGCACTGTATTTGATCTTGCCTGTGTGCTGGCCTTGAAAGCAATGCAAAACTCCCCACCACAGAAGTGACCGTTTTATATCAATGCATGGTGAATGAAAAGCGGCTGCTTGTGAACCCAGCCAAACTAATTAAGAAGCCACTCATTCCACTTTAGGACAGCCTAGCTTGTTGGAAAGTGTTTCTTCATATTGAACTCAAATATTCCATCCTGTAATTTTGATCTATCGGTCTTAGCTGTATACACTGGGGCAACATAAATAAGTCCATCCTTCATTTACATCAGAGGACAGCTAGCACGTCTACCAGACTCAAAGTATGTTTTTACCTTCAGCTGCCATCATTATTTCTTGGGACATAATTTTTAAGCTTCTTTGGATTCTGAAATAAGTATTCTTCAAGGAAGACTTTTGAAAACACTCCTTATGCCCAGATCGTAACTCAGGTGGGGTATGACCAACTCTTCGTCATCCGTGGCCTCCTTTGATTGATAGGAACATTTGCTTGAATTTGCTTCTACTATTATATTTTTCTGAATGTATGATGTATATTGAGCTCATGATATAGGTACATCTGGAGTCACTAGAACAATCTATTCATTTTTTCATTATTTTGGGAAACACTATATACGTTCATGGCACTAAGCATGACACTATGGGCACGGAGAGAGTATGTGGATATTGAAAATATGCATCCCGCTTTCAGTTAGCCTCCAAAAATAATTCAGAAATGAGAAACACTCAAAAGCATAACAATATAGCTAACATTTATATAATAATATGGGCCAAGTATGTATTCATCACAAACATTTAAACTGTTTTCTATCTCACACTCCTATAAGGGAGGTGCTATTATTATCTTCATGTCATAGATGAGAAAAGTGAGATATGAATAGGTTAAGTAAATTGCCTCAAATTATACCAGTAATACACAGCAGAGCTAGCACCAAACCCTAACAGTCTAACTCCAGAGTTAGAGCTATTCACCACCAAGCTGTAATGCAGAATACATGCATATATAACACAGCATTAAAGTTAGAACTCTACACTTAAATGCCAAGAAATATAAGTAACATTCACTGATATCAGGGGCTGTGAGTATGGAGAGGGTGGTAGTTGTAATTGTGTTTTAAGGGGTAGTTGCTCAGAGAAGTCTTCTTAGAATAAATGAGCCTTGTGCCAGACCTTAAATAAAAAAGAACACAGTTGATTGTCATACTTGCTATTCTTAACCGTAGTCATTTTAATACAGAAAAGACCGTAATAGGATTTGAAACAATTATCCCATGATAAGGTTGTCTGGTTCTCGGCCTCACATATAAATCTGAAGCAATGCTGGCACATGGATTCTGCAGGGGCACATAATTAAAAGGAAGTAAGGGCTGATTTACAAGATTTTATGAAATGGACCATAAACTTCAGAAATTGGCCAAGCAGTTGGAGACGTAGTTAATCTTGTAGGACTGACGAATGAGTTAACTATTCAGAAGAAATCACTGATAGAGAAATCAATGCATCTTGGATAAGACCCTGTACGAATAGTAGGAAAGTCAGGGCCAGTGCCAGGGGTGGGGGTAGTGGCATAAAGTCAATTCTTTAACACTAGTCAATAGCAAATGCATTGGGCTTTAATCATCACCAAGTATTATTTGAAAATACCAATAAAAATCACTAGGTTATTTTTTTCCTTTCAAAGAAGATAGTGTATTAACTTAAAGTTGATGAAGCTTATCTGGTTTTATCATCATTTTGATGCCCTTTATCCCAATTTATATTTTGTAATCCGTAAATGACATTACTCTTACTCTTTATCTTCTATTTGCAAATTTCTATACTATATATGAGAATTTTTAAAGAAAACAAAATTGGAATAACTGTTATGAAAATACAGTTCCATTTGCTTTTCAAATCATTCTTCTGTAAGTAGTTTGTATAACTAATCAAACAATTGCTTTTCATCAAACTCATGGTTTTGATCTTAGAGCTTTTCACTTCTTTTTTGCCAGCTTAGGCTAAAATTGACTATGAAAACTAAAATCTCAACCATTTTATGAAGCTATTCATGGTATATTCTTTCACCTATTATTAGCATATGAAAAAGTAACTGATTCAGCAAAGAATTTCTTTTTAAAAAAATCAACCATTAGGTTTTTAGTCTCTTTGGGGCTAATTTATTCACTGAATATGTTAAAAGAGAGGTGAACATCCAGCATCTAGCACAGCATGGCTATGTTTCTACTACAACAACAAGAGAAAACATTCCAATAAAAATGAAAATTTTCTATTATCTGGGGGGCTTTAAATAACCAGGCTACTTACCTCTTTTAGCACAACCTCTTGGCTAAAGTTTATAATGTTATCTGAGTTCTTCCTTCTCATGCTTGTTAACCAAGCACTTGGAATTTGTGGTAAGTTGTATTGTTCTTCATGATTGCATGGATGTACCTTGCAGTCTAGATCTTAAAAGGCAGAAACTTGCATGCCAGAATCTAGCATAAAGTTGATCTTAGTAGATGACGATGAGGAGAATGTGAGTATATCAATGTGTCCTTCAAGGCTCTAAGGCAGAGGGGGTATCCAATCTTTTGGCTTTGGAAGAAGAATTTGGACCACTTTGGAAGAAGAATTGTCTTGGGCCACACATAAAATACACTAACAATATCTGATGAGCTAAAATGTATATATATATCAAAAACAATCACAAAATGTTTTTAAAAAGTTTGTGAATTTGTGTTGAGCCACATTCAAAGCCATCCTGGGCGGCATGTGGCCTGCAGGCCACCAGTTGAACAAGCTTGCCTAAGGGATCAACAAACAAGAACCAAATTGACCAATTAAAACTTTACATTTGCATAGATTTATACAAAGGATTATACATTTAGGCATTCTCTTTAGCCATGTCCCACTAGATGAGAAGCACTCAACCAGAACTTATAAAGTCCAGTAAGCGTCCCATATACTGTGCAAGCTTCAGGACAATATCATCAAAAATCCAAGCAACAGGACAGGCAAGGTGATCCCAGTACTTTGGGAGGTCAGGGCAGGAGGATCGCTTGAGGCCAGAAGTTTGAGACCAGCCTGGGAAACATACCAAGACCCTTTCTCTATAATTTTTTTTTTTAATTAGCTGGGCATGGTGACATATGCCTGTAGTCCTAGCTACTTGGGGGGCTGACGTGGGAGGGTCAGCTAAGCCCAGTGTATTAGTCTGTTTTCACACTGCTGATAAAGACATACTTGAGACTGGGCAATTTGCAAAAGAAAGAGGTTTAATTGGACTCACAGTTCCACGTGGCTGGAGAGGCCTCACAATCATGATGGAAGGCAAGGAGGAGCAAGTCACATCTTTACATGAATGGCAACAGGCAAAAAGAGAGATTGTGCAGAGTAACTCACATTTTTAAAACCATCAGATCTTATGAGACCCATTCACTATCACAAGAACAGCACAAGAAAGACCCGCCCTCATGATTCAATCATCTCCCACCAGATCCCACCCACAACATGTGGGAATTATGGGAGCTACAAGAAGAGATTTGGGTGGGGACACAGAGCCAAATCATATCACCCAGGAATTCGAGATTACAGTGAGCTTTGATCATGCCACTGCACACCAGCCTGGGTGACAGAGTGAGAACCTAACAACAACAAAAAAGAGTCCAAGGAACAAATTATTGAGCACCTACTACATCCTAAGTTTTGTGCTGAGTACTAGAAAATCAAGACATGATCCGTTTTCTCAAACCAGTGAAGAAGACGGACAAGTAAATGAGCAACTGATGACCACTTCTGCTGGAGCCAGTCATGCAACGGCTGTATTGTGGAAACATGCCATCATAGGATTCAATCCCAGTCTGAGCACACATAGACATAAGCATAACTTTCCCTTCATCTTCTGAACACTCTCTACAAAAAGAGAAAAAAAACACCAGGGAAGAAAGTTTCTGCTTGGTCACACCTACGAGGTGAACCAGCTCTAAGCAATTTCTTACAAGACGAGGGCAGAGATTGGAGGTTACATAAGCAGGCCATGAATGACTAATAAATCACATTTCTGTTACATATGATCAGAATACAAGTGTGTAAGTCATATTAGACTCTCCAAAATGGTTACCAGAGTTGATGGATACAGTTGTTAGAAATTCTTCTACACTGACATTATGTTCAACAGATGGTGTTATTCAATTTATATTTCAATTAGAAGTTAACCATATTCCAAGAAAGGTGAACTTATGAACTTCAGCTTAAAAAAAAAAATCTCTTTATCTATCTTCTTCTGGACAAGACTTGCTAGATTCCCTTCTGTTAAGCTCATCTCAGCCTAAGAAAATTGCTGCCACCTACTGATAAGAATGAAAAAGATATTCCCACCCCACCCACACACAAATCACAATAACAATAATAATAACATAAAATTCCCAAAGAGATCAAATTTCCCATGCTGCAACTTATAGTTAATTCTTTGTCTTTTTATTTATTTTGTCTTTGTTTCCTTTTTGGAGGAATTTTACTTATAGAAAATGGGCCGTTGTTTTGGTTTGTATTTTTAGGTTAAAGTAAGACAAAAATCCTCAGCCAATTATTTGCTCTTGGTGTCATTGCTGAGGAGTTGAATACGGGTAAAAATAGAAAGCTGTATCTTTCAAATATTTAATCCTCTTAAATATATATATGGAGAGAAACAACATATAGTCAAAAGATCAGGGGCTTTGGAGGTGCTTAGATGTGGGATTGAGTTCCACCTCCACCACTATGTCATTCATTCAACAGCTATGAACAACACATATCTACTATATGCCTGAGACTACTGTAAGATTGAGTTAATGAATTTAATAAAATCTCTGCCCTCATGGCATTTCCATTTTAACCTGGGAGAAAGACAGTAAACAAAGAAACAAATTAATTTCAGATATTTACTGGTAATGACTGTGAAGGGAAAGAAAACAAAGTAGAGAGATGGAATCTAAAAGAGAAGTCCTATTTTAGATAGAAAGCCTCTAACAAGGTTTGTAACTAGCTACATAACAAGGGAGAAGTCTCTAATCTTTCAGGGACAGTTTTCTGACCAAGGAAATGAAGATAATAACAATTCTGACCTTGTAAGATTGTTGTGAGTTAGAAATAATATATACATAGCATCCAGCATATCCCCATCATATTATAGGCATAAAATGAATGGGTATTATTATTGTTGTTTTACTACTCTTATGAAACTATGAACGTCATGGATATCAAATACTTCAGGAAGTCTAATAGCTTTTTTTCTACCCTAGGAATGAATATTGAGCCTCTTAGTGTTTTAAGAACAATATTTGTATATAATGTGATTTTCTGTAGGACAAATTACGTTTTTTTCTAGAGATGGAGTCTTTCTATTTTGCCCAGGCTGAACTGGAATTCTTGGTCTCAAGCAATCCTCCTGCGTAAGATTCCCAACTAGCTGGGGCCATATGCACATGCCACCATGCCAAGCTCAGAATATTTTTAATGTAATTAATTTCTCTAATTCCATGATACTCCTCTGAGGCCCTGGGTGACTCTAGACCTTTCCCACAGCAGCCAAATGACATGACTATTTTCTCAGCTGGAAAATTCTGGCATGAAGGAGTGATCTTATATGTGTACTGTCCTAGAATGTGAGCTGCTTTTAGTGTCTGCAGCTCTCTGTGTGCTGCAGTTTGCATTTTTCAAACCCTCATGCATGAGGCACTCTGATTTCTACCCTATTCCTTCTGCCTTCAAAGGATGCTCTTCTGTCAGGAAAAGGCAAATCACTAAGATTAACAAGAAAAGAGCCGGCTGACACTCAAACATACCTTTACGCTCTGTTCCTCTGACCCTGACCTGCCAGTGTGTTTTCTAGTTTGTTAGGTCCCCTTGGTCTGTGTGGAGGTCAGCTTCCTTCTTCCCTTCCCTAGCCTGAACTTGGTATTAATCTTCCCTTTCTTTTAACTTGGAGCCTATGCTGTATTTTACCTTCACTGCTGACTAGTATTTGAGACTCCCTAACCCTCAGACAGAGAAATGTAACAGAAACCAATTTTAAACGAAGAACTACTTTCAAAAACACTGACTTCACTTCACATCGTCTCACAACACAGGCAGGTGGGTGGGACAAATGTTATTAGCCACACTTTTAGATGTGGAAATGAGAGCTTGGGAAGTCAAGTGAACTACAAAGGTCACACAGCGAGTCAGTGGTAGTACCTAACTATCACTGTTTCTAAACTGAGTGAAGAATTTCTGAAACCAGGCATGTTTCCATTCAGATAAAATGAAATATTAGCCAAAAATCCTAATGTAGAACAGTAGTTTTACTTTCCTCACTAACAGCAGCAGGGAGGTAGTATGGGTAGTGGTTAAGAGCTTTGATGTCAGACTCAGACTCATAAGGTGTTGGTATCACAGCACTGCCATTTTACCTGCCATATGAACTTGAGCAAGAGACTTTACCTCTCTGTGCGTCAGTTGTTTCACCTATAACCTTGAGGAAATAATAGTACCACCTCATTGCATCGTGGTGAGGATTACGAGTAATGCCTACTTGTTTATACCAATGACTAGCATATAGTAAGAGCTCAATACATGTTAGCTATTATTACAGGGGCTAAGGTTCTAATATTTCCACTGTTGATTTGATTTTGTCAAGACAGATTCTATATTAAAGAGATCATTTCTGGTCCTTGGTTCAAGTCAGTTTAAGTCATCAGAATGTAGCTATAGTTAAGTGTCTTTGTTGAATGGTGAACTCTTCAGTGATTGTTCCATCCATATGGATAAATCTATATGAAAGACCTGGAAGCTTACAATGACATAAGCTGTGAGCAACATAGCAAAGCCTAATAAGGAGGCAATGCTGGTGACATAGCAATAACTCTGTAGTGAATGCTGAGTTTGGGGAAGCCTCTGAGCTTCGGGGTAGGATTTTGTGGCATAGCTCAAAAAATTTTGTGGCATAGCTCTTTTAAGCAATGGTGGGTAGGTGTCAACCTGGCTACCAGCTGGAAAATCACCTGACAGGGCCAGTACAACAGTACAACTGCTCAGACGCCATGATTGTCCAACATCTGAATTGCTGGGTACTGACAGGCAGCTCAGTTTTAGACATACCACAGGTCAAATCCTAGTCTCCCAAACACAGCTTCCTACAACAGACATGGAGTCCAACAAGAATGTTGATCCTATTCCTCAACCCCTGTGTTATGAAAGTGGCCCACAGTGCCTGAAAGACCAGGACCATGCAAATCAAACTCTGACGCTTCATACTGCTTCAAGTACTCTTACTCAATAGGAAAACATTCTATAGTTGTTTCAAAGGGGGATATATTTGCAATGTATTACCACAATGGGAATTTCCTAACATGGCGCATTTATGCAAGGTGAACTTCCAAAGGGAATTGCAGCTACAGTACCCAGAGAGGTGCATCTGCACGAAATTTACTAGGCAGGAAGAAAAAGTCTTCATGGCATTCTCTCCAAATGGGAATTTCTGTAACCTTTTCCTGACAGGCTAGTAATAAGTATTCACACAGGAGAATATTGCTTGGATTCCTCTGACAAAAAAGAATGGTTGTTATGCTGGCAAAAAACAAATATGAAGGATAAACTGCAGGTTTGTCTCTTGTGCTAATACAAGTGCAAGATTTCAATTGCTTGAGTGAAGCTAAAGGAAAAGTATCAATAAAGTACTCAAAGACTACAGAAGAAGAAAACAGTAGATCTTAAGGTAAAGACAAAAGAGAGGTCTTCAGGGGTCCTGGCCACTTAAACTGGTTTTAGTGTCCAGGAAACAGATGAACTTTTGGGGTAACTTTCTGCTTAACTCTAAACTGGGAAGATGTGCCTGTTAAGAATGATAGTATCCTACAGATTATGGTTACTAATAATGAATAAACAGCATTAGATTGGCATTCTCCTCTTGCAGTAATATTCTGTCCGTTTTTATTAAATAACATATATATAAACAACAACAATACTACTAATAATTAACCTTTATGACAGAAAACGAAACACAATTCGTTTATTTGCCAGGTTCAGTAAACATGACTCTGAGTTGCCAGTACCGCCCAAAAATGGTGGCCATGAGTTAACAGAAGGAAATCTAGAGAGAAGAGAAAGGGCAACAGAAATTTCATGGTGATTGATAGGCATTAATCAGGGAATGTACTTTTATCTCTGACTCTGTGATAGCTCTTGTAGTCAGGTATTCGTTGAAAGGGTGTGCTGGGTATAACTGAATTGCTTATCTAGGCACCTCCATGTCTTTCTCTGTGAAGTTAATGGTATGAGCTTTAGTGGCAGACTAGCTGGGTGCCGGATGGCTTCAGCAGGCTCAACACAGATACTAAACAGATAATCAATAATAACATTAATATTTGCATAACATACATGTCAAAAGAAAACAGGGTTAGTGAGGCAAGTAAGGGTTTCATAGAAAGGAACAAAAAATATGCTTTGATTCTCTCAGTAACATGGCTTGGCCTATTCTGTTTTTCCTCTCAGTGGTTCCCTCTAGGGATGTGGTTTGATATGGAGACATCCCACTTTTGAAATCCTTGCTCCTGTTTTCCATTTTAAGCTTGTCATTCCTTTTCCAGTCTCCATTCTTTTCTCTGCCATTCTAAATGTTATTCTTTTAGTTCCCACAACTCTTTACCATTTCTGGTGTTCTGTAGAATACACCCCTTCTAAGGTTCCTCAAGGTGGGGGTCACAGTGCACTTTCCCAACTTACCAGGGGTTTCACTTGGCCTCAAACATTACAAGGAATCCTTTCTTCTCACTAGGATGATCCACTAAAGCAGACAGCGCCCCTTTGGCTCTGCTTTTTCCACCCAGAATGCCATTATATCATTGTCACATTTTTTTATACAATAGTAACACAAGTTCATTTATGTTAGTGATTAATGGGTTACTCTGGCCCTTGTAATTTATTGTATTTTTACAGGAAACTTTTTTGAGATAATATCGTGGTCCCCAAATAGTACCTTCAATAATGGAAACAGTAGGCACCTTGTCAGGCCAGGGAGAGATCCTTCAGGTCAGGAGAAAACTCTGGGGTAAGACAATGGCATTCAGATCACATTATTGAAAGTACCCATAGTAGGATGGTTCCAGATCACAAGGCATCTGCAAGTTAGCAATTATTCTGCTGCACCCATCACTGAAGAGCAGATGACAGAATATGAGAAGGTGCTCCCAAGCAAGATGAACTATGAACTGCACAAAGCCAGCTGACACCTGTCTCACTGAAAATAAGTCCCTGCTTTTTAGTAAAAAATGATTAATTAATATTAAAGTGATGAATTCTGTGAAAGAAAATGCATAAGATGCCCACTACCAGGAATAATAAAATGACCAACTAATTATGGAAATTCAAAGAGTAAGACCACCACAAGATTTTAAGACAATTGCTAACCATTTCAGCTCCTTTTGTTCCCTTCTATACAGTAGGAGAAGGAGAATCATTATGCCAAGGCTGTTTTTTACCAAGTGCTTGAGGAGGCGCTTGAGTTTAATTGCAGCCAGGCAGCCTACTTCCCAGGAGCCGTTAGGCAGGTGTGGAGTAGGGGAAAGGCAGGACGTAGGTGGGAGATGAATTAAGTCCTTCCCAATGCATGCTAATGTGCTTTTACCTACCTTTGTCTTATCCAAGAAGGTTTAAAAGGATCCAGAGCAATTGAACTCCTCTCTTAGAGTGAAATTTTGTTTTCATTTCCTTTACTTATCAGCAAAGTGATTTAGGGGTAAAGGAATGTCCAGCTAGGAGTCCTGTTGGTTAAAGTTTACACAGAAATACATGCAAAGCATCTTGAAAATGTTGCTATGATTCATGAGGATATTTATCTGGAAGATTGAATATAGGTCTAGCCTGGTCCCTTGAATGTTAAGATTATAGTAGAAGCTCTCATAGAGAAACCCTGAAATCTCAATAGCTTAACACAATAGAAATCTTACTCACATGAAGTCCAATATGGATGTTTCTCCTGGTCAGGAGAAGTCACAATCATTCAGGCACATATGCCAGTGGAGGCTGTAAGCTACACCACAAAGAGTCCAAGGTCACTCTGAGCATTAACATCTAGCAAGCAGATGGGAGAAGAGAAACAGTGGGAGGATGTTTTGGGACATCCGCCCATAATTTTGGCCTAAAAGTGCCAAAACTTCTGTCTGTATTCCGTTGGCCAGAACTCAAACAGCCAAACTTCACTGGAGATGAGAAAATGTAGACTGTGTTACTAGGAAGGAAAGAAAACAGAGCTGGTGAACACTTAGCTCATCTCTAAAACATATCCCATTCTCATTCCCGCTTCCAGTAGCCCTTGCATGAATTTCCTCCAACTATTTCTTCTCCAGGTTCTTCCCACCCCTCCAGGCTCCAATCATACCTTCCGTAGTCAATCACAAACCTTGTGTGCCTCCCAATTTTCACAGAAATTTTTAGCCTACTGCTTCCCAAAGGATGGTTTAGGGATCCCCAGCAGCAGAATCACCTAGAAAGCTTGATAAAATGTATAGCAGGCACCATCCGCAGCCTGAAGAATTGGGCCCTATGCAGTTCAGCAATTCAGTGATCTCAGGTGATTCTAAAGCACTCCTGTATGAGATCAGTGACCTAGAAGGTTTGCAGTCTCTGCTTTTCATTATGCAAGATTACAATCCTTCTCTCAATTTTTTCCATCTCTGAGTAATCTCAAACAAAATTTTATGTTTTCTGTAGGCTGAGGTAATGAATTTTTTCCTCCTATTATTCCTGCACAGTGTCTAATGCACACTGGGCTCATAACAGAAGCTCAAAATGTATTGCTGATTGATTGTGAATTGAAGAATAGAACAGATAGCTGCTAAGTAAAATGAATTTAGATAAAGATGATCTTTCAAACTGGAAAGGTAAAAATTTAGAAGGGACATGATGGGAGCCCAGAAAATCATCAATGGTAAAGTTAGAAGAAATAAGAACTGAATCATTTGTTTCTAGCAAGACTAGAATTTGTCTCCTCTAGCCCAACAACAACTAAAAACTCACATTCAAAAAAAGGTGAAGATAAGCAAAAAGATGAACTACTCTGCACCATGATTAATGGGCACAAAGAATTTCTTCCCTTCAAGAAGAGAATGTATACATAGATTAAATATAATTCATTCACAAAACTGTAGGACCAATACAGGACATTAATAGAATCTAGTAACTAAGAGGACATCCCTCACCTATGGGAGTTTTGATGTCACTCACAAAAGCCATATCACCTTCCCTTCAACTAAATCCTTGTGCATTTTTTATAATAGAACTTCTGTTAACACGATGAAGAAGACCTTTTGCAGGGGCAGAGTTGTGGCAAAATTGAGCAAATGTTGTGTAACCAACCATACACAGTTAGACTGGTTCACTAATCCATGCAATATGTGGTCATGAGCTCATAAAAAAACGCTGCAGGTACTCTGGCCATATTTCCAATGTGCAGCTCCACTCCTCTCTCAATTTTCCACTGTTCTTGCTCCCGTTGTCCTGCTCCCCTGCTCCCTTGCTCCAAACAAATTTTGCCTGCTTGTAAGACTTTGCTTTCGTCTCCTGTTTCTGGTTCTGCTCTCACCCTTAGTACTTAAAATATGAACCCAGCCTTTGGTTTTAATTTTGAGCCTTCAATAAGTTTAAGACTCCCATATCTTCTCACTCTGGCAACAAAACCTTGTAAATCCCAAATCAAGCCTGGAGGCCCAGGTCCTGGCATGCAGTTGGGCCCACATCAGCCCCTTAGAAGGAAGAATCAATCCATTCTTTTGACACTAGAACATTGGGAAATTTCCAGAGATTATCCCTGTTATTCCCTGATCATTATAAAATCACAGAATGATGATTGCTATGAGGAAATATGCCATTGTCCCCTGAAATTGTCTGAATGGGGAGTGTGGGTGTGGGGGATGACTGAGGGGAGGGAGAGAATGTTTAGCTCCTTAACAATGGCAAATTGTTCATCTCCTGGTCAGGGGCCAGTATAATCAGGGATTTCACAAGTATTACCTGCAAATGTGACAGCTTACATTTATAGGGTGTTTATCTAGTGTCAGGCAGTGCTAATTTAGGTCATATAATTTACATTGTAATGGTCTATTTTCTAATTTCATCCATTCAACAACCCATGAGTAGGTACTATCATTCTTTACAAAAGAAAAAACTGAGAATTCAGAAATTAGATAAGTTGCCAAAGTCACGCAGCTGAGAACTGGCTGAGCTGGATTTGAACACAGACTTGTTTGACTTCAGAGACCACATAACGACTACACTATAACTGCTAACAGACACATCATTGATATCAGTGGAGGGATTTCACACTGAAAAATTCCAAGCAGTCAATTTCAGTAGGTTTATTTGGCCATGATGTTTTTCTGTCAGAGAATATAAGCTCCCTGAATGCACAGGTTTCATGTAATCTGTGCACAGAAATTAGGTAACTGATATTACAAAGTTCCTACAATGCAGGACAATGGGTGAGATATTATTGCCTGAAGAAATTTAAGTTTCAGATACCAGGTGTAGGGTGGAGCTGGCAGTGGAGTTTGTGTGGAGGGGCGAGATGAAAGGGAAAAAGACTTGGGCACTGTATCTAGAAAAGGCTTAACCTGGAGTTTCAGAGAAAGTAAATCTCCAAGGGCACTGAGACCACATTTAGCATGACAGGACGAAATTTGTCATAGCCTAGACTTTTAATATGTGGAAAGAGGGAAAAAGCCAGATAAGAGAATAGAACTGACATACCATGAAGGTTCTTAATTGGGAAGATATAAAATGCCTTTATCAAAGATGGGGTAACAGTTTTGAAATTATCCTTAATGACTCTTGTGAGTCAAGCTCTTAAAATTTTACCAGCTCAACAATGGAATTATTACAGTGTTGTTCCTAAAAACATGTTTCCAATTGCTTTAAGAATTCTTTTAATCCTAAAGTGACTTGGTAATAGTCATCACTGCATCTGTACATTGTGACATTGGTACAGGACAAGAAATGTTTTTAGCCCACAGCAAGGATAGTTTAAGGTCAGAGCCAGTTTCTGGGTAGTGAAATAAAATTCCATTTAGAGGAAATCAACTGACTGGTTGAAAATAAAGACCTGAAGAAAGTTTATAAATGTATTTAACTTTTATTAAGGTTCTTAGTATCCTAATAAATTGATAAAGAAGCAAAGAAAAAAACAGATATATTTGTTAATTTTGCATAATTGCCCAAGAAAAATGGAACAAATTTTTATATAAAATCCTCTGGATAAATTGTTGGCTTACATTTTTCAAATGTCCTTGATCCCAACTCATCACATAAAAATGTGAATTCACTAGATTGCTTATTTGATTTTCATATGTTTAGTGAATGTAAAATATTAGAAGAGTCTTGACTTTAGAAACAACTTAAGCCACCAATTCCTTATTAGCAGGGATTGATAATTTGCTGATTGAACATTCAAATAACTATTTCAATGGCAAAAATACTGGAATTATGATCACAGCATTCCTCACCAGAAATCCCAATTGAATTCAGAAAGAAAATGCCCCAAGAAAAACATATCATTACTTTTTTCAATCGTCAGAGAGAGAGAGAAAGAGAGAGAAAGAGAGAGAGAGAAGAGGGGTGGGGCAAGCAAAAGAGCAAGAGAGACCGAAAAACAGAGCACTCTATGACAACAAATGCATTCATTCTAACATATCAGGTATTTGGAGACATTTGCGCAGATTTGACATGTAACTAAAAGGCAATGAAATAAAAGTGATCCCCCATTTACTACACCAACCGATTTTCAGAGAATGTATCTTTTTTTCCAGAAAGCACCACTTGAAATCAAAATACCAAAGGAGGGGGCAAGGCACTAACCCCTTCCGCAAACTTATCAGATTTGCTGCCACCAAGAATGGCAGAAACTGATTAGCTCTCCATCAAGCCTATTTCTTCTCCATCTTAGACAGACAGCTAGAGTATATTCCTGTCTTCCTTGCCATCAGATGTGGCCATGGACTGTGAACAAAGACTACGCTTCCAATCCAGGCTCATAAAAAACCTCACACATGGTTCTCTGTCCCCTTTCTACTTCTGGAGCTGATACAGAAAATCATGGAAACCTTGGGATAGACAAATTCAAGATGATAGAGCCATAAGATGAAAGTAGCAGGAGTCCCTAGGGGGAGATGCCTCCAGCCAATCAGAACCACCCAGTTTGGACTTTCTATGTATGAAAAATCAACTACTGCCACGTGTGTACCTATGCAACAATTTTGCATGTTCTTCACATGTACCCCAAAACCTAAAATGCAATAAAATAAATGGGAAAAAAAAAGAAAAATCAACTACTCTGTCAAGGCACTGAGATTTGGGGGTTTTACTGTTACTGCAACTTGATTACTCTAACATGCAGCAAAGCCTTCAGGGAATGAAAGACAGAATAGATAAACCTTTGATGTCAGAGGGAAGAACTAGCATTAGATGGTCCTACAGTAAGAGGTACCCGGCAGCCTGAGAGCACTCAGGAGATCTGGAGTCTGGGGAGATTCAGAGGCAACAAACACAAATTCCTCCTCTTTGCTACTTTACCTGGGGACAGCCCTAGTTACAGTAATAAACCTGAAGCCACAAGGTGAATCTCCCCAGCATGGTACTATTTATACCTCTGATCCCTACTCATGTTCCTGTTCAAAGAGCATAGATTTATAATTTTAATTATCTAAAACTTGTAGAGATTTAAACATCTGTTTTAAGTGTTCAGTAAGCATTAGAAAAGCAATCCATTTTTCTTTAAGCTGAGTCATAATTTACAGTTTCTTGCAACTTGCACAACTCATTGCAGCCAATGCCCAAGGGGGAACTTGAGAGAGAAGCAGGGAGCATTTAATTAGCCCACAATTAATTCCATTTAGGCTGCCTCCATGAAATGTAACCACCCTAAAGAACAGTAAATCATTATATTATCAATATTGATGTGTTACTCAACCTCAAAGACAAAAGCAATAGTATTGATATTGAGTTTTCGGCACTAGATTTAGGTGGCAATCCAATGGCCACCTACTCAGGCTGAGGAACACATGGGACACATTTTAGCAATTCAGAAGCTGTCATCTGGACCTTAGAATAAGGGCTTGATTTAAAAGCCTTTATGATTTGATTCAAAAGATTTGGTGTGTCACCTCCTCCAAGAACAAAAAGTTTTTAAAGGGTGAGGGCATGACCCCAACAGAAAAACACATGAGATTTAAAGAATCACACTTCCAGAATCAAACAGCCAAATCTTGGATTGCCCACAATTAGTATACAATCTCTATATTGTATTTATAAAGAAGGACAATATTGAAATGGAAAGAAAACTGAATCAAGATCAGGTAAACTAGGCCCAGCATTGGCTGAAACCAAGAAAGATAAAGCCCCCCATTCAAAACGCAAATCTAATCATATTGCTCTGTTGCTCTAAGCCTTTTAACAGCCTATCACTTACTTTTAGGATAAAGTCAAAATGCTTACCATGGCCTATAAGAACTGAATCATCTGGCCCCTGTCTACTTTCCCAGACTCGTTTACATGTTCCACTCCCACGGACCTTCTTGGAGTTCCTCATTAGCGTCTTCCCACCTCTGAGCCTTTTACCAGTCCCTCTGCCTGGAATGCCCTTTATCCTTATACCTCTTCATCCAAATAACCTCTATTCATTCTTCAGGTTTTGCTTAAAGTGTTTGTTCTCTAGGCTGACCATCCCAGTGCCCTAAGAAAAGGCTAATTTAATCCATTATCTGCTCTCAGAGCACTTCCTCTCTTTCTTGCATTCCTATACTTCTATAATGTGATCACCTTTAAAAATAAAAAATAAAATTTAAGCATGATCAGGTACTGACACAATATGTGTAATACTATATCTTATCAGCCAGCTACAGGACAAAACTGATTGGTTAGTGAAGAGGAGAAATGAAGGACGATGGTGGACTCTAATGCACTTTGAGTGAAGGCAATGCAGAAGGAGCACCACTGAGGACAGTCAAGGAGAAACCTGACTGATGATAGCCCTAAACAGTTATCCAGGAGAAAGAGGTAGAGAATGAGAGGGAAAGGCAACTGAAGATTGGCACCAAAATGTGGCTGATTGTCTCCTCTGATCTTCAAGTCAATGATAGTGCTAGATTGTGAGAGGTGATATTTTGATACTCCCTTCATGATTCAACCATTCTGATGAAGCCTAAAAACAAATCACCATGACCCTTTGGTTTTGGTTTTTTAATGACTAAGTCATGTGCAAAATAGAATCACAGATGAGGTTGGAGATAAGGTGAGGGTCAGACACATCTTGCATTTGCTTCATATTTAAGCAAGAGTCCATGGTTATTCCATGTGCTCACCTCAAAAAGGTCAATTGCTCATTCTGAGCAGAGTGCCTGGGAATTCACTTCCTGTCTGAATAGTCTCCCTGACAAAATGTTTCTAGTGCTTCTTCAGAGTTACAATTTACTTTTAGTGATTAACTTAACTGCTTGACACTAAAACTTACAGTTTTCCATTAGAAAATCCAGAAGATGGGCACCTCTGAGTTTTGTAGGCTTCCTAGTCATACAAATTTTATGTTATCAAATATCTACTACACAGTGTTGGGGGACAACCAAGTGAACTGCAACATTATTTGTTATTTTCAATTCCAGACTAAACAGTTCCTGAAGAACTCTTAATAAATATTCATACACTTAATAACAGTACATTTCTTCATAGTGACTTTTAAAAATAGGACAATCCATCACTTGGTACTTGTTCATTGTGAAGGAGACTAAATAGAGCAGGGCTGTTTGCTTGAAATGGCAGCTGGATTGTTAGCTCTCGTTCTCTCTCTCTCTCTCTCTCTCTCTCTCTCTCTCTCTCTCTCTCTCTTTTTCTCTCTCTCATTATCACCCTCAAAAGAAATCTTGAAGATAAGAGGATGTCATTTTCCACCATGGTGCCAGGAAATACTCCAGCTTCTCAGGCATTTAACTCTCCAACAAGTTATTTGAAGCAATTGCACTGAAGGCGGCAGCTGACTGGACCCCTCAAGGCACTGCTTTGTGTGAAACACACACAGCAGGCCCACTACTGCTCCTAGCTATTCAGACCTCTCCCCATAGCTCTCTGACATCTCCAGGCTGGTACAGAAGAGCTTTAGGCTTTTTAGAGAAGATTATTTTTAAAAATTCTCTCCACCTAAACCTGCTGTAAATAGTTCCAGTGTGAGCTGTTGGACAGAATCTAAGAAGACACTTTCTTAACAAGATGAAAGTTTATCATCTGAAATAGAATTTTTCTAAGAAATGTTCGATGATTGTCTGAGTCTTGTTTAATATGATAATGTGTGCACACAAACCCTGATCAATATATAACACATAATCAAGAGAGAGAAAAACAAGGGTGAGTATCTGCAGGTACAGATAAACTGACATACATCATGGAATCTAAACCCTGCTTCCCCTGCAGCACTCTCAAGCGGTAATTGATTATTTTCTCACACCTCAACTACCTCAGGGCCAAGAAGTTTACTAGGTCTCAACTATGTTCGCCATTGCTATTCCTAGTCCTCTTTTCTCCTGTAAACCTTCCTTTTGACTTACATCTTCTGAATATACCAGCCTCTCTCTGTCCCTGTCAGCAATTCCTTCACTTATCAGACTTTGGCATCTTCCAACCCTACCCAAGCCCTGTCACTGTTCTCGGTAACATCAATATCAATATAGATGGACTTCCAAACTCCTGGCTTCTTAGCTCCTTGACCTCCTCATTTATATTGACCTTTCCTTGCACCCCATTGCAACCACCCCTCCCTAAGATATTTGAATCTTCTTCATCTTTCATATCACTGACTCCACCATCCCCTTCTCTGTCCATAACCTCTCCTTTCTCCACTTTGTATGTTCAAGTAATTCCACTACAACCATTCTTTGACTTCATTAAGATCTCCAGTCCATTGACTTAATCACCTTTTCCCAATCTGTCAGCTAATTTTTTCTTTACCTTGCTGTTTGTCCATTTTAGATCCTTTCCCTTGATCCTTCGAATCACTCTTGTAAATATCCTAAACTCCCTCACCTCTCTATCATTTCATTTTATCCATCTGGCAAAATCTGGAAGAATGCTATTGTCAACTTTCACCCCCATATCTGCATCAGATTGATAAATACCTGCTGGATAAAGACTTGGACCATACATATCCATGACTGCCAACCTCATACACATTCTGAATACCACATGCAATCCTAATTGCAGATCTCTGATCGATTCCATTTCCCACTCTCCACAGACTACTTCAAATTTCCTCCATTTTCCTCAAACCTCCACTCCTTGAGTCCATCCTCCTCCCTCTCTTTTCACAGATTACAGAGAAAATTGGAAGCCATTAGACATAAATACTCTCCTTTATCTGATTACAAACAAAAAAAGCCTACCTACACCTCCGTGGGTTTTTCAGTTAAAAGTCAGTTCTACCACATACGAACTGGGAATTTTGTCATGTCACATAGGCTTTCTGTGCTTTTCTGTTTTTAATAAAAAAGGAATAATAGGACCTAATAAACAGGATTATAAGCTTAATGAGTTAATATATGTAAAGTGCCCAGTTCATAGTAAGCCCTATTTAACTGCTTGATATATTAGACATTATTATTATTATTATTATTTTTAGATTGAGTTTCCCTCTTGTTACCCAGGCTGGAGTACAATGGCGCAATCTTGGCTCACCACAGCCTCCGCCTCCTGGGTTCAGGCAATCCTGCCTCAGCCTCCTGAGTAGCTGGGATTACAGGCACGCGCCACCATGCCCAGCTAATTTTTTGTATTTTTAGTAGAGGCGGGGTTTCACCATGTTGACCAGGATGGTCTCGATCTCTTGACCTCGTGATCCACCCGCCTCAGCCTCCCAAAGTGCTGGGATTACAGGAGTGAGCCACCGCGCCCGGCTTAGACATTATTATTATTATTCTTTCTTCCTGTTATGATAGAGGAACTAAGCCTTCCCTCCACCTGTTCCACATATCCCATCTCCTCCATTTATACTAAGAGCCTAATATCATTCAAGCATTGGGCATACAAGTATGAACTTGCATTATTCAAAGTACAGCAAGAAGTCCAGCAGTGCCAGAGCAGTATATGAAAGGCAGTCATAGATGAGATGGGAGTGGTAGCGGAATCCATAACTTATAGGGACTTATAGGATTAATGTTTACTAAATTCTCACTGGGTCCCATTTTGTTTCAAGATTATGGCCAAAGCCATAAATTAAATGATGCATATGACCTGGTACCTAATATTATTGAACCATCCAAATCAGTCAGCTTCTTCAAAAGGTGCTGTGGATAATATCCTAAATCCTAAATCTTGGTTGGATAATAGAGTTCATTCAATGATTAAAAGAGGCTAAATCAAGAAGCTACATGTGGCCTTATCAAACCCATCTCTCACTTTATGACTCTGTTAACTGTGACTTATGCCTTGGCCTCTCAACGGTTCACTCCTCATCTTAAATCTTACACCATTTTTTTAACTTTTGAATTTTCCTTTAGCCTCATGCAGTATGGCTTGTGTTTATGGCATACTGGATAAAAGCACTGACTGCCATTTATGAAATAGGCAAGGTTTTAAAATTCTGTATGTCACTGTTTTCTCATCTATAAGTTTAGGATCCTAATAGCTATATTATAGCACTACTGTAAGGCTTAAATGGTACATTACATGTAAAGTGCCTGGCCTCTAGTAAATGTTAGCCAGAGACCTGTGGAGACAAGTTTGGCACAAGTGCCATGCCGAGCTCTACACCATACTGGCTATGTTACCTCACGAGAGTTAATTCACCTCTACAAGCCTCGATTATCCCCTCTGCAAACTGGGAATAATATTAGTACCTACCTTATTGATTGTTGTGAGGGTGAAATGAGATATATTGCCTAGAAACTGATTATCACACAGTAGCTCATCTTGTTATTATGATTAAAGTCTCAAACTTTGCATTTAAAAAGCCAGACTTCTTGTGCTCCCATCCTATGTAAAATTATATTATCTGCTGCTACATATTTCCTTCCTCACCCCTTGGCCACTTTCCCAAATCCTAATTATTATTCCTTTTATTATAGGATCTCTTCAAAGATAATGTTCTTATCCACAGTCTGACAGTCTACCTAACATTACATACAACTTCTGTCACCAAAACAAGGACCCCAGCAGGGGTAAACACATTTCAACTGTCACTTGCTCCATCTTTACACCATTTGTTTTCATAGGTGATTATCACATTTTGGAATTCATCCTCAAATCAACATAGTTTACTGGCAACCAGACAGTGCAGTCGTGAGAAGAGCCTGTAGCCTGGCTGGGGGAAATCCACCCCATAGTCGAGGACACAGAAGACACAGCCAAGCAGGCACAGCCTGAAGTCCAAAGGGAAACCACTATCAATCACCCAAATGGGTAGTGATGGGGCTTTGTGGCCAGGCAATGATGGATAGCAGGGGTTCCAACAGAGGCAAGGAAATTAGGAAGAGTGAAGGAGTGGTCATTTGGGATGAAAGAATAGAAAATGACCTCATCTCTTCCTCATTATGACATCAGTCAAATCTATTAAGATTTCCGAGTTTTTATTTCTCCTTTTATAAATATCCTCTCTACAAGCCACTTCCCTCTATTCCATGTAATTGGAAACTTCCACCATTAGAGATTCACATCTTTAACAGCATTTGCAGTGACCTGGATGAGATTGGAGACTTTTAAGTGAAGTAACTCAGGAATGGAAAACCAAACATCATATGTTCTCATTGATATGTGGGACCTAAGCTATAAGGATACAAGGGCATAAGAATGATACAGTAGACTTTGGGAGCTTGGGCAGAAGAGTGGGAGGGGAGTGAGGGATAAAAGACTACAAATATGGTACAGTGTATACTGCTTGGGTGATGGATGCACCAAAATTTCACAAATCACCACTGAAAAACTTACTCACATAACCAGACACCACCTGTATCCCAATAACTTATGGAAAAACAAACTCTCCTCTCCACTTCATCCCTACGGTCACTGTCTTAGTTTAGTCCCTCATCATTTAGCACCAGAACACTACTATGATGACTTCTTAACTGCTACTTCTCATAAAGTCCCACCGCATTTCCACATATACCAGCATGTCCAAAGTCTCAAATCTAACCATTTCTTTCCATTCTTTAAAATTTTGGGGAATCCAAATGTCCTGGGCCTTGCCAACCAGACCTCAAGAAATGAGGTCACATTAACCCTATTACAGAAATCACAATAGCCCTGAGATCCCATCTGTTTCAGTATAGAAAGTTCAGTCTGTTCACATGCACATGCATGTTTATTGCAGCACTATTTACAATAGCAAAGACTTAGAATCAACCCAAATGTCCATCAATGATAGACTGGCTAAAGAAAATGTGGTGGTGGGCAGTGCCAAGGTGGCTGAGAGGAGGCAACACTGGAATATAGCTCCCAGCAAATGAGATGCACAGGGCTAGAGGACTTCATGATTCCAAGTGAGGTGCAGGGTTCATTTCGGGGGAACTGGGAGGACTCTGAAAATAGCCCAGGGAAGGAGCCAAAGCAGGGCAAGAGCCACCCAGGGAGAATGAACCAAGACAGGGCAGGGCACGTCCCCACCTGGAACGTGCAGCTGGCTCAGAGGGTCAGGGACTTCAACCACTCGGTGCTCTGATTTGGATCTTGTGCTAACCTCATCCCTCCTGCAACCCACAGTCCACGAAAGCCCCACCAGACTGAAGGGCACCATGGGTTGTCAATGCAAATCTGAGCAAGGGCTCCCACCTGGTGCTATAAGTTGTTGCCTGGACCTGGGCAGAAGTTTGGACTAACGCCAGTGGGACGGAACAACCCATCCCACAGAAAGAGGCAGAGTAGAAAGAAGGGAAACAGGTCATAAAGCCTGGCAGGCCCCACCCCCAACAAAACTCAAACTAAAGCCCATGCACCAGAAAGGCTGGCAGCAAATACACCAGTTTGACCCCAACCAGGAAGATCAAGCTCTGGGAATGAGAGTCTGCATTGGGAAGGCAGGGCTAATTTCGCCTGCAAACAAACCCCAGGGGAAGACCACCCATGCAGCAACCTGATTGAATTTGAGGCAGCCCAGCAGTGTCTCTACAGGCCAAAAAAGATACAGCTCCAACTGCAACAGAAAGGACATCCCCTCAGAGATTTCTCCTGAACTCACCAACTTCAAAGATCAAAGGGAGATAAATTCACGAAGATGGGGAAAAAAAAAAGCGCAAAAAGGACGAAACCTTCAAAGACCAGAACACCTCTTCCCCTCCCAGGGATCACAACTCCTCACCATCAAGGGAACAAAATAAGACAGAAAAAGAGTTTGACAAATTGACAGAAGCAGGCTTCAGAAAGTAGATAATAACATACTTCTCTGAGTTAAAAGACCATGTTCTAACCCAATGCAAAGAAACTAAGAACCTTGAAAAAAGGTTAGACTAAATGCTAACTAGAATAACCAGCTTAGAAAAGAACATAAATGACTTTATGGAGCTGAAAAACACAGCACGAGAACTTCATGAGGCATGCACAAGTTCCAACAGCTGAATCCATCAAGCAGAAGAAAGGATATCAGAGATAGAAGATCAAATCAACGAAATAAAATGCAAAGGCAAGATTGGAGAAAAAAGAATGAAAAGGAACGAACAAAGCCTCCAAGAACTATGGGATTACGTGAAAAGACCTAATCTATGCTTAATCGGCATACCTGAATGTTAAGGGGGAGAATGAATCCAAGTTGGAAAACACTCTTCTTCAGGATATTAACCAAGAGAACGTCCCCAACCTAACAAGGCAGGCCAACATTCAAATCCAGGAAATACAGAGAACACCACAAAGATATTCCTCAACAAGAGCACCCCAAGGCATATAATCGTCAGATTCACCAAGGTTGAAATGAAGGAAAAAATCCTAAGGGCAGACAGAGAGAAAGGACGAGTCACCCACAAAAGAAAGACCATCAGACTCACAGTGGATCTCTTGGCAAGAGAAGGGAGTGGGGGCCAATATTCAACATCCTTAAAGAAAAGAACTTTCAACCCAGAATTGCATATCTGGCCAAGCTAAACTTCATAAGTGAAGGAGAAATAAAATCCTTTATGGACAAGCAATTGCTGAGAGATTTTGTCTCTACAAGACCTGCCTTACAAGAACTCCCAAAGGAAGTACTAAACATGGAAAGGAACAACCAGTACCAGCCACTGCAAAAAACATACCAAATGGTAAAGAACAATGATGCAATGAAGAAACCACATCAACTAACAGGCAAAACAACCAGTCAGTAACAAAATGGTAGGATCAGATTCAAACATAACAATATTAACGTTGAATGTAAATGGCCTAAATGCCCCAATCAAAAGATACAGACTGGCAAACTGGTTAAAAAGTCAAGACGCAACAGTGTGCTGTATTCAGGAGACCCATCTCACTTGCAAAGACTCACATAGATTCAAAATAAAGGGATGGAAGAAGATGTACCAAGCAAATGGAGAGCAAAAAAAAGCAGGTGTAGCAATCGAAGTCTCTGATAAAACCGACTTTAAACCAACAAAGATCAAAAGAGACAAAGAAGGGAATTACATAATGGTAAAAGGATCAATGCAACAAGAAGAGCTAACGATCCTAAATATATATGCAACCAATGCAGGAGCACCCAGATACATAAAGCAAGTTCTTAATGACATACAAAGAGACTTAGACTCCTGCACAATAATAGTGGGAGACTTTAACACTCCACTGACAATATTGGACAGATCAACAAGACAGAAAGTCAATAAGGATATCCAGGACTTGATCACAGATCTGGATCAAGCAGACCTAATAGACATTTACAGAACACTCCACCCCAAAACCACAGAATACACATTCTTCTCAGCACCACATCATGCTTACTCTAAAACTGACCACATAATTGGAAGTAAATCACTCCTCAACAAATGCAAAAGAACAGAAATCATAACAGTCTCTCAGACCACAGTGCAATCAAATTAGAACTCAGGATTAAGAAAAGCACTCAAAACTGCACAATCACATGGAAACTAAACAACTTGCTCCTGCATGACAATTGGATAAACACTGAAATGAAGGCAGAAATAAAAATGTTATTTGAAACCAACAAGAATGAAGACACAACATACCAGAATCTATGGGACACATTTAAAGCAGTGTCTAGAGGGAAATATGTAGCAATAAATGCCCACATGAGAAACAAGGAAAGATCTAAAATCAACACCCTATCACCAAAATTGAAAGAGCTAGAGGAGTAAGATCAAAAAAACTCAAAAGCAAGCAGAAGACAGGAAATAACTAAGATCAGAGCAGAACTGAAGGAGGTAGAGACACAAAACCCTTCAAAAAATCAATAAAGCCAGGAGCTGGTTTTTTGAAAAGATCTACAAAATAGACCGAAAGCTAGACTAACAAAAAGAAAAGAGAGAAGAATCGAATAGTTGCAATAAAAATGATTAAGGGGAGATCACTAGCGATTCCTCAGAAATACAAACTACCGCCAGAGATTACTATAAACAGCTCTATGCACATAAACCAGTAAATCTGGAAGAAAAGGATAAATTCCTGGACACTTGCACACTCCCAAGACCTAGCCAGGAAGAAGTTGAAATGCTGAATAGACCAATAACAAGGTCTGAAGTAGAGGCAGCAATTAATAGCCTACCAACCAAAAAAAGTGCAGGTCCAGACTGGTTCACAGCCGAATTCTACCAGATGTACAAAGAGGAGCTGGTACCATTCCTGTTGAAAATATTCCAAGCAGTACAAAAATAGGGAATCCTCCCTAACTCTATGAGACCAATATCATCCTGATACCAAAACCTGGTGGAGACACAACTAAAAAAGAAAACTACAGGCCAATATCCATGATGAACATTGATGCAAAAATCTTCAATTAAAATACTGGCAAACCGAATCCAACAGCACATCAGAAAGCTTATCCACCACAATCAAGTAGGCTTCATCCTGCGGATGCAAGGCTGGTTCAACATACACAAATCTGTAAATGTAATCCACCACATTAACAGAACCAAAGACAAAAACCACATGATTATCTCAATAGATGTAGAGAAGGCCTTTGACAAAATTCAACAGCCCTTTATGCTAAAAACTCTCAATAAACTAGGTATTGATGGAATGTATCTCAAAATAGTAAAAGCTATTTATGACAAACCCACAGCCAATATCATACTAAATGGGCAAAAACTAGAAACATTCCTTTTAAAAACTGGCACTAGACAAGGTTACCCTCTCTCACCACTCTTATTCAATTATTCAATATAGCATTGGAAGTTCTAGCCAGAGTAATTAGGCAAGAAAAAGAAATAAAGGGCATTCAATTAGGAAAAGATGAAGTCAAATTGTCCCTGTTTACAGATGATATGATCATATATTCAGAAGACCCCATCATCTCAGCCCAAAACCTTCATAAGCTGATAAGCAACTTTGACAAAGTCTCAGGATACAAAATCAATGTGCAGAAATCACAAGCACTCCTATACACCAACAACAGACAAACAGAGAGCCAAATCATGAGTGAACTCCCATTTTACAATTGCTACAAAGAGAATAAAATACCTAGGAATACAACTAACAAAGGATGTAAAATATCTCCTCAGGAAGAACTACAAACCACTGCTCAAGGAAATAGGAGAGGACACAAACAGATGGAAAAACATTCCATGCTCATGGTTAGGAAGAATCAGTATTGCGAAAATGGCCTTACTGCCCAAAGTAATTTATAGATTCAACGCTATCCCCATCAAGCTACCACTGACCTTCTTCACAGAACTGGAAAAAAAAACACTTTAAACTGTATATGGAACCAAAAGAGAGCCCGCATAACCAAGACAATCCTAAGCAAAAAGAACAAAGCTAGAGGTATCACACTACCTGACTTCAAACTATACTACAAGGCTACAGTAATCAAAACAGCATCGTACTGTTACCAAAGAAGAGATATAGACCAATGGAACACAACGGAGGCCTCGTAAACAATGCCACACATCTACAACCATCTGACCTTTGACAAATCTGACAAAACAAGCAATGGGGAAATGATTCCCTGTTTAATAAATGGTGTTGGGAAAACTGGCTAGCCATATGCAGGAAGCTGAAACTGGACCCCTTCCTTACACCTTATATAAAAATTAACTCCAGATGGATTAAAGATTTAAACATAGACCTAACACCATAAGAACCCTAGTAGAAAACCTAGGCAAAGCCATTCAGGACATAGTCATAGGCAAGGACTTCATGACTAAAACGCCAAAAGTAATGGCAACAAAAGCCAAAGTAGACAAATGGGATCTAATTAAACTTAAGAGCTTCTGCACAGCAAAAGAAACAATCACTAGAGTCAACCAGCAACCAACAGAACAGGAAACAATTTTTGCAACCTACCCATCTGACAAAGGGCTAATATCCAGAACCTACAAAGAACTAAGGCAGATTTACAAGAAAAAAAAAAACCCATTCAAATTGGGCAAAGGATATGAACAGACTTTTAAAAAGAAGACATATATGCAGCCAACAAACATATGAAAAAACGCTCATCATCATTGGTCATTAGAGAAATGCAAATCAAAACCACATTGAGATACCATCTTATGCTGGTTAGAATGGCGATCATTAAAAAATTGGAGACAACAGATGCTGGAGAGGATGTGGGGAAAAAGGAACAATTTTACACTGTTGGTGGGAGTATAAATTAGTTCAATCATCATTATGGAAGACAGTGTGGTGATTCCTCAAGGATCTAGAAATAGAAATTCCATTTGACCCAGCAATCCCTTACTGTGTATATACCCAAAGAATTATGAATTACTCTATTATAAAGACACACGCACACATATGCTCGTTGCGGCGCTGTTTACAATACCAAAGACCTGGAACCAACCCAAATGCCCATCAATGATAGACTGGACAAAGAAAATGCAGCACATATACACCATGGAATACTATGCACCCATAAAAAACGAAGAGTTCATGTCCTTTGGAGAGATATGGATGAATCTAGAAACCATCATTCTCAGCAAACTGACACAAGAACAAAAAACCAAACACCAAATGTTTTCACTCATATGCAGGTGATGAACAATGAGAACACTTGGGCACAGGGAAGAGATCAACACTCACTGGGCTAGGTGGGGGGTTGTGGGGAGGGGAGGGGAGGGACATCAGGGGGGCAGGGAAGATGGGGCGGGATAATACGGGGAGAAATGCCTGATGTAGGCGATGGTGGAGAGGGGTGGGGGGATGGAGACAGCAAACCACCATGGTGTTTATGTACCTATGCAACAATATTGCAGGATGCTGGGTGTGCACATGTGCACCAGAGCCCAAAATACAATTTTTTTTAAATGTGGTGCATATACACCATGGAGTACTATGTAGCCATAAAAGAGAATGAGTTCATGTCCTTTGCAGGGACATAGATGAAGCTGAAAACCATCACCCTCAGGAAACTAACACAGGAACATAAAACCAAACACCACATGTTCTCACTCATAAGTGGGAGTTGAAAAATGAGAACACATGGACAAGGAAAGGGGACAAGTTGAACACAGGAAGAGGAACATCACACACCAGGACCTGTCAGAGGGTGCGGGGCAAGGAGACAGAGTGCATTAGGACAAATATCTAATGTATGCAAGGCTTAAAACCTAGATGACAGGTTAATAGGTACAGCAAACCACCATGGCACATGTATACTTACGTAAAAAACCTGCACGTTCAGCACATGTATCCCAGAACTTAAAGTAAAATAAAAAATTAAAATTAAATAAGAAAGTTCAGTCTATTATAGAACATTGCTAGAAACCATCAGGGGTGCTTACTGGGATCCATAAACCCTGCCAGTCATTCCTTACTGATGCAGCTGGCTGTGACACAACTCCACAACCTCAGGTTCCAAAGGTGACTAGTAGGAAACATTTCAACCTGAAAGCTTGATCTGGATGAAGTCACTGCCACCTAGGGTTGATGGACCTTAGAAACTATTACATGGCCTCCATGGCACATTATTTCAATATACGCTATTCAAATGTGGCCACGGCCTCTTCCAAGCCAATTCCAAAGATGCTAAGGTCTGTAGGAAGTGACGTCAGGAACAGGGAAACACTACTGTCCATCTTATAGTCTTCAGCCTATAATGGGACTGGTGACTATCCAGCCCTCCAAGCAGAGACTCACCAACCCTCCAGGGACTCCCACCACAAACACTTGCCCAGAAGTGATCACTACCCAGGCCTTCCTACTACTCTGGGAGGCCAAAAACAAGTGACAGACAAAATTTTCCTCCTCCCACCCTCTAGGGAAGCCCACACTCAGAACAACTTTTCCACTCTGAATATCTTCTGGGGTGCTCATATTATTCTGGGGACTGGAAAAATTGTCCAGTGAATAGGGACGCCCCTACATAGAGATTCCTCAGGATCTTTGTGTACCACATTGCAGTATGCTCAGATGAAAATAATTTTAAAAAACAAACCCATGGTACATTCAATTTTTGAAGCACTGTTTTAAGGGTGTTAATATCATACAAAATAACGTCCTCCCCATTTTACAGATGAGAACACTCAAAAACATAGGGGTTAAGTGACTTGCCTAAGGTTATACAGCTAGCACACTGCACAGGCAAGATTAAAACCCATAGTATCTGTTTCCAGAGTTTATGTACTAAGCCAATCATTTTACAGGAATTTTCCAGTAAAACAGAAAATGAGAAGCCCAGACAGGTATTTGTCCTCCTTCTCTTCTTCCCTCACCTCCACCAACCACTACTATTCAATCTCACTGGTAGACTTTTCAGACCCTCTGGCTACACTTATGCACAAACAGTCTAAAATATGCCTACCCCTAACATTTCTGGAAAACTGGAACAAGAGTACAAATGGAGGTCCACATACTGTAAGTCCAAAAAAGGTTTACAAACTGCTGAATAAAACATGTTTAATCCTCTTACCTTTATAAACGTACTTTCATAACAACCTGGAAGTCCAGGTTTGCAGAATTCCATGACTCCTAAGAATTCTTCACAACAATTTGGTGGTACAAGGTGTGAACCCAAAATATCTGAGCCAAGTTTCAACCAATTTAGAAAGTTTATTTTGCCAAAGTTAAGGCCACGCACCAGTGACACAGCCTCAAGAGGTCCTGACGATATGTGCCCAAGGTGGTTAGAGCAGTTTGGTTTCAGACATTTTAGGGAGACATTAGATGTCAATCAATACATGTAAGATGTACATTGGCTCAGTCTGGAAAGGCAGGACAACTTGAAGCAAGTAGAGGATTCTAGGTCATAGATAGATAAGAGACAAATGGTTATTCCTTTGAGTTTCTCATTAGCTTTTCCAAAGGAAGCAATCACATATGCATTTATCTCAGTGAGCAGCGGGATGACTTTGAGTTCTGTCTGTCCTTTGTCCACAAATTGTGAGGGAGATATGTAGTTTTTTTTAAATCTTAGTAGCAATCTTTTATTGGAATAGAATGGGAGGCAGGTTTGCCCTAAGCAATTTGGAGGGTATAGAGATTTATTTTCTTTTCACAAAGGAAAGCCAGCCCACCCGCTTCTTCTCCTAGCTCAATACTTCACCATCTTGTCTTGTATGTATATGGACGGACACCCTAATCTGAGTATGATCTACAGTCCCCACAAGAACCACTTATTCAGGCTAGAGGTATGCACAGTAATGGTGTAGTTTCTTTTGGGAGAAGAAACCCTAGAAACATGGCAGTAAAAGCTCTGGAAGTGGGTTCCAAGCCATTTGATGATAGAGAAAAGAGTCACCACAATACCTGGCAGATAGTAAGCATTATAGAAATGTCAACTGTGATTATCCTCTCAGGAAGATATACGCATAACCTTGATCATAGGAGCAAATGAGGCAGATGCCCATTCCATGAAAAAGGCATGGCAGCTCTGATTGCCCGTGCACAGAATTCTAACATATTTGGGAGAGTTTCAGTTTCTGACGTGCAGAAACAAAATCTTTCAGTTCAGACCTACTCAGTTTTTATGGATGAATTCAAACAATTAGAAAAAGAAGCAGCAAAGTATCATGTTATAAGTGAACTCTTAATCTGTTGTTAAAGAAAGGAAAAACATGACCTCAAGCTCATTCTGACGAACCCAATACAAATGTGAGAGTTATTAGTTTTTCTTCTATTATATATAACAGCAAAGAGTTGGAAGGAACACAGGCAATTTGTAAAATCAAATTCGTGAGTGCAGTCCCACCTAAATGGTATGGAGTAAGAAAAAACATTGTTCTACTCAAAGATAATTTCCCCTATGTGGCAGAAGTTTCACCAACTAGAACTCATTTCTTTGAGTTAAGACATTATCTTTTCTGGGAACCACACTTAGAAATTTAGGTATGGATTATGTGGTCATGTATTAGCACATTATCAGCCATTAAATTATTAGTGCTAAATTCATCAACAAATGGCCAAGAGCTGAAGCCAAGATCCCAAAGTCTTTGCTGAATTCCAAGAAAGAGTGAGTCCTAGTGCTCTGGAGACAGAGCCAGAAAGCAGAGCAAATTCAAATTTGTACTTCAAGAGTTTTGTCACTGCAGCACAACAAACACGCACACACAAACCCAATTTTAAAATGGGCAAAAGACTTGAATAGCCATTTCTTTTAAGAGATATACAGATGGCAGATAGACACATGAAAAGGTGCTGACCATCACAAATCATCAAGGATATGCAAAACAAAACCACAATGAACAACCACTTCATACCCATTAGTGTGGCTACTAATAACAACAACAAAAACCCCCAAAATAACAAGTGTTTGTGAAGTTGTAGAGAAATTAGAACTCCTGTATATTGCTGGTGGGACAGGAAAATGGTGCAGCTGCTGTGGAAAATGGTATGGAAGTCCCTCAGAAAAAAATAGACATCAATTCCCCTTCTGGGGATATAACCTAGAAAAATTGAAAACAGATTCAAATGGATATTTGTACACCCATAATCATAATAGCTAAAAATGCAGAAGCAATCCAGTGTCCATCAACAGAAGAATGGGTAAACAAAATGTGGTGCATTAATACAATAGAATATTATTCAGCTCTTAAAAGGAGGGAAAACTGACATATGCTAGAACATAAATGAACCTTGAAGACATCATGCTAACTAAAATACGCCAGTCACAGAGGAATAATCTGATTCTACTTATATCCAATACCTAGAATAGTCAAACTCATAGAGACAGAATGAAGGGTGCCAGGTCTGGGGGGGAGGAGGGAACGGGAAGTTAGCATTTAATGAGTAAGGAGTTTCGGCTTGGGAAGATGAGAAAGCTCTAGAGATGCATAGTGTTAATGATTGTACAACAACATGGATTTACTTAATGCCACTGAACTGTACAATTGAAAATTGTTAAAATGATGAATTTTATGTTCTATGTCTTCTACAATACAAAATTCAACTCCCTACCATAGTGCTTTTAATCCTTATGATAATACTATGTGAGTAGAATTTATAAAATTGTTTAAAAAGTAGTATCTTAAAGTATTTTGTATTCTAGACTATATAATATCTATTTTTGCTTTAATGCTTCAAAAGTGGTCCCAAAATCTACGAACGTGATGCTTTATAAAGGTGTTTGTCCTGAACCTGCAAAATAGGGTATACTGTCCTCTGACAGCAATTTGAGAAGTGAAGGCATAAAGTAGAGTTTCTCAACCATGAAACTATTGACACTTGGGGCTAACATAATTCTTTGTTGTTGCAGGGCTACCAGGTACATTGCAAGATATTTAGCAGCATCCCAGAGCTCAACCTCCTAAGTGCCAGTAGTGAGAGAAATAGACTAAGCCCTTCACAAGATGATTCTGGAAAAGCAGAAAAGTGGGGTACTCTGAGCAAGCAGAGGGAAGCCTAAATATGTTAGATGCCTGTGAGGATGAGGTAACAAACTTTGCCTACTTAAAAATGCTGCCGAGAGTAGCGGGGTGAGTGTAGGGAAAACATCTGTTAACTGAAAAAGTTTAAAATGATTCTTAACTCATTAACACCCTTATTCTGCATGTAGGCAAGGGAGTTATTTCTCTTAGAAGTTTTGTTCACTAACATAAGTAACTTATTTAAGACCTCTTGTGTGCTTTCATTGGGCCTTTTAAGTTGCAAAACAAAGTCAAAGTACTTCATATCAGTGATGGTGCGACACTTTGAACATCACTTTGGGGCAGAGCAAATTTTCCATTTTAGTATTTTTGCTGTGATCTTAAGGATCCAATAATGGTCTTTAGGATGTAGAATCTTAAAAAAATTATTTATACACAATACTTGTACATATTTATGGAGAACAGATGAACTTTGATACATGTACACATTGTGTGATGATCAAATCATGTTATTTAGGATATCCATCACTTCAAATATTTATCACATCTTGGTGTTAGAAACATTTCAAATGTTCTCTTCTATTTTAAATTCTGCAATAAATTATTATTAACTGTAGTAACCCTACTGTGTTATTGAACACTGGTAATTATTCCTCCTGTAGAACTGTATGTTTATACTAATGGACCAACCTCTCCTCATCCCCCTGCCCACCTACACACCCTTTCTAGCCCCTGGTATCTATCATTCTACTCTTGAATTCCATGAAATCCGCTTTTCTAGTTCCCACACATGAGTGAGAACATACGATTATTTGTCATTCTGTGTCTGTGCTTGGCGTATTTCCTTTAACATAATGACCTCCAGTTCCATCCATGTTGCTGCAAATGACATTATTTCATTTTTGTGGCTGAATAGTACTCCATTGTGTACCGTATTTTCTTTATCCATTCATCTGGTGATAGATACTTAGGTTACTTCCAGATGTTGGCTATTGTGAATAATGTTTCAATAAACATGCATGAGTGCAGGTATCCCTTTGATATACTGATTTCCTTTCCTTTGGATAAATATCCTGCAGTGGGACTACTGGGTCATATGGTAGGTCTATTTTCAGAGTGTTGCAAAACCTCCACATTGTTCTTCATAATGGGTGTACTAATTTACATTTTTACCAACAGTGTAGGATTTTTTATGATCACAGCTTAGATTTATTTTGCACCTACTATTGTGCCAGACGTCAACCATAGGACTTAATTCATACCTTCACTTGAATCTTTATAATAGCTCTCATGACAATGTCTGTGAGGAAGATATTATAATCCTCATTTTCTATATGATGAAACTGAAGCTCAGGAAGATTAAGTGACTTAGACAAGGCTGCAGTCCTGAGAAGTGGTAGATTCAAAATTAGGTCTGGGGCCTGGTGTGGTGACTCATGCCCGCAATCCCACCACTTTGAGAGTCCAAGGTGTGTGGATTGCTTGAAGTCAGGAGTTCGAGGCCAGCCTGACCAACATGGTGAAGCACCATCTCTACAAAAAGTACAAAACTTAGCTGAGGGTGACAAAAATTAGCCAGGTGTGGTGGTGGGCACCTGTAATCGTAGCTACTCGGGAGGCTGAGGCAGGAGAATCTCTGAAACCCAGGAGGTAGAGATTGCAGTGAGCAGAGATCATGCCACTGCACTTTGCCAGTGTGACAAAGTGAGACTCTGTCTCAAAACAACAATGACAAAAAGTAGATCTGTCTGACCCAGGAGACTACTGTTTCCACTGCCCTTCACATATCACCCCTCAAGGTAGATCCAGGCACTTTGCATAAAAACAGATCTGTGAACAACAGACGCTGGAGAGGATGTAGAGAAATAGGAACGCTTTTACACTGTTGGTGGGAGTGTAAATTAGTTCAATTATTGTGGAAGACAGTGTGGTGATTCCTCAAGAATATAGAGCTAGAAATACCATTTGACCCAGCAATCCCATCACTGGTTATATACCCAAAGGATTATAAATCATTCTACTATAAAGATACATGCACATGTATGTTTATTGCAGTACTGTTCATAATAACAAAGACTTGGAACCAACCCTAATGACCATCAATGATAGACTGGCTAAAGAAAATGTGGCACATATACACCATGGAATACTATGCAGCCATAAAAAAGGATGAGTTCATGTCCTTTGCAGGGACATGGATGAAGCTGGAAATCATCATTCTCAGCAAACTAACACAAGAACAGATAACGAAACACCACCTCTTCTCACTCATGAGTGGGAGTTGAACAATGAGAACACATGGACACAGGAAGGGAACATCACACACTGGGGCCTGCTGGATGGTGGGGGGCTAGGGGAGGGAGAGCATTAGGAGAAATACCTAATGTGGATGACATGTTGATGGGTGCAGCAAATCACCATGGCACATGTATACCTAAGTAACAAATCTGCACATTCTGCACGTGTACCCCAGAACTTAAAGTATAATTTTTTTTTTAATCTGGCAAAAAAACAGGTCCCATCTGGAAAAAAGAAAAGACCTCAACTGAAGACAGTTTCTAGTCCCAAGACTTAAGAGGGCATAGAGTGGGACAGGGCAGAGAGCTAGAAACTGGGTCAGGGAAGTGCATCAGACTGCTTTCAGAGTTTCCAAATATAAGTACTTTCTCGCTCTATTACCTGGTTCATCTATTAAGTTATTTGTCAGGGTCCTCCAGATAAACAGAACCAATAGGATATAGCTATAGAAAGAGATTTATTGTGAGAAGTTGGCTTACATGATTATGGGGACAGAGAAATGCCATGACCAGCTAGAGACTCAGGAAAGCGAGTGGTATAACCAACCTGAGGACAGAGGCCTGAGAGCCAGAGGAGCTGATGGCGTAAATCCACTCTAAGGGCAGACAAGACCCATTTCCCAGCTCAAGCAGGCAGGTAGGAAGCAAAAAAAAGGGCAAATTCCTTCTTCCACTTTTTTTTCCTATTTAGGACCTCAACTGACTGGATGATACCCACCCACATTGGGGAGGGCAATCTATTATATGGAGTCCACCAATTCAAATGCTAATGTCATCTGGAAACATACTCATAGACACAGCCAGAAGTATGTTTAATCTGGGCACTTCTTGGTCTAGTCAAGTTGACACATAAAATTAACCATCACACTGAGCTTGACTATCTACAATTGGGACAGCAAGGGATGCTGGTGTTGCCTGAACATGTAGGGTGCCCTGCTGATTACCATACAACCACCATGACTACTGGTATGCAAAGTCTGATCCTGGTTAGCCCAGGAGTGTCCCGTTTTAGTACTAAAAGTTCCATATCTAGGAACACCCATCAGTCCCGGGCAAGCTAGCATGGTTGGTCAGCCTACAACCAGGAACACTGGCACGAACTGGGAAGTTGTTAGAAATGAAAGTGTTGGGCATCACCCCCAACCTAGTGAATTAGAAACTATGGAGGCAGAGCCCAGCAATCAGTTTTCACAAGCTATCGAGGTGATTCTGATGCATATTAAAGTGTAAAAGCCACTGTCCAAAACAAAGATTTTTGATATCTGAAAAAGAGGTGCTCAGTTGTCTTTCAGGATGATTCCAATTTGCACTTTCCTCTGAACTTCCAATTAAAACATGCCATTGAGAGGAAGTCTGTTGCTTTGTTTAATTTAGTTTTGTGTCTCCACAGTGGTATGCAATTATTAAATCAGTGCTTTCTGTGAAATGAATTGAAACATTTGGCAGTTGTATTTTCCGTAATACTGGACACTAACATGTAATTAATATTAATCAAGAATATAGCACATTGGACAGGATTATGTAGATTTTTATTTGTTCAAAATGATTTTTCCATGTTGTCACTATGAACATAGTATGCTTCTCTACAGGGTTAAGAGCTTAGAATAGAAAGAAAATGTGTGTGTGTGTGTGTGTGTGTGCATCTGTGTGTGACAATTTTGGTAAAATAAGTAAGATCGCTACATCTGGCAGGTCTCATCTTTAACCCAAGCAAGAGCAAAATTTGCCATGAATATTACAAGAAGCTTCATTGACAAAAACTCACAGGAACCATGAGATTTCAGAACTGAAAGCCTAACTGCAAAGTAAGGGGCCCAAGAACCAATAATGTCAAAGGATAACAGTTAATGACACCACATACCAAAAAAGCAAGAAGACCCCTATAGAAAGGAGAATTTCAGGGCATGACAGGTGCTGTGTGGGGGACTGAGTTTTGGCCTGGCATTTCAAGGCATGCAGTCCTATCTGCCCATGCCTTTCAGTTCCTCCAGAAAGGGTCACACTGAACCTAGAGTCAGGAACTCTGCTTGGTGTCTTGGCTGTACATTGGGTTGTGGAAGGAGCAAGTGTCTTGTGTGTGTGTGTGTGTGTGTGTGTGTGTGTGTGTGTGTGTGTGTGTTTTATCATGTGCTAAAGACTAAAAATCATAACTAGTCAATATAAGTGATGTGTTCTTAGAGATCTCTGGATTAAAAGTTCACTGTATGTGTTCCAATATGTTTGCTGGTATGAGGCATGGTTAATAAAAGAGTAAGACCACACACACTTCTAACTTCTGTTTAATGAAAGTGAGTGCAGAATAGAAATGGTTCAAATGCTACATGCATGATTCTATTCAGTATTTCAATTATCTCTATTAAATTATGTTGTAAGCAGGGTTGATTAGCAATACATTAGCTCACTAACTTTGAGTCTAACCACCTTACTCTGCCTATGGATGGCATCTTGAGTGCCCTCATTTATATGCATTTGGTTCATTCATGGTTTTCCTGGGAGAAAAATAGCCACTGGGAAGAAAATACAATAATAATTATGAGGAACACTATCACAATTATGTCTTCAAATTCTGACAGCATAAATACAAACCTACTTTTAGGCAGGAACTTGTAAAAATAACAGGCAGATGGTATGTGAAAATTCATACAGCTTTATAAAAATGCAATAATATTGTGCTTTGTGTTGACAGAGCTCCTTGCTTGAAAAGCGCTCTAATCCCCTGATGTATGCTCTCTATGGATGTGTAGCCCACTTCTGAATTACCCAGAAGTCAAGGTGCAGACAGGTTTGTCATGGAAGTGTTGGTAAGGCCCCACCCTCCACATTATTCTGTGACATGAGAAACAACTGAGCTTCCAGATCAAATTGACATCTCCTGCAATGCTCCAGATATTTGGACTTTCCCAGCCAGACAAAAGCAGCAAGGCTGGGCAGGGTCCAGTGGCTCATGGCTGTAATCCCATCACTTTCAGAGGCCAATGCAGGATTGCTTGAGCCCGTGAGTTTGAGATCAGTCTGGGCAACGTGGCAAAACCCTGTCTCCAAAAACAAAGAGAAAGAAAGAAAACAACGGTAGCCAGGCATAGCGGCACGTGCCTATAATCCTAGCTACTAGGGAGGCTGAGGTAAAAAGATCATTTGAGCCCTGGAGGTTGAGGCTACAGTGAGCAGTGATCACACCACTGCACTCCAGTCTAAGACCCTGCCTCAAAAAATAAAAAAGAAAAAAAGGAAAAGGAAAAGAAAAAAAGAGGAGCAAGGCTCAACCCTGTCATCCATCCATTCACCGATTTATTCAATCAGTGTTTACATAGAATTTAGTCGTTCATTCACTTAGCAAAGGGCTTCTTAGTTGCAGCTGAATATTAGAATCACTTTGGAATCTTTCAAAAATTACTGAATCTCGAAACTCATCCCAGGGTTTCTGATTTTTTTCACCGATAATAATAATATCTATTAAGCATATACTTTGGGATTAGTTTGCTAACCCATTTATTGACATAAAATTTGCATGAATAGTATTCAATCATTTAAAGGTATATAATTAAATAGCTTTTAATGGTTGTACATAGAGATGTACAACCATTACAGTCAACTTTATTTATTTATTTATTTATTTTTCAGTCAGAATCTTGCTCTGTCACTCAGGTTGAAGTGCAGTGACACAATCTCAGCTCACTGAAATGTCTGCCTCCTGGGTTCAAGCAATTCTCGTGCCTCAGTCTCCCAACTAGGTGGATCTACAGATGCTCACCATCACATCCAGCTAATTTTTATATTTTTAGTAGAGACAGGGTTTTTCAGTGTTGCCCAGGCTGGTCTCAAACTCCTGACCTCATGTGATCTGCCTGCTTCAGCTTCCCAAAGTGCTAGGATTAAAGGCATGAGCCACCGCCTACAGTCAACTTTAGAACATTTTCATCATCCCAAAAAGAAACCCTGACTCGGGACAATCCCAGCCTAGATGCATACTCTCTGTATAACCTTGGGCATTATTTAATCTTTGATATTTCAATTTCCTAATGGGAAAATGGAAAAAAATAATACTTAAGTATTTTGTTTTGGGGAGAATTAAATAAAATGATTAGAGTAAAATTTAAAGAAAGAAATCCTGCACACATTAGCTATCAGCACCATCCCCCAGGTCCACATCCCTGCCCTGGCCCTAAAAAAAAAAAAGTGAATCTACTTTCTGTCTATATAGGTTTGCCTATTCTGGACGTTTCATATAAATGGGATCATATAATAAGTGACATTTTGTGTTGGATTTCTTATAATTTATGTAAAATTTTCAAGGTTCAAATCTACTGTCTCATGAATCAAGGTTCAAATCTACTGTCTTGTGAATCAATATTTCATCCATTTTATGGCCAAATAATATTCCATTGTACGGATGTACCACTTTTTGTTGGTCAACTATTTATCAGTTGATGGACATTTGTATTGTTTCCACATTTTGGTACTAGGGATACAGCATAGAACACTACACAGTGCTTGTCTAGGCATCATTTACAGTCCAGCATTCACTCAAGGATATTCAGAGGAAATCTAATTAGGATGCCAGACATATTATTAGGGTCCAACTGAATCCAACACATGCCCCTAACTTGGCTGTTCCTTATTTCTCTCCTCAGTGTTAACAAGGGAAGAAAGGAATTACACTGAGTAAACTCAACATCAGGCATTTTACAAACAGGGACCTCACATTCTAAGGAAAAAAGGGTTCTGAACAGTAAAATATAGGAAATTTAAGTTCACATGTATTTATTTAGTACTTCTTGAGACTTCAGCACTACACTAGGTGCTTCAGTGGATATGAAATAGAAAGAACAAAAAGGGTAAAAGGGAGAGAAAAATAGAAAGGAGAGGATGAATAAAAGAAAAAGTATTTCTGAGCTCCTGCTGTGCACATGACATTATGCTATGTGCATTCAAATACCTCATCTTATTTTAATGACATATGAGAGAGGCTTCTTGTCCTTGGAGAGCCCAGATATATCCTAGTTGGAGAGACAAGCACAAAACAACCACAGAATGTTACATAGCATTTATTATGAAATCGTACAAAATTGTCTGGTACAGAAAATGAAGAGTCCAGGGAAGACAAAAGCCAATATACGTTAGAAGGGGAAAGAAAGGCATAAGGCCAGCTGCTTTACTTGTATGAATTCACTTTAGACAAGGTGTAGGCTTTCAATTTGGCAGGAGAGTGAGGCTTCCAGGGAACACAGAGGTAGGAACAAGCATGAGTAATAATAGCTTCTATTAACTAGGAACTATCTCACACTAAGATATGTCTTCCAAGCCAGACTTTATGCGGGATAAAGGAAATGTTTTGTACTCTGTGCTGTGTTTACTCTTTATCTGTACTACAATTGAATTGCTTCAGAGCATGGGTAGGGGAGAGGGTGCTATTTATTCTCCCCTTCAAAATGTCATCTCCCAAACTGCTTAGGCTCCTGAAATTAACCACCAAATTACAGGGCTCTCACTTTTAAATACACAGGTGAGGTTTTGGGGCAGAGAGAATGCTGAGAAACACAGTCCACACTTCCTGAAAGCTCAAGCTACAATAATATCTGTGACTGCAGGCAAGTCTAACTAATCAGGCATTTAGGAAAATCCTCTTTAGCTTCCTGGAGGCAAAATGTGTAATATTTTAAGAGTGCAAACTCTGGAACCAGAATACCTGCATTTGAATGTCACCTCATTATCACCTGTGTGGCTTTGAGTAATTAATTTTACTTACAGCCTCAGTTTCTTCTTCTGGAAAACTAAATGGGTTGCTATGAAAAGTAATTGTGTTAATGGATGTAAACTTCTTCTTAGGCAATGCTTGGCATGTAATAAATACTCTCTCAGTTTGTTAGCATTGTCATTGGATAGATTCTGCAAATGAACCTATTGAATACGAGTTGGCACCTGATGAAAGATTGAAAATCACTAATTCTTCTGGAAACTTAAAAAATGCACTTGCTCCCTAATAGTACTAATGACTACTATGAAAGCAAGAGAGCTTAGGTCAGATAAGTAATTAGTGGTGACCAAAGAAATATATTGAAATCTCTAATGAATGAATAAGTTCATTACTCTCCTCAGCTTGGACAGTAGATCCAGACTATCCATCCTTCACTTAAATGCAATTTAGGATCCAGGCCCTATCCCCAAATTTTGTTGAATTGGTAACTGAGAACCATTTTATTTATTTATTTATTTATTAGAAACAGGGTCTCACTTTGTGCAATCTTGGCTCACTGCAGCCTTGAACTCTGGGGCTAAAACAATCCTCCTGATTCAACCTCAAGACCTAGGACCACAGGCATGCACTATAGCTCCCAGCTAATTTCTTTCATGTTTTTTGTAGAGATGCGGTCTCACTATGTTGCCCAGGTTGGTCTCAAGCTCTTGAACTCAAGTGATCCTCCTGCTTCAGCTTCCCAAGTTGTTGGGATTACAAGGTGTGAGCCAGTGCACCCAGCCAAGAGAAATGTATTTATGTATTTCTAGACTCATACTCTGTATAACCTTGGGCATTGCTTAATCTTTGATATTTCAATTTCCTAATTGGAAAATGGGAAAAATAATACTTAAGTATTTGGTTTTTGGGAGGATTAAATAAAACTATTTAATTTTAGAATTAAACTATAGTTTCAACTAATAATCTATTATTTTCAAAAATGGTATGTTCTTTGTTTAAAAAAAAAAAGAATATATCCTTTATACTTACGGGGGACAAAAAAAAAAGATCATTTGGCTGGGTGCGGTGGCTCTTGCCTGTAATCGCAGCATTTTGGGAGGCCGAGGTGAGCGAATCATCTGAGGTCAGGAGTTCAAGACCAGCCTGGCCAACATAGGGAAACCTCGTCTCTACCAAAACTACAAAATTAGCCGGGCATGGTGGTGCATGTCTGTAATCCCAGCTACTTGGGCGACTGAGACAGGAGGATCGCTTGAACCCGGGAGGAGGAAGTTGCAGTGAGCTGAGATTGTACCACTTCACTCTGGCCTGGGTGACAGAGCCAGACTCCATCTCAGAAAAAAAAAAAAAGAAAAAAAGTTTATTATATGCCCACCCAGCATTCATATTTAAGTCATACATTTCCTCTACCTCTTATAACTTTGCATGTTACAGCAAAACTTAGAGCTTTCAAATTGTACAGCCTTTGATTAAAATTAAGTAATTCAGTGTGAATCTGTGTATGTGTGATTAAAATTAAGTGACACAGTGTGAATCTGTGTGAGTGTGCCTATGTCTATGTGTGTATCTTCAAAAGTAAAAGAACTAAATTCTATGAACATTGGGTATTTTCTTGCATTTGGAAAGGGCTTTGAGATAAGGATTTTTGATGGTTGCTTAGATGTCATCAAGTTTCTAAACAGAGCTAATATTAGTAATAGCCAACAAATCTTGAGTGCCTACTATTTGCCAGACCCACTCTCACATGCATATTTCATTTGATACTCACAACATGAGATGGATACCATTATGATTTCCACTTGGCATATGTGGAAACTGAAGCATAAAGAGATTAAGTAAATTTCTCAAGGTCACAGAGCTAGCAAATGACAGAGCTGGGACTGAAATCTACCTTCTTCCTACAGGGTCAACAGCATTCTTCCCTTTCATACAGGTAGGCCCTGGCTAAATCTACTCTGGCCCTCTGTGAGGTAGGGGTGATATGGGAGACAGAAAATGTCTTTTGCCGAGCACAGAGGGTAAAGATTAGCTTAATTCTTTGCCCTGTCAAGGAGACAGAAGAGCAATGAGGTTGAGGTTGGCCTTTACTTAATTCAGCTCACTCAGCTCTGGCCACTGTCTCCTGAGAGTGCTCTCACATCCCTGCCTTACTCTCTGAGCTCCCACCACAGCACAGAGGACTGTGCATGCAGTAAGAATTGACTTCATGGGTGCTTTTAGCATGAGTCCTAAGTAAAAAGTGGGGCGAGTTCATTATTAATTCTATGCAGAGACACCAGGCCTGGATAGGGGAAAGAATAGCCGGGAGGTTAGGGTTGCAGTTAGGGACTTGGACCTTCAAGTCAAGCAGATCTGAGTTTATATATTATCTCTGTCACTTACTACCTGTAACTTAGAGCAAATTACTTTGCCTCTTTCAACCTCAATTTGCTCATTCAGGAAATGAGGATTGAACAAAGCTTTCACAGTGCTGATGTGAGAATTCAGTAAGTCGCATGTCAATCACTTAGCACAGTCTGGCAAATAAAAACCACTGAATGGCAGCCATTCTAATCAGTGATATTATCTAATGAAATGTTCACCGGTTTTTCTCAGGAGAACACCTAGGGCAGATGAGCTGTCTGGCTGCCTCAAGATAGGCACAACATACAAGTAGGATACAGGAATGGATGGAGGCATGGATAATCCGGCTCCTGAGCTCTCCTGTTCACCAATAAGCAGCACAACCAGAAAGGGCCCCCAGTCTATGCAGACATACAACTCTTCAGAGGCTGCTACCTCAAAATGACAAGGGTAAAATGTCAACTCCTGGGATACCTCCTTCCACCGGTAATGCCAATAATTGCTCTGTTACTAGGAATGGTTCCCAGAAGATCACCATGAAGCAAACCCCATAGTGGGGCACAACTTTTATACCGTGATTCCAGTAATTTCTCAAGCATCAACACCTGAAACCTATGGCTATTAAGGCCCATTCATGCCTCACTGCATTTAAGCTGCCTACACCCAGCTAACAATCTATAACCTCTACAGTCTTGTCCTCACAGTGCTTAGCTGCACAGTAATGGGTGTCTGCTAAGCAGCAAAAGTGGATGGTCATCACTTCAGCTGGTCCTTGGTATCCACCCCTTTATCAGTTCACTGAAGTTATTTTCACAGCACTCCGTCACTGACTGTTGGACTTTCTGACCAAAAACAGCCAGTGGACCGCTACATTGCTTTTATTGTATATACTGGTGTCAGGTTAACACAGGCAAGAGGCACTGCCCTGAGGCCCACACTTTTAAGGACTCTGCTCTGACTCTCCTCTGGTTGCAACTCTCCCCACAAAGTGGGCTATGGGGCCACAAGGATATGCATATTTGGAGTTCAGATCCTCAGCTTCTAGAACAAAATTTAGGTAAATGAGCCCCAGAATTTTCTGCTCAATACCATGAAGACTGCTGATGGGAGGGTGGTTGTGCAGGACTATTGCCAGGAGTTATCCTTCTAGGGGCACACAGTGCCACAGGTGTACAAACCCTAGCCTGTTGGGTGACCAATGGCCAGCTGTTTTGGACATTAGGGTGCTAGATAGAGCTTGGACGTGTAGGCTGGCATGTCCATGTGCATGAGGCTTCTTGTAGTGTGGAAAGAGAGCCAGGGGTAGGAGAAGACAGTCAAGAGTAGGAATATGAGAGGGCAGTGGGTGAGTATGCCACAGGCCAGATGCCTCCATTTGTAACATTTACCTGAGCCCTGCAGATCTTAGATGGAAGACTGCCTGTTGGTTCTGCCTTGTTCTACGAATTACATGGAAGAAGCAGAAGGCTGGTAGCCCCTCCCTTACCTTTCACAACAAAACAGAGCAGGTGGCTCACAAAATGGAATTTCCTTTTTGGTAGGAGACTGTAATCCATAGCAGAATCCATCATGATGCTGAGACTTTCCAGAATAGGCCTAATTTCAAACATTCTATAACCTATGTCAGATATTTGTCCATGCCTACGTTCAAATTTGGGTCTCAATAAAGTCCTCTACATCCCCAGCTGGTTCTCTAAGTAACCCTTCCCCCCAGCACCTTTAGTCTGTGAATATCGTTGGGCAGAGGTGCTTTAAAGATAAACTCTCAGTAGGAAAGCATCTGGCAGCCCTGAGTGCCCTAATAAGTGTCCTAACCCATGGAACCCTGCTCTCTCTTTCACAAATAGTCCAAACACTTCCCTGTCCTTCATTCAACATTCAACACTTGGTTCCGACAAGGAGGAAACTGCCTTTCACGAGCTCCAGGTTCCCAATACCTTGGTGCTCACCTCCCTTCGGGAATGTGATTAGTGCTCGACACTGACTATTGACTTTCACTGTGGGGTTGTTGATCTTTTCCAGGATAAATCTTGAAAGCATAAAACTTCTTTAATGTCAAACACTTAAACTGGATCAGAGAAAATTTAAACAACTAAAAACTGATGGAATCCAGTAAAACAAGCCCCATCCAAGAGTGTGGGCGCTGCTAATGCCGTCTGCAGCAGCTCATTCAGTTTCAAGTACATTTGAAACGGCAATTGTTTCACCATGAGTAGCTACTGTATGTCCAATGCGCCACACTTTTGAATAATAAGAAAATCATTCAGTTGTTTCTTTGCTGAACAGGCTGACTTGTCTGTGAGCAGTCTGGCCAGCAGAAGCCTCAGGGACCCCAGAGAGAAGCAGTCGTTTTCTGATTGGCATTTCATCTAAGTACTAAGGACATCCACTGAAGAGAAGATGCTGGATTTTATCTCCATGGGCAAGTTAGTGAAAGTCTCTCAAGGATGAATTTTTTACAAAGCGGTCCTCTGCCCTCTTGCCTTCAGCCCCTTCACCTGAGACTCACCAAAGTTGACGTTTTGGGATACAGTCCTGACCTTTCTACTGCAGGACTAGTCTTCTCCAGACAAGCCCCCTGTACACAGGGGCCAGGGTAAGGAAAGGAAGTTATTTCATTGAGGAGGTAATCATGACTCCAAGTTCACTTCCCAAGTCCTCATCTTCACTCCCATTCTGTCTCCTTAAAGCTGTATCAGCCCTAAACAGCAGAAATTAGGACAAATTTGATTCTTCTCTTTCCATGTCCCATTTAGCACCTAACATGAAGCTCCCACCCTCACCCTTTAATGGTACACTCCTGCCTTACTCTTTGTGAGTTCAAGCCTGGATTCTCTTCTCCATTTAAACACTCATCACCCTGATTTCTCAATAGTTCATACCCATCTCATGTTTCGTTCCCCTATGAGATAAGGACAAATAAACCAATGTGTACACCACTCAGTTATGAACAGAGGGAAAAAGAAAAGTTATGCTTTTTCCTCAGGGATCATTCCTGGAACAGGGACTTTCAATATCCTTAGGGGAAAAAAATAATCAAACATACCCTTTTTTTTGAGACAGGGTCTTGTTCTGTCAACTAGGGTGGAGTGCAGTGGCACAATCTTAGGTCACTGCAGCTTCAAACTCCCAGGCCCAAGCGATCCTTCTGTCTCAGCCTCTCAAGTAGTCAGGACTACGGGTGCACACCATCACGGCCCAACTAACTTTTCTTTCTTTCTTTTTTTTTTTTTTTTTTTTTTTTTGTAGAGACGGGCTCTCACTATGTTGCCCAGAATGGTCTCAAACTTCTGGCTTCAAGCGATTCTCCCACCTTGGCCTCCCGAAGTATTTGGATTATATGGGTGAGCCACTGTACCGGGCCTAAACATTTACTTAAAGCACCTGATACAGTAGCCACTAAATGATACTAGTGGTTATTTTTAATTTAAATTGAGAAATTAAATACAGTTAAAAACTTCTTTTTTCAAGTGCTCAAAAGTCATATGTGCCCAGTGGCTACTGATTCATATAGTGCAAATAAAAGATACTCCCATGACCACAGTATTTTCTATTGGATAGCATTTCTCTGGAGGGTAATTCTACTGGTGGAACTTGTGGCAGGCCTTGTGGCAGGTTGCTAAGGCTGGTAGGACAAGTATGGGGAGCAAAAGGACCATTCTGAACTTCTTGTGAGGTATCCATTGCCTGGACAGAATGTTCTCTCTAGTGCTGCCCAAGACTCAGCATTTTCCAAAAAGTCATTTTATGCCCCATACAAACGACACATAGCTGCCTGGCCCTTGCTTTTAAAAATAGTCAGAATAACCTTCAACTGAGTTATTCCTTTAGGGACATTAAAAAGATTATAAAGTCATCGACTTGATCCTGACACTGTAGGTTACTTTTTTTTTTCTTTTGACCACATTCCATACTAGAGACACTGTAAGTTGCTAAAACCATTAAAAGTAGTCCTTGGTGAAGTCTAAACAGAAAACTAAAAATCCGAAGGATTCTGCTGGCACTAGGGGCCATTATGCTCCCTACAGTCTTAATTTGACTAGCTAAAATCCAACCCAGCACCTTGGATAGATCCTTTGCCTCCACTGCAGACTTGGAGGGGCAGCCACTAAACCTTATTTACTACACTGAGTAAAAAGGTAGGGACATTTCAGAATGTTTTCCGACCAAAAGGAATGAAAGAAATAGGGTGTTCTAGTCAACTCCTGGTTAATTAACTAGAAAATTAAGCTCAGCAGAGTGCCCCATTCTAGACAATCACGGTTTTGCCATAAGCAGAGTGTAGCCAAAAGGTTAATATCACTTAAGTTTCAACCATTTCTCTAACTGATTTAGGAATCTCTTACCAACCTCCAAATTAATGTTATTAGTTCTGGTGAGAGAGCAAACAGTAGTAATGGTAATTGCTAAAATTTATGTTTACTATGTTCCAGGCACAATTCTAAGTACTTAGTATCTATTAATTCTTTTAATCTTCACAATAATTCTATGAAATATGTACTATTATGATTGCTGCTTTATAGGTGAGGGAAATGAAGCACACAGAGATTAGGGAACTTAACGCAAAATCACATAAGTAGAAGATGACAGAAGTTGCATTTGACCCTAGATGATATGGTGTCAGACACAGCCTGTGCTGTAAGCCATTACACTATACAGCCTTGAAACTCTAGGTGACAATGAATGAGTCACAGAAGCTCTTTGGGTGTTGGCCATATTTCCAACTAGCACAGTGCTGTGGCAAACAGCAGACACTCACTAAAAGTTTGAAGAATGAATAATAGTTAAAATCTACTGAACACTTACTCTCTCAGTTAATCCTCAAGGAATAATAATGCTAGTATTATACGACTGTTATCATCATCAATTTTTATAGATGAGGAAACAGAGATACGGAGAGGCTAGGATACTTGCCCAAGAAGATAGAGCTAGAAAATGATGGCGAAATGATATGATTCAAAATCAAGATACATCCTTGGAGGAATAAATAAAGTCAATGTATAATCTGCCCTATTGCACTCTTAATTATTTGCTGTGCCAAGTGTGAGCTATAGCTGCTTCCCCTAGGTCTTATCAAGGTAACTGTGTGCTCTTTGAAGCAGAGACCATGCTTGACTGCTCTTCCCCCTCAAGCTCTTGGCCCAGTGCTGAGCATGGAATCAGTGTTCAATAAGCACTTGCTAATTGATTCAGTATCCTACTGAGGAGGGGCTTTTTCAGTCCAACACCTGCCGGCTGGTTTCCTGTCTTTCCTTCTGGCCTTATGCAGCATCTCTGGCTTCATTTGAGGGTGGGGGAGGAGGAGGCTGGAAAATGTCATTGGATGGAAAACCTGAAGAGTCTTGCCTCTCAGGAAGGAGTGATGAGAATGGTTTGTGCAAATAGGGAGAATTATTTTATTACTGAAATTGTTTAGAATTGCTGAGGCATAGTGATGATTTTAAAAAGCAGTATCACTTAGAGTAGGTTTAATTGTTGTTTTTGAATTCTCCACAATGCACCTCCTTATGGCCTAAACCTTGGTAGGCCATGCTTACCACCCTCCTCCTAACCACAGTATTCTAGAAAGAGTATAGAGGAGCAGGGCTGGAGCCATTCTCATCAATCAGTAGGCTTACAGCCCAAAGGCTAGGATTCAAGTCTTAGCTCAGTCATTAACTAACAGGACTTAGACAAGTCATTCAACTTACTGATATTCTAATAAAGTGGAGGCATCATAGCCTGTTTATACAATTGGTCCAAAAAGCATAATAAAATGATGACACAGATATCATGGAAAGTGATAGTTGTTACTTTTGTTCTTCACTAAACTAGTGGTCACTATTTTGCTGGCTTACTCATGAGCCTTACTTTTGCAATTCACAGAATTAGTTGGGCTTTTTTTAAGCTTTGACTGAAGCAAAGAAAACACCTGGTTAAAGCTGGTTCAGATTTACCCTTAGAAAGAAAAACAGAGACCCCAATGAAGAATGCTACTAAATATCGACACAATGCTCATATTTTAGCTCAATCCATTATAGCTGGTGTCACCACCACAATAGTGAGACATTGGGCCAAAAAGCAGATTCATAACACCGAGTGTGAAGAAGGAAATTGTGCCAGCCAGAGGCCCCATGCCTTCTCTCAGCCATCACTGTCCAACAAGCAGAACCCACATCGGAATCATTTTTTTTTTTTTTTTTAGAAAAACAGTAATAGCAATGGCAGGAAGTTCAAAGGAAGTGAAGAAGGGTGCGAGGGTATGATTTCCCCGGAGATTGTTTCACAAAGAGACTTGATGCAAGAGCTTCAGTCACCTTCAGGCATCTTCTCTGACACCTGATAGAGCCATTCTGGTGAAGTTAATTCCGAAGAAAGAAGTCCAGTGTATTGACTGTCATATTAGAAAACATTCCTAAAGCTTACTCTTACCAACTAATGCAGAGATGTATCAAAAGGCCTTTGTTTAGCAGTCAATCTACAGATGACATTTCAATGAAAACTGACATATTCAAAATTTAATTTGGCTCCACGTACGGGTGAGGGTTTATCAGAGAACATTGTTTCTCCTTCAAATACCATAGATGATTGCCTCAGAGGAAGGCCCCAGGTAGAACTCCATGACTATGGACACTGCTATTAACAAATAACTAATAGAATATTCAGGCCAAAAAGACCTTTGAACTCACTGAGCCCGGCCTTGTCAAATTATGGAGGAGAAAAATGAGGTCCAGAGAGGTTAACTGATGAATCCAAAGTCAGTGATAGTGGGACGAGAAGCCAGGTTTCATGTGAGTGTGCTTCTATTACAATTCATGGACTCTTATTCTTTCCCCTGAATTATCTGGTAAACCTACTACCTTGATCTCACCCCCAAATCTACACCCTCTCTCACTTCGCCACATTATTATACAGATCATTTTAAATTGTATGTTTAACAGGTCATTTTAAATCAATTTTTTCTCCCAGACATGTTTTCATTTATATCAAATAAATTCCTGGTTTCTCTCACCAATCAAAATTACAAACTCATTTTAATATTCATATAAATAGATCATAATTTAGAAGGTAAATATAATACCAATAAAAAGAAAGTGAAAGATAATGAGACTGTTCATTTTTCATTCTTTGAATGATCCATGACAGATATCATATAATTCATAGTGCTTGGACTTGGAGCTTCAGAGTATTTTACATACTACTACATGTTGTAAATAAGACATAATGCTGTGGTTCAATTTTCCTTTTGGTGGCATACAGTTAGTCTTTCTTTTTTATTTATTTTTCTTATTTTTAGTAAAGACAAGGTCTTGATACATTGCGTGGGCTGGTCTGAAACTCCTGAGCTCAAGCAATCCTGCTACCTCAGCCTCCCAAAGTGCTGGGATTACAGGTGTGGGCCACTGTGCCCCAAACAGTTAACCTTTCTTTGAAGATCTATTTGTATGTCAGAGAAGTAATACAATGTTAGTTGTAGGGAGTTTCAAGGTATAAAGCCCCATAATTATATCACTTTGTTCCTATTTCCACAAACCAAACTGCAATATCTCTGTGAGAAAAGGTTGATTTCTGTTCAACAATGAATGAAAACATAATTCATCTAGACAGAAGATCACACTGACTTGGAATGTATATCAGAATCTCTAGAGAGTTATTCTTCCTGAAGGGATGAGTACATCTGCTGGGTGATAATCGGTATCTTCAAAGAGTCTAGTTACCCATTTAAATGGTATGGAAGCAGAAAAAAAGGTTCATAACTACCAATATAATCCTTTATATTAATATTTTCCAAGCCATCCTTAATAATAATGACATTTAATGAGCATTTACTACATACTAGATACAGCTCTAAGAATATTTAACATGCATTGAAATCACTTAAATCCCAGATATAACCTGATGAGGAAACTTAGGCACCAAGAAGTAAGATTACACACCTAGTAAGTAGCTGAGTTAGGATTTTGGCAGACTGAAATCAAATCTTTCTTGGCCCAATCCCCAACCCTCCAGTTCTTGGGCCCTGGGGGTAACCACAGCTATCTGTTTGAGGTGCAGCCTGCCAGAATGCATTTTATGCATTTATAGAGATAGGCATGTACTCATAGGAAATAAATGTTTTTGTATTATATTAATATTTTCTTTTTTGTCTACACCAATCCTCCCATCTAATCTCTTTCCTACAGTGCACTGCCTCTTGAAGAAGGGTAAGTTAAGCACTATTAAAAATGATTCAGAACCCCATTTTGGATATCAGCTTTCTCCCATGGATGGAGTATGTTGAAACCCTTAAGAGTTTGTGGCTCCAAACTCTTGGGCTAAACTTGGAGCTAGAAAACACTGCTCTAGACCAGTTCTTCTCAACCATGGCTGCACATCAGAATCGCCTGAGGAATTTTTTTTAAATGTACTTATGTCCCAATACCATTTTTCTGCCCCCATACGATTTACATGCCTTTTTCAATTTGGGACTTTCAGAGCTCACCTGAACCAACCAATGGAAGCACACCTGAAATGACCAATCAGCACTCACCACCTTGGCCAATCAGGGTCGTCTGTATTGACTAATCGGAACTCAGTGACATCTGCCAATCAGAACTAACTGAGTTTCAAGTCTCATTTCCATAATCAGAACTCATTGGGAACCTGAGTGGAAACTTTTTCTATAAAACCCTAGCTATCCCTTTGTTCCCTGGAAAGCACCTTCCTTTTAAACATGTAAACTGCTCACTGTGATAAAGTCTCTTTCCTCCAAATTCCTGTTGACAGAACTTTGGTTTACAGAGCACAACCACGCCCATCATTTACATATCATCTATGGCTGCTTTCATGCTACTATAGGAGAGGTAAGTAATACTAGAGAGATCATATGACCCTTTACAGACAAAAATTTTCTCACTCTTGGTCTAAGTCATCTCTTTTCTAAGAGGTTCTGCTTCAGAGATCCAATGATCATGACAGAAACAGGTACACCATCATCTGAGAGATTCCAAAGCCAGGGTATGGCCTTCCTTGGGATCATACTATAAATGGACCCATGAGCAAAATTTTGAATGGGTTTGCATTTTTCTGGAGAAAGTCATTTCTTCACAAATTTTCCCAGATAATTAGTAAGGCTAACAGCATATGTAGAAGACAGAAATCAGTCAGGAATGAGATAAAAATGAGCAGCAACTGAGATAGAATATTAAAATAAAGCTGAAGCCTAGGCACTACCCTGCCTGTAATCCCAGAACTTTGTGAAGCTGAGGAGAGAATATTGCCAAAAATTCAAGAGCAGCCTGGACAACATAGTGAGACCCCCATCTATACAAAAACTCTTCACAAAATGATCCAGATGTGGTAGTATGCACCTGTGGTCTTAGCTGCTTGGGAGCGCTGAGGCAGGAGGATTCCTTGAGCCCAGGAGTTCAAGGTTACAATGAGCTATGATTGCCCAACTGCACTCCAGCCTGGTGGATAGAGCAAGTACCTGTCTCGGAAAAAAATAATCAATTAATTTGATTCCATAAAGTCACATCAAATTCAACTAATAACTACTCATTGAAACTAGAAACACCTCAAAGCCAAGGCATCAGCCTAAATGTTACTATATCTACTCTTATGGGTAAAAGTAATTTAACAATTTCAGTCCCAGAAGTGTTAATGAGGACCAGGTCAGATTATAAATATTATGAACAGGAAACTACTTAGAAAAATAATAAAACATGATAATAAATAATTTGTTTGAGGGTTCATTTCCTTTAATGACAAAAGACTATCAGATCCAAAATAAATGGGAAGAAGGGGAAGCACAGAAAATATCCAGAAGCCCAGGAAAATATCCCACAGTAGCATTAGGGCTGAATTGAATTTTCCAAATATTTGAAAAGTTGTCTAAGAAATGTACAGACATCATTGGCCAAGGGCCACTGATGAACGTATTCAACTGGCTTCTAGATTTCCAGAGGATTTTAAAGAGAAGTTTCTCTCAGGCCCTCATCAGTAGCTCTGAGGAGGAGTTAAAGGTCCATTCCTTCAATTTTCTCTTAATTTGCTTTGAAAACGTTCTCCTCCAACTGTGCAAAAAAAAAAAACTAGCTAACAAATGAACAGAAAAGGAGATTCTCTATCCCAGAAGAAATGGTGGCACAGTAATCCCAGGAAAATAGCATTCTAATGTGATTGACAGATCTATTTCTTAAAAATTTTTGTTGTGTTTAGATTTTAAATATTAACAGCTCATTATGTGATCGACTTAGTAGACAGTGTGTGTTTGGGGGAAGACTTGTGAGTGTCAATTCCTTAAGGCCCACCACATCAAGATACTTCTAAAATATAAATATTATCATGGTTGTGGTAACACACTTACCTTATTTAATCACATCTTCTGAAACTGTGACCCTCCAGAGGACCCAGGGGTAATTGCAACCCTACCTCAACAGGAAGGCAGAGCTATTGAGGTAGCCTCCCTATGCATGTGACTGTGGGATGCTTAATGTTTCCAGCTCCTTGACACACACTGCGATTCCCAGATGCAGTTTACTTAAGGGGACCCTCACAGTTTGAAACAGTTAAACTCTCTTTCCCCAAGTAGCTCACTCACTCCCGTAAATAAAGCTCTAATGGAAATCTGCCTCAAGAAAAATTCTAAAAGCCCACTCCTTAGGTTCCTGGGAGATTTATGGTATGTGTGTGCTAATCTTTGTTACTGCTGAAGTAAGACAAGTGAAATCAGCACATGGCTCATTAAGAAAAACCAAATGGTATAGACGTTAGCGTTTTAATTGTGGGCGGGTTTTCAGATTTCACAGAATGGCCTATTTAAAATAAGTTGAATGCAATACAAGGCAAATTTATGAGGAATCCCCTTTAATTGGGTCGACCAGTTCTTGGCTGAAACCTAGGGAAGCACACAATTAAAGGTCGAGGCTTCATTTCATGGGTGGTTTTGGAAGGTTGTCTCATTATTTTATAGTCACGACTTGCATACCCCGGTCACTGACGAGAAAGCTGAGAGCAAGGAGCTTTTCTGAAACCCATACCATTTTCTATTCTGATCCACTGCAAATGTTCTCTCCCCAAGGCACAGGAAGGACACATGGAGCGCATCTTGGCTACAACATATGGTGCTGAAACAGCAAGCTGATAAGTCTTTAGCAGTACTTGACAGAGGTAAGAGATCAATTATTGTCACATAAATATTAAAAAGCTCCCCTAGTACATTGTTGTAATGAGTAAATTTAACCATGATAACTACCTTCCTGTTAATAGCAACCAAATTTTCCTAGGAAACAAAGCATCACTCCATTAGGTGTTCGATTAAATGCTCAGTTGGTCCAAGGCTGTGTTGCTGCTGTTCCCATTGCTGCTGCTTCTATCTGCAATGAAAGCGAAAACATGAAATAAGTACCTATTACCTTCCCTGGGGACCATGATTTTTCCATACTGCAGGTGACAGGAACTTTCTGAAGACTGCCAAATGTGGTTTTTGTCTGGGAAACTCTGACTTTGTCTCCAATTTTTTGGGAGATTGGATCTGGCCCTAGAATCAACACCACAAACTCTTTTGCTCTTGAGGTTTCAAAAGTTCTTCTCTAGCAGATTCTAGCAATCCATCCACCAGCAGGAATTCACTGATTGCCAACCTGATAATTAGCTCAACTCCCTCCTCCCCAAGGCACAGTCTTCTCCTGGGCAGGCTTGGGGAAGGGGTGAAAAAAAAAGAAGAGTTCGCCAGGAGGTTGAAAATTCCAAGATTCAGATGCTTACCCAATGTCTCACCATTCTGTCTGTGGTATGGAGATCTCAGTGCAGAAATTCTAGGTTGAGCCACTGGGAAATAACTTCCCATTTCTCCACAGCTAGAATGGTGAAGCAGTCCCTGAAAATTGAGTAAATCTCCCCTAATTTGAGTTGTAATTCAGGTTACATTGCATTTCTAATACACCCAAGCTCCAAAGAGAATAACAATATCAGCTTGCAAAATCAAAAAGAAAAATGTTTTCATTATTTGAGAGTGTGTGCAGTTGTGCACAGGATAGGTAAGAAGATGTTCAAAACACCAAGACCTTCTCGACCTCAATGAGAAATAAATACCAATACACATAGTTATAGAACGTATATTTATATGACACAATAACAACCTTTGGCTGTAGGGTCAAAAGAAGGAAGTCCAATTTCTGGAATGAACAGGAGGGAGCAAAGCAGTGTTTAATAGTTAAGAGCAGTATCTTGGAGCCAGCCTGCCTGAGTTCAAATTCTAGATCTGCTACTTACTTGAGCAAATTACTTACCCTTTTTGTGACTCAGTTTCTTCATCTGGGAATGAGGATAATAATAATGTATACCTTGTAAGGTTGTTATAAAAAATAAGTGAATTGTTTTAAATTTTTAATTCAATTTAAATTTGAAATCCTTTGAATCCTTAATTGTAGAATTCATTTTATTACAAATTTATCTTCAAGAAATAGCAGTTCCCATCGCTTTGGAGTCCCCCAGTCTGTCTCTGCATTTCTCTTGCTAGAAAATCTCAAAGACTTTTGAGCAAAGATTCAGCTTTGCTGAAGTCACAGGTATTTCAACAAGGGCTGAAGGTGAGTCCCTTGAAAAGGCAAGCCCTTACCCTCACTCAACGGGTGGTAGACTGTGGCTGCAGATCAGTACTGAATGTTTGCACAGTGGACCCAGCCCATTGCTCTGGCTGGCAGCAGTTTTTCAGGGAGCTCTCTCCTGAGGAGCCAGCCTGCTCGGGCTGGCAGAGGTAGGGAGAGACTATTCATTTGGGGAGTGTTATTAATTGTTTTGACACCTGCCTCTGGCGTCTGCACCTCTTGGTGTAAATAAATGATTGGCTGGGGCCAGAGCACTGCCTGCTCTGAGATGATTGGAAGAAGTGCGGCTCGGGGAAACTGCCCGCGCTATTTGCAACAGTCCCTGCACATTCAAAACACATTTTTCTCCCTGTCCCCACTACCCCATTCTTTTTTTTTTTTAATGGGAAAAAAAAGGAACCTGCCTTTTCTTCATATTCTCATCCCAGCTGGTGTTTATTCCCTCTCACTTTTCCTACCCCCTCACCCCACTCAGGGGGAAAAAAATGAAAGAAATCCTGGTTTCCAGGCAGCTAAAAGAGTGCCTTGTTCTGTGGTAACGTCAACAATTTTGGTAGGAGGAGATGGAAAGGAAGGAGGATTCAGTGAAACCTCTGGACTGAATGCAACCTCCCTGCCCCTTCTGCCACGTTTGGGTTGCTTTTCTGTCTGTATTTTATCTCATTTTGAGTACACACCCTCAGAGGTCAGGGATATGGCTTCCTTTACACTGTGACAAGGTCCTAGCATCATCACAGTCATAACAGCTAACATTTACAGAGTGCTGCCTATATGCCAAGCACATAGATCAGCACTGTGGACACTCTACCTCCTTCAATTTTCATATCAGACCTGGAGGATCGGTACTCATGATCCCTCTATGGCAGATGCAGAAACTGAATCCCATAGAGGTGCAGTGAGCTGCCTAAGGTCACAGACTGAGGAAGAGGAGGAGGCTGCAAAGCATACAGGGTAACCAAGTCTCAGACTTACCGGTTTAGTTGTCCTTAGGTCACATTTGAGCCATTACGAATACAAGCCTTCGGAGGGCAAGGCTGCAGCTACTCTTCCACTAGCCACTAGCTTATTCGAAGCAGCCAATCCATATAAAATGATCCTCATGCCTGGGAACAGCAGCCCTAATCTTTAGAGTTTCTTTAATGGGTTTAGAAAAGGCCATTAATTCTGAGCAAGTCATTCTCCTGCTGTGTGCCTGACAAGTGAGAGGTGAGCTATATGCCCGACAGGATCATTCTGAGTCAAAGAACAGCCCTTTGTATGGAAGTATTCTCAAATTCCCCCCAACATAAAGTGAAGAGAAACATAATAGAGCAAATTTCCGAAGTTATTTTTAAAAATGGGGAGAGTAAATTTAGTGCTCATGAGAGTGAGGAACTCAACAGGATGATCTGGAGCAGACCACTGAGTTTCACAACTCACATTCTGCCAATCTCCTCCGTAAATACCCGGGCTATTCCAGGCCTGCTTCCTCTCTGGAGCAGATGCCACCAGTCTCAGAACATCATGGGGGTAGAGATGTAATAGGCAAAAGAGGCAAAAGACCATGTGGTGACACCATTGCACATTCATTTAGTGCTTCAGAATGTGCAAAGTGGCATCGCCTACACGATCTCATTTGTTCCCCTTAGAGTGGGGGCCAAGTCTAGGCAGGACTGGTATTAGTACCACCCCATTTGTCACATCAGGATCACGAGATTCCATATGGTGACTGGACATACCCCAGCTCCCACAGCCACTGAAGTAACAGAATCGGGATTTGGCACAGGTCGACTGATTCTAAATCCCTGCATTTTCTGATAAAAGGGTTTCAGAAGTAGGAATTTGATTTTTGTTTTGTTAAAGCCCACCAGAGTATTCCTGGAAATGAACATGCCATTCTCATTGTAGATATTAAGGGCCTGGCACATACCCTATAGACTCCCTGAAAAGGCACACACTCTTACTGGGTATGGTTAGGACATTTCAGGGACATGTGGCACCCAGCCAGTCTGCCATCCATCTCTTGCTTCAGTCTCCCTTTTCTCCAAACTCCTACAAAATGTAAGTGCAGAAGCGCCTTGCTTAGTTCAGTTTTGCACTTATACTCTACTCGATCTAATTTACATTTCATCTTACCTGTTTTGATGTTGTTTCACAAGTCCTGCATCTCCAAACAGATGGAAAACTCTTACATGTTTTTTCCACTGCACCCGGTAATGTGATCACCAACAAATAAACATATGCACTCTACTTTATGGTTCCAAAGAGGTGAGTTGCAGAGCCTCAGCAAGCACAGAACAAAGTAAATCAGTAACGGCATTGAAAATTGTTACCTCTTACTAAGCACCTACCGTATGCCAGGCAGTGAGCAAGGAGGTTGATGTGCATTATCTTATTTAATTCTAACAATTTTATAAGGTTGATACTGTTATTATACATAATCTGTAGAACAAACTAAAGCCTAGAGCAGTGGTCCTCAAACTCTTTGATGTTATGACCACTTTAAACTTATAAAAATTGTGAAGAACCCCAACAAATTTTTGCTTATGCAGAATACATATATGTGTATCTCAATACTTTGCAAATTAGAAATTAAAACTGAAGTTTTTAAAACCCCCAAGAACACACAAGCACACATTCTATAAGCCATCAGAGTGATGAAATCATCATTCATCATTGAGCCTCTGGAAATCTTCACTGTACATTCAAGAGGGAATAGAAATGAAACAGGCAAGTAAGTTCTTACTGTTATTACATAAATTGTTTGGACTTCACAGACCTCCTTGGATCCTCAGACCACACTTTGAAAACTATTGGCCTAGAAAGTTGATTGAGTGTTCAAGATCACTCAAAAAACTATCAGACTGAACCACAGCAGTCTGAATCCAGAGGCCCTTCTTTGAGTCACTGTGCTATGTTGAGATTTATTTGCCTCACTCTGGAGTCAGGGAGAAAATGGGGTATGTAGCTCCATGCCATTAGGACTAGTTACGATGGTGACAATAAGTGTAAGTGTTATGCCATGTGGCATGCTTTGTTCTTTGCGTAGGTGGGGGCAGCTCACTGCCCAGTGTCCTTGGACTTCCTTTCTCAGTCTGCCCTGAGGACAGAGCAAACATCTTACCTAGAGACTTGATGGCCCTCCCTCTTCTCTACAACCTCCTTCCTTCTTCCCCATGTAGTGGCAAAGAGCACAGGCTCTATGACTCACTGGTTTCATGACCCTGGACAAGCAACTTAATCTTTCTCACTTGTAAAATGGAAATAAGAATAATACCTAACTCAAAGGCAAGATTGAGAGGGCTAAACAAGATAGTTCATGTAAAGCTTTGAACACAGCAATGGCCATATAGTTATATCAAAAAGAAGCAGCAAATGCAACTACTACTACTACTACTAATGTGTTGACCATTTATATGAATCAGTATACTAATACTTTACATGTACTAATTCATTTAATCTTCACAGCAACCTTTAGGATTGGGATCATTCTGCCAATGAGGAAACTGGAACGGAGAGGTTACACGGCATTACAAGGTCACAGAGCTCCTAAGTGATGACACTAGAAGTCAAACCCTGGCTCTCCCATTCCAGAATCTGAGTTTAGAGCCATAAGGCTCCCCTCAAAAGAAAGTGCAAACTGCTACACCTAGAGGAAGCAGAAAATCAAATCCATATCCTAAAATCGCTAGATACAACATGGGCATAAGAAAACAAAACAGAGCCTATCTCATCAACAATGTACAAACACTCAAGAAGACGAGGATTTGTGGGTTTGTGGATAGGATATTTGCCACAGTTGCTCACTGGTGGCCAGATCAGAGCTCATAAAATCCTCCTAATCATCACATATTTGCTTCAAAGTCTCATAATCTCATGCATAATCTCTGCACCAAATAAATGGGAATCCCTTGCTCCACTCAATTACTCTTCATTGACTAATATAATGGCTGATGTACTGAACCACAAGCACCTAGCTGGCTTTGAGGCAATCTCGTGGAAACCAGAGCCAATCATTGGTGATCTGCTGAGTAATTAGTGGTTTGCAGGCCACTTACTTTCCTGTCACTTCAAAGTGCAATGCAGAAGACACTTATTTCATTTTACCGCTTTGCAACTGAGGTAACCTAGGCAGCTGCTGGATTTATGCTTTGCCCTCATGTTTATTTCTCATTGAAAAGCAAAAGATCCCTGCACTGCCAGCCTCAGTGACATCAAATCAAGTAATAGAGTGAAACAGAGAATGTAGGCGATCAGGATTGGACCCTAGGAGCATGAATTAAAACGCAGTGCAATATCTCTGCCAATGGTGTCAGAAGGCATAGTTTGTATAATGAGCAGCTGCAGGCAATTGCTCAGTGTGGTCTGAAGCAAGGGCTTTAATGAATTAAATATAGTAAGTATGCCAAGCATATACTTCACATGTATTAATTCATTGAGTCCTCACAACAGTGCTATGACAAAGGTCTTGTCTCCATTTTACAGACGAGGAAACTGAGACAGAGACCTAAAGTAATTTTGCCAAGGTTAAACAACTAGTAAATGCCAAAACTGGGATTTGAACCCAACTATTCTCACTCCAGAGCTACCTTCATATGCTATACTGTCTCTCTTGAAGAAGGAAATGGTGCAAAATAAGCTACTCTCATATGCTGGATCTTGTTTGATGAGTCATCATGTAGTCAGCAAATCATTACTGTCCACCTAATGGGTGCCAGAAATTACACTGAAACTGGGGAACCTGTAGGTGAAGAAGGAAGTCCCTGCCTTTGTGAAACTTCAAATCAAATGTGGGAAACAGACACTACTCCAAAGAATTTCAGCATTAGAGTAAAATTAAAACCGTGACAGGTGATACCAAGGAGAATTATATAATTCTCAGAAAACAGGTAATAGGAGACTGTGACCTTGAAGGAAGGAGGGGGCACACAGTTAGAAATCTTTCCCTGAAAAAGTGACAGTTGAGTTGCAATCTCAAGAGGTGGGGACAGAGCATTACAGACAGAAGGAACAGCACGTGAAAACTATTTTTTTCTCATTTTTCCCAAGCCTTTTTGACAGCTGCACTGGGCTCGTTCTTTGGCCTCAGTTTGAGTTAGATGGTTCACTTTATCATGGTGAGACAAACATGACAAACCTAAAAATAATGGCTTCCTTTTTTTTTAAGCAGCCTGATTGCATAAAAAGATTTAAAGCTCAGTGCTCACCATTTTATCTCTTTTCTCTAAATGCCCAAAGATGAGCAGGTATCAACTAAGACTAATTGTTCCAATTGCAGATGAATTTCCACCTCCTTATGAACTGGTTCTCAAAGATCCCCTTTGACAAAGGAGGAAGGGCTAGTCAGAGCTAGAGGGAGGAGGCGGAGGTTCTGAGGAATGGTGTGGGAGAAAGGAAGAAGCTCAGAGGAGATGCTCCCTACTGGACTGCATCAAAAGCTCCTTGCTCCCAGCTCTTGCTCCCTCCAAGCACATTTCCCTTGCCCTTCATCCTACAGCCATCTACCCATTAACCTTGAAGCCTGAGCAGTGAGCAGGGACATCTCAGAATCCATTCAAACTTGGGGCTTTAGCTGCCAGCTTCCACTGAGACTTGGAATCAGACTGGCTTTCCAGACAACAGGGATTAGCACAGCCCAGGGACAGAAACACATTTGGAAAGCACTTCCATGTCCTCAGAATCCCCAAACCTGCTACACTTTTCTGATGTGAAGACCAGGCCACTTCCATCTGCTTACTCCCTAAAGCCCCAGAAGTACCATGACATATCAATCCCTAACCTGGTGTGCAACAGGGCAGGACCCAAGCACACATGAACTGATTTCTTTACTTATTTATTTGAGTATTTATTTTGGCAATAAATCAAGACTTAAGATACCCTTCCAATGTTTGAATATGATGAGTTCTAATCCCAGCAGAAGTCACAGTCCTCGGGCTACTGATTTCTGCTCTGAGAAACTTCCAGTCTAATGTGAGAGACTGACATTAACCCTAAAAATCTCACCACTCACAGTAAAATCACAACCATGACAGGAGATACCAAGTGGAACTTTATGGTTCACTATCTCCACAATACAGATATGGGGGAGTAGGATGGACTTGGTCTGAATTGATCTATAAGGTTCCCCCCGGTCAAGTGAGAAGAACAGCAGCCCCTGTTCCTACGCAGTGGTTATGAACACAAAATCAGACTGCGTAGGTTTGGATCCTATCTCCACCTCTTGCTAATTGTGTGTAAACCTGGAGGTCTTTTATAAACTTTAGTTACCTCTCATGTAAAATTGGGAAAACAATGTAAAAATGGGGATAATAGTACTTAATCATAGCAGAAGAGTATCCAAAACCCACTAAGCTCTCAGTACTTCTTAACCATTATTCTTTTTTTTTTTTTTTTTTTTTTTTTTGAGACAGAGTCTCCCTCTGTCACCAGGCACCAGGCTGGAGAGCAGTGGCATGATCTTGGCTCACTGCAACCTCCACCTCCGGGGTTCAAGCAATTCTCCTGCCTCAGCCTCCCAAGTAGCTGGGATTACAGGCACACGCCACCATACCCAACTAATTTTTGTATTTTAGTAGAGATGCGGTTTCACTCTGTTGGCCAGGATGGTCTCGATCTCTTGACCTCGTGATCTACCCACCTCAGCCTCCCAAAGTGGTAGGATTACAGGCATGAACCACCACGCCTGGCCTCTTAACCATTATTCTTTATGAACCATGTGCCTTAATTCCATGAAGCCAATTAAGCAATTCAGCAAAGCCCATGCAATCACATATCTACTGTTACCTGTGATTCTTTCTCTATCCCAATTATACAAGGTAAAGTACTAAATAATAACCTTGCTTCATTACACATTTCTGACAAAGTTGTGCTACAAATAGTGTATTTTGACCGCTATCTTAATTTGGAGCTTGAGTTCTGTAAAGGGTTTTGTCATTTCTTCATTGTGAAACCTCATAAGCACATTATAAAACATTTTGTCCTCAAATACAGTTATGCGATAGATTTCTTACAATCTCATATATATGACGTCCTCCATGGTATCAGTTACTCACAGTCAACTTGTGGTCCAAAAATATTAAGTAGAAAATTCCAAAAATAAACAATTCATAAGTTTTAAATTGGACCCTTTTTTTTTCTTGAGACAGAGTGTAGCTATTTTTGCCCAGGCTGGAGTGTAATGGCGCCATCTCAGCTCACTGCAACCTTCTCCTCCTGGGTTCAAGCAATTCTCCTGCCTCAGCCTCCTGAGTTGCTGGGATTATAGGCATGCACCACCGCACCCAGCCAATTTTGTATTTTTTGTAGAGATGGGGTTTCGCCATGTTGGCCAGGCTGGTCTCGAACTTCTGACCTCAGGTGATCTGCCTGCCTCGGCCTCCCAAAGTGCTGGGATTACAGGCGTGAGCCACTGAGCCTGGCCTAAACTGGACACTTTTCTGAGCAGCGTTATGAAATCTCAGGCAGTCCTGCTCCACCCTGTTCTGTACATGAATCCTCCCTCTGTCCAGCATGCCCATGCTGTCTACTCGTTAGTCACTTAGCAGTCATCTCAGTGATCAGATCAACTGTACAGATACTGTAGTGCTTGTGTTCAAGTGGCACTTATTTTACCTGATAATGGCCCCAAAGCAAAAAACAATGATGCTGGCATAATGTTATCATTGATTTATATGATAATATATTGTTATTGCTGTTAATCTCTTACTGTACCTAATTTATAAACTAAACTTTATCAATAGGGATATATGTATCAGAAAAAAAAAACAGTATGTATAGGATTCAGTACTACCTGTGGTTTCAGGCATTCACTGGTGGCCTTGGAATGTATCCCCCGCAGACTAAGGAGAACGACCACATGTGATTGGAGTTAAAATATATGTACCCTGAAGGGACTTTTATTCTTCCTTATATAGCAGTCATATTGCATGCACATTAAACCCCAAGGTTGAGGTTCTCCTCATTTTTTCTAGATTCTTGTGGATCTGTGAGAAAAACCTGTGAAGACTCATTGTTGCTTTTTTTTTTTTTCCTGAATCAACAGTGACACTGATTTATAGCTTAATGGTAATTCCCCCGAGTACTTAATAGCATAGATTACAATGCAATAAATTCGTTTCCTCTAGACTTAAGTGACTAACATGCTGGTCTATTACACTAGTATAATAATATAGGAACTTTCTTCCTGGTTACTGAGAACATTTCTAAGGAATTAGTACCTACTTAAATAGAACTATTAAAGAAAAAAGCATTTTTCTGCTGGTGGATTCTTTCTATAAATTAATTCTTACTAGGGAAACAAAAATGGATAATTTCATCTTCTAAGAATATGCCCACCATGTGCACTTGAATGAGCAGGCCTATTTATTTTAGTTAACCTTAATTATCCTTAAAACATTCAGGATCATTAGGAGAATTACGGTGTTTAATACTGTTCAAATACACTTACTAGTGTCAAGATTCGCACTTTGCATTTTATCTTTTGGTTCCTGAATCTAGGTCAAATCTGCATGCACTGCACATCTCCAAATGTGTTTTATCCCTTTTTCCAGGCCTCAGGCCCCATTATGTATTAATCAGTAAAAGAAAAATCTTAACATACAGATGCTTGTACTTAACATCTGTCAGTAATCCCCTGATTAATGACTCCCGTGTTGCCTAGCATGTCCAAACATCATAAGGCTTGGCTAATGTTTTGATCAGGTCTGAACAGGATCAGGTCCATAAGAGATTCTCTTATGGACAGCTAGAGGGTAGGAAATAATCACGTTAAACGAAGAGTCCAACTTGTCGTGAAATCTTTCTGAATATTGATTCCCTTTGCTAAGAAGCTCAGAAGTTCAAAGCAAGGACCTGAGGCTATGGCTTCCCCTTGCCTCCTTCAGACAAACTGAACTCCTCCTCCTTCTAAACGGACAGGATTATGAAACAGAAATTTTTAAATCGACATTACCCCCTTGACCTCTTTTCAAGAGGCTCTTTTATTAACATTAATTTAAATTCCCTCTGACAGAACCAAGTTTTCAAATAAATTACACTCAGATCATTCCTCCCACTTCATCCTAGTGGTATTTTAAAAATGATGCAATGTGGATAATTTTGTATCTTAGGGTGAGGCATTTAAAATTCATCCTCAGGTAAGTGAGCATTGCTCTGGATGAGTGGCAAGCTGGTATGGAAACTGATTGCTTAGCCTACACAGGGTCTGTCACTGGTAGCTTAAATGCAAAGACAATCTGTGGGTCTACCTCTCTCTTGGTCCTTACAGGAATAGAAAGGAGCCTCACCACATTCCAGAGAGTAGGGGGCAGCGATCCTGCCATATGACAGATACACAAAAGTATATGTCAAATAAATCAATGAAAGATTGAATGCATAGTTTATTTTTAAACACACAAAAGAAAGCAAGCCCACAGCTCCTCCCTTCCCCCACCACCCCCATACCATGAAGCCATTCCAAGAATAAGCTTTGTCATCATGAGTTCTCATTTCTTCCTCAGAAATAGAGACTAGGCCTTTGTATTTGGACAGTGAGTGAGAACATCAGTGTACCTAGGAAGCCTTCCTTAATTAAACCAAAGGCTAAAAAAGAGGCCACTAGTTTGAACATGCATGAGGCCACTGGTGACTTTTAAAAGAGCAGTTCCAGTGGAGTGGTGAAGGCGGAGGCCACCCTGCAGTGGGTTGAGTCGAGTAGGTGGAAAAGCAACAGAGGTAGGAAATGTAGGCCAGTCTTTTAAGCAGTTTGTCAGGGAAGGGAAGGATGGAGACAGAGAATAGCAGCTTTAGGGGGAAAGCCATTCTTCCTCTCCCCGCTAACAGGGGAAAGTGTTTTCAGGAAAGGCATCTATTTTATTTGCACACGGTAATCCCTGAGCCTTCTTTCAAGCCAAGGAAAATAAAATGAAGGAAGCAAAAAGTTGAGGATACAGAAAAAAAGAACGAATAAAATCGGGGAAGTTTCCAAAGAGCACCTGGGGTTAGTTTTGTCCAAGAGGTCAAGAATGGAGGATATCTTCTCTTTGCAAAGATACAGAATGAGGAAAGGATGCATTGGCATGCAGAAGACTGTGGAGGAGGGATGGACGTAGTGATAAGGATACGCCAAGGACACAGTGAAGAGATTCAGAAGGAGAGGCAGGAGCTGGGAGGTTTAAATGAGGTTTGGTGGTGGTGACTGGGAGACAACAGAACATCTTCTGTTCTCCTGAAGGGGAGTCAGAAGAGCAGTTCAGGCATTTTGTGAACCACTGGTTATAGTAATAGGAAGGATCTGGCCTCAGATGAAGGCAAATGCTGTCTGAACATACGCTAGTCTCCAGGATTTTGCTTTATAAGTCTCTATACAGACAAATGACCGAGTGTAGCAATCAGCCCAGCTGCTATTTTCCTGCAGGAAAGAATAGGAGAATGATCATTTTTAGCCTACAGGGCTCATCAATTCTAGAGCTGTCTCCCTGCCAGTGGAGAGGAAAGGGCTACAGCTATGTGATTTACATAAAAAACAAGTCCTGGCCAATGAGTAAGATCAAGCAGGGAGTTATTAGAAGTCACCCAGGCTTCCTAGAAGCTTTTAATGCCAGGCTTAGATCATTCCATCTTCTACATCTCTTACCCTATACCTTGAAACTTCACCATTGTTTTAGGACTATGTTGCCTTCCTGCCTGTCTACCCAAAACATTCTTATAGCATACCAGGCAGCCATTGTTCCTGAATTCCCAACTATTAGAATCACTTCTTTGGGGTAAAGCTATGTTTAAGGAAGATATGTTAAAATGAGAGAAATTGTGTAGCAAAACCTGGGTACCCAGTGACACCCACAACTACATTTGCATGATGGTCTGTGTGACTTTAGCTTGCTGTCACCTCAGGAGCATGGGGCCTGGAGGGGGTGCAAAAAAAATAGGGGTCTGAAAGGTTGTTGGACACAGGGTGAAGCCAAAAAGACAGATCAGAATTTGGCAATACAGTGTGGGAAAAATCAGGGAACTGGGCTCAGGAAGCAGCTCTCATCCAGGATTTGGGAAAGGGGGCTGGAAGACAATTTTTCCCACTTTATACTTGTGTCCAGGTCCAATAAGAAGCCCTGAGGGACATTATTCTTATAAGAGCACATTGAAAAGGATTCATTCTCCTGCCAACACTAACATCTTCCAGAAGCAAAGCAATACTGGGATAGCTCCCAAGGGAAGAGAATAGTTAGTTCAAAAGGTTTAACCTATAAACTACCTCAATGCAGACTCAAGCCAAAAAAGTTACACTGGAGGACGGGGAAGGTCCCACTGCTGAAAAGTCATGCATTGACCCAAAATGACAAAGATCCAATCTCCCTGGATTAAAACTGTCACTTTGCAATGAGACAGATGCCTTAGGATTCATATACCTCTAGGAGGGGCAGCATCCTTCCTTAAACATACGTTGTAATGTTAATGAAAAATTACAGCCTATTCTGGGAGTAACACTTTCTCTTGGCAAAATAGAAATATCTTTATTGTTTTTGTGATTATAGAGGTAATACATGATTTCCTTGAACATTCAAACAATACAAATGTATAGAAAGTAAGTAGTAAAAGTACATTGTAATGTCACTTCCCTAAAACGTTGTTTATACGCTTCCAGATTTTGCTAACCTATAAAATCACTTCATTTATGCTATTTTGTACCTTAATTTTTTTCACTCAACAATATATTATGGCCAGTAAGGAGAAGTGAGTTTCTAACGAATTGACTTTCTCACAGATAATAATGATAAATTCAGGACAAAACACAAAATAGCAACTACCTGTGGACTCTGGACAGTAAATAAAAGTAGTTCAAAAAAAGAAGAATTTCCCTGAGAATTTGTTACTGCAGTCTGACCCTCATGTGGGTTTCTGGTTGAGATTCACGCTACCTGTCCAAAAAACCTCAAGCAAAAAATTGAACTAAAAGTGTTCCAAGGTTGGTAGCAACCCCAGGCTACTAGCAGAAACAAATGCAAATCATCTCTGGAAAAATTCCAGATGAACTCTGGAAGAATATATATAGAACATAGTACCAACCAAGCAACTCCTTTCCTAGCTATAGACAGAGAGAAATTCTTATATATGTGCAATGGAAAATATACAAAATGATATCCATAGAGTCAATACTTTTAATATGAAAACAAAACCTGGCAATAGCCAAAGTTATTGAACAAAAGAAAACCGATGAATAAATTCCATGATAGTTATACAATTGAATGTCACACAGTACTTATAATGAACTACAGCCACATGTATCAACATGAAAGGATCTCAACGACATAACATTGAGCAAAGGAACAGTACATACACAGTGTGATTTAACTTATATGATTTTTGAAAGTATTATATATGTGTGATAAAAGTAAAGAAAATCAAAGAAATGATATATCTGAATTTCAGAGTAGCAGTTACCGCCAGGTGACAAGAGGGATTCACTCAGAGGTAGACAGGTATCTTCAGACATAGTGGCAATGTTCTATTTTCCTAAGCTGGGAGTGAAGTGCTCATTTTATTTCCCTTCGTTTTCTTTCTTTAAAATGTACACACATGTTATACACACTCTGGTGAGTATAATTATTTGATCATACTTTTTTTTTAATCCAATCAACAAACAAAGGGGATATTTAAATAAGATCTGAAAGAAACAGTGAATTTTTGATTTTTATAAAAAGGCCCTAGAGTCTTACAACTTTGAAGAATTCAGATTTTCTTATATTGAGTTTCCATACAGATGCACATAGGCCTTGGTTAACATGGAGTGCCAAAGTGGGTCTTTGACGGTCATCCAGACCAGCCCACCACAGCCTTTTGGACATATTGAAATAACTCTCATCAAAAAATAGAATAACTGAGTGTACATTAAAAGTTATATCAGGAGATGAATCCACAGTCTCATTACTTAAGTTGCTCTAGGTGTGCCTTTCCTCCAAGTGGATCTTTATCATGCTCTTTTTATAAAAACGCATTATGAATATTTTCAAACATACAAAAGTGTCAAGAGAATATCGTAGCTGACCTCATAAAGATCTACCAGTGAGAGCAACAAGGAACAAAATATTGTAACACGTGCTTTAGCTATCTCGTTTCTGTATTTTTTTTTATCTTTTTTTATGCAACAGATTCTCAATCTGTCTCCCAGGATGGAGTGATCATAGCTGTAACCCTGAACCCTGAGGACAGCCGCAAGTGGCCCTCTGGCCTAGGCCTCCCAAAGTGTTAGAATTAAAGGCGGGAGCCACCATGCCCCACTCTGTTTCTTTATTTCTAAAGTATTTTAAAATAAGTCTCAAGGATGTCATTAAGCCCCTACTTCAGTATGCATCTCTAAATGTATAGACATTTTTATTACTCATTCATAATTACATTTCACATCAAATAAAATTAACAATTCCTTGATAAAACCTGGTGCACAGTCACATTTCCAAGATTGCCTCAAAATTTAATCTTATAATCATTTTGATGGAACTGCTTTTTTATTTTTTTAACTAAATTTTGTGTATATTTGAGGTTTTCAGCATGGCTGTTATACAATACATATAGAAAGTCAGTTACTATAGTGAAGTAGATTAACATATCTATCATCTCACACACTTAGATTTTACTTATTAAAAAAAAAAAAAAAACTAATATATAGCCGGGCACGGTGGTTCACGCCTGTAATCCCAGCACTTTGGGAGGCCAAGGCAGGCAGATCACAAGGTCAAGAGATCAAGACCATCCTGGACAACATGGTGAAATACAAAAAATTAGCTGAGCATGGTGGCGCACACCTGTAGTCCCAAGCTACTCGGGAGGCTGAGGCCGGAGAATCACTTGCATCTGGGAGGAAGAGGTGGCAATGTGCCGAGATCGTGCCACTGCACTCCAGCCTGGTAACTGAGCGAGACTCTGTCTCAAAATAAATTAATTAATTAATAACACTAATACAATACAATTTTGTGAATTTTAGTACTCGAGTTGTACATGAGGTCTCCAAATTTGTTCATCCTACCCATTCCTTAATCCACATCTCCCCATTTCCTGTCTCCCTTCCCCATCTCCCCTGGGCCCTGCCTGCAGCAACCATTCTTTAATTCTCTATCTATGCACTTGAGCTATATTTATTTTTATTTTAGAGACAGAATTTCATTCTGTCACTCAGGCTGGAGTGCAGGGGGGCAGCCACAGCTCACGGTAACCTCGATCCCATGGGTTCAGGCGATTCTCCCACCTCAGCCTCCCAAATAGCTCAGATCACAGGCACACATGACCACATCTGGCTAAATATTTTTAATTTTTTGAACAGATAGGGTATAGCCATGTTGCCAAGGCTGGTATTGAACTCATTGGCTCAAGTGATACTCCCACCTTGGCCTTCCAGATTGTTGGAATTACAGGTTTGAGCCACTGCACCCAGGCTATTTGAGCTCTTTTTAAAATATTCTGCATAAGTAGGATCATGTAATAATTTTTCTTTCTGTATCTGGATTATGAAATGTCCATCAAGAAATTATATACACATATACATAATTATGTTTATGTTATTTATAATAATTATATATTATATTATAATTACTTATAATAATTATATAATATTATATATAATAATTCATGCATACATATAATTAAGTCTTTAAAAAGGAGCTCCTGCTGCTAGCCCCAACAGGGATCAACCTACAGTACATTATACTAAGTGAACTGCATTTATTTTTGAAGTACTGCTACTGTTAATGTTCACTGCTCTGGGACAGAGTCTATATTCCAACATAGCTTACCACCTCCCAGAAGATAAAGGTGGGCTTTTGGGTGTTTCTCACAAGTGTGGAAAAATGTGTCCCTAAACCTTCTGAACTCATTCATTTACTGCCTGTCAAGTCTAACACCTGTTTGCTAGTTGACATTCTGGAGCACAGAGTGGAGCAATCAGCCCCCTGTGGTAACAAAGCCCACAAGAAAGTTATTTGGTAGTAGCCCCACCTTGCCTGCTACTGCTCTAGCTGCTGTGTGGCTTTAAAACCCCCAAAGCCACTCTGAATTCCACCTAGGGCTGTACCATGGCAATAAAATCTCCCTGTTTTGGAGTATTCAAATAGTAGCCATAAAAACCAGGAAATGACTCGTATAAATGTTTTACTGTCTCCTCCTTGACAAGAATTTTTTAGAAAGTAATCCCATTGATACCATAGGCAGTGTGTCTCAGGGAGACAAACACTGCCAGCTGCTTCCACACAGGTTAGAAAGAGCTATAGGACCCACGCTGGAAGGTTTCATTATAATTGTGTTCAAAACACACACCCTACGACACAGAAATTCCAAATTTTTATATTTTCTCTAGAGGACACACACAGTATGTCCTAAGGAGCTGTTTAAAAGGATTTTTCATTACTGCTTTTTGTTTCGATAAAGACAAAAGTTAGAAAAAAACTAAATATTCATTAATAGGAAATCAGTGTATTCATGGTGTCAAGTACCATGCAGCAGTTTAAAAGAATGAAGTAAATCTTCATTAACTAACCTAGGAAGACACCAAAGAGAGGTTGTTAAATTTTAAAAACAAGCTGCAAAATAATAGATAAGACATCCATTTGTAGGAAAACACATACATTCATAATCTCTATTGCATATATGTACTAAATGCAGAGAGAAATGACTGGGACATTCCCTATCAAATTGTGAACTGTGATTATCTCTAGAAAGAAGACTGGAATGAAAAGAATGGTCAAGGTCAAGGGGAATTTAACACTATCTTCATCATTTCAAATTTTACAATGACAATGTAGTCATATGTCATGTGAGTAATTTATAATAAATGAAAATGTTAAAAGAAAAAATATTCCTCGATGTGTTTTCACTGGCAAAGGTAAAAAATAATATTTCAAACATTTATTGAGAGCAGACTCTGTGGCAGATGATATAGGGTTACAAATGAGCAATGGGCCCTGTCCTCCAAAAGCTTCTCTTCCAGGCAGAGAGACAGAATGTGAATCCATGAAAAGATTCTCTATGAGCAAATACCTGTCTACATCTACTATGTTGTTCAGAAGGGGGAAAGGCACTACATACTGCAGTAGATGGGGATAGTCTCAAAGAAGATGTAGTTGCTGAACTGGACCTTGAAGAACAGATAAGACCTAAATAGGAGGGGGAGTCAGTTCTGTGCCATATGGAGTTTGATGGAATAAAAGACAGATAGATGCAGGGAATCCCAAGTCCTTCTAGCAGTCCTTAAAGCCTCCCTGGACAGCTCTGCCCACTGACAGACTCTACTTTCTGGGCTCAGTACCAAAGAAGGTCCAGCCATGGTATAGCTCATTTAAAACTGTGAATAATCCAAGAATCACTTCGATTTGGCTTTGAAAGGTGTCATGTTTTTTTTTTTCATTTTTTTCCCAGCAGATTTAACTTCCCTAATTATCTTCTGCTCATCAGATTCTAAAATGAGTTTCCATTTTCTAAGCCCACATTTACAAAACTGTCCCTGCCTGATTCACCCTACCACCTTCTCTCCATGCTGTACCACCAACTGCATCCAGCCTTACCAACCTCAGGTCCAATGTAAGTGAGGGTCTTCCAGGACACAATTTTCTGCTGGGTGAGTCCGTGGCTGCTGATAAATTAATCGTGTCATAATCCCCATTCATTTGTTATCTCTCTCAAATTATATACTTGCTTAATCAAGATAAAATGAATACATCGCCAAAAATCTTCAAAGGAGGACTTAATGGTGGAAGTTTTAGCCAATATCTTTGAGACTGAATCAGAAAGTATTTGGAGAACCTGACTCATCCCAATGGTCTGGGCCTCTGTGATAGTACAACTCTGCCTGGGCAAGAAGGACTTCCAGGCAAAAGATCAGAAAATCCCTTCAGTGGGCTGGCACTCTGCCATATCCCTTTGTCTGGAGCAATCCAAAAAGAATCCACAAACCTGGACTCTGAACAGGTTTCAGGGCCAGTTGTTTCCATAGCATGGGCCTTCTAATGTTCAGCACATTTTCATGTAACTGCCATTTGTGTATGTGCTTTTTATAAATGTCTATTCCGATGTTTTGCCCATCTTTGAATCATATTATTATTTTCCTATACAGTTGTTTAAACTCCTTATATATTCTAGTTATTAATCTTTTGTCACATGGTTAGTTTGCAAACATTTTCTACCATTCTGTGGGTTGCCTCTTCACTTTGTTTATTGTTTCCTTTGCTGTGCAAAAGTATTTTAACTTGATGTAATCCCATTTGTCCATTTTTGGCTTTGGTTGCCTGTACTTGTTGGGTTATTACTCAGGAATTTTTTGCTCAGACTAATGTCCTGGAGATTTTCCCCAAAGTTTCTTGTAGTAATTTCATATTTTAAGGTCTTAAAGACGTTAATTCATTCTTATTTGACTTTTGAATCTGGCAAGAGATAGGAGTCTAGCTTCATTCATCTAAATATGGATATCCAGTATTACAATACATTTATTAAAGAGACTATCTTTTCCCCAATGTATGTTCTTGACACCTTTTTCAAAAATGAACTCACTGTAGGTGTGTGGATTTGTTTCTGGGTTCTCTATTCTGTTCCACTGCTCTATGGGTCTGTCTTTATGCCAATACCATGCTGTTTTGATTACTAAAACTCTGTAGTATAATTTGAGGTCAGGAAATCTGATTCCTCCAGATGTGTTCATTTTGCATAGGATAGCTTTGGCTATTCTGGGTCTTTGGTGGTTCCACAAAGGACTGTTTGTTTCTATTTCTGTGAGGAATGTCACTGATATTTTCATAGTGATTGTATTGGATCTGTAGATTGCTTTGGATATTACGAACATTTTAATAATATTGATTCTTCCAATTCATGAACATGAACTATTTTTCCATTTTTTGGTGTCCTTTTCAATTTCTTCATCAGCATTTTAATCGTTTTCATTGTAGAGATTTTCACTTCTTTGGTTACCATTAATTTCTGGGCATTTATTGTGTGTGGCCATGGTAAATAAGATTACTGTCTTGATTTATTTTTCAGATTGTGTGCTGTTAGGATATAGAAATGCTACTGATTTTCTTTTATGTTGACTTTGTATCCTGCAACTTTACTGAATGAGTTTCAGTTTGAATAGTTTTTTGGTCAAGTCTTTAGATCTTTAGAAATATAAGATCATATCATCTAAAAATAAGGATAATTTGACTTATTTATTTTCAATTTGGATGCCTTTTATATCACTATCTTGTCCGATTGCTCTAGCTAGGACTTCCATTACTATGTTCAACATGAGTAGTGACAGTGGGCATCCTTAATGTTCCAGATCATAGAGGAAGGGCTTTCAGGTTTCTTCCATTCAGTAAGATACTAGCTGTGGGATTGCTGTATATAATTTTTATTATGTTGATGTATGTTCCTTCTATCCCATTTTTTGATGGTTTTAATCATGAAGGGATGTGGAACTTTATCAAATGCTTTTCAGCATCAATTGAAATGATCATATGGTTTTTATCCTTCTTTCTATTGATATGATATGTCACATTGATTGATTTGCATATGTTGAACCATCCTTGCATTGCAGGGATAAATCCCAGTTGGTCATGATGAATGATCTTTCTAATGTGTTGTTGAATTACACTTGCTAGTATTTTTGTTGGAATGTTTACATTAATGTTGAACAGAGATATCAGCCTATAGTTTTTTGCTGTTGATGTGTCTTTGCCTGGTCTTAGTGTCAGGATAACCCTGGCCTCATAGAATGAGTTTAGAAGTATTCCATATTCCTCCATTTTTTCATAATAGTTTGAGTAGGATTGGTAGTACTTCTTTAAATGTTTGGTAGAATTCAATGGTAAAGCCATCAGGTCCCAGGCTCTTCTTAACCAGGAGACTGATTACTTGTCATTTGTCTGTTAATGATTTGGATTTTTTCATAGTTCAATCTTGGTAGACAGTATGTGTCTAGGAATTTATTCATTTATTCCGTGTTTTCCAATGTATTACATATAGTTGCTCATAGTTGCTTCTAATGATCTTTGGAACATCTGCGATATTGGTTGTAATGTCTCCAATTTTATGTCTGATTTTATTAATATGAGTCTTCTTTCTTTTTTTCTTAGGCTAAAGGTTTTTCAATTTTGTTTAGGTTTTCAAAACCTGACTTTTTTATTCATTGATCTTTTCTATTTATTTCTCTCTGATTATTATTTATTATATATTATTTATTATGTATTTCTGCATTGATTTTTATTTCTTTTCTTTTAGTTTTGGTATGCTCTTGAATTTCTAGTTCTTTAAGACACATCTTAAAGATGTTTATCTGAAGTTCTTCTTTTTCCATACGGGTACTGATAGCTTTAAACTTCTCTCTTAGTACTGCTTTAGCTGTATCCCATAAGTTTTGGTATACTGTGTTTCCATTAGCTTTTGTTTCAAGAAATTTTTCAATTTCCTTCTTAATCCCCTTATTAACCCATTAAGGAATATCTTATTTAATTTCCATGTGTTCTTACAGTTTCCAAAATTTCTCATTATTGATTTCTAGTTTTATCCATTATGGTCCAAGAAAATACTTGCTATAATAAAAACTCTTTAACTTCACTTTAACACTTTAACTTCATCCTCCTTTTTAATTTTTTGTCCTTTCTGTTCATATTTTTTGTGTACCTTGTCTTGGAATGTTGTTTTAGTTATTATTTTTGATTGGCTCATCATTTAGTCTTTCTACTCAAGATGAGTTTACAAAGCATAGTTACAGTGTTATAATATTCTGTGTTTTCCTATTTCCAAATTTACTATTATGAGTAAATTTGTACCTTTAGATGATGTCTCATTGCTCATTAATGTTCTTTTATTCTGATTAAACTAGTCTCTTCAGTATTACTTTTAGGACGGGTCTGGTGTTGATGAAATCCCTTAGCTTTTGTTTGCCTGGGAAGGTCTTCATTCCTCCTTCATGTTTGAATGATATTTTCACCAGATATACTATTCTATGTTAAAAATTGTTTTCCTTCAGCACTTCAAAAATGTCATGCCACTGTCTCTTGGCATGTAAGGCTTCCACTGAAAAGGTCTTCTGCCAGACATATTGGAGCTCCACTGTATGTTATTTGTTTTTCTCTTACTGCTTTTAGGATCCTTTCTTTATTCTCGCCCTTTCAGAGTTCAACTACTAAATACCTTAATGTAGTTTTCTTTGGGTTAAATATGCTTGGTGTTCTATGATCTTCTTAGACTTGGATATTAATATCTTTTTCTAGGTTTGGAGAATTAACTCTTATTATCCCTTTGAATAAATTTTCTTACCTCTATCTCTCCCTCTACTTCCTCTTTGAGGCCAATAACAGTTAGATTTGCCCTTTTGAAACTATTTTCTAGATCTTGTAGGCGTGCATCATTGTTTTTTATTCTTTTTTTCTTTTGTCTCCTCTGACTGTGTATTTTTTAACAGTCTGCCTTCAAGTTCACTAATTCTTTCTTCTGCTTGACCAATTCTGCTATTAATAGACTCTGATGGATTCTTAAGTAGGTCAACTGAATTTTTCAACTCCAGATTTTTTGCTTGATTATTTTTAGCTTTTCAATCTCTTAGTTAAATCTATATGATAGAATTATAAATTTCTTCTCTGTGTTATCTTGAATTTCATTGAGTTTTCTTGAAACACCTATTTTGAATTCTCTGTTTAAAAAGTCACATATCTGTCTCTCCAGGATTCATTCCTAGTGCCTTACGTAGTTTCTTTGGTGGAGTCATGTTTTCCTGGATGGTCTTGATGCTTGTAGAAATCTGTCAGTGTCTTGACATTGACAGCTGAGTATTCATTAATGCCTTCACAGTCTGGGCCTTTGTGTGCCCTTTTTGGGAAAGCTTTCCAGATATTTGAAGAGACTTGAGTGTTGTGACTTATGTTTTTGGTAAATGCAGCCATATACACATTAGGTAGTGCCCAAGCCCAGTAATGTCATGGCTCTTGCATACTCATAGAGGTACCTACCACCTTGGTGGTCTTGAATAAGATCCAGAGAAATTCTCCAGATTTCCAGGCAACAACTCTTCTTCTCTGTCCTTACTTTCTCCCAAACAAGCCCCTCTGTGGCCATCATCACTGGGAATGCACTGGGTCAGACCCGAAGATAGCACAGCACTGGGTTTCACCCAAGTCCTGCTGGAACCACCACCAGGCTACCATCTATGCTCCCTTGAGGTCCTAAAGGGTCTAAAATCAGCAGGTGGAAAAGACAGTCTGGCTTGTGTCCTTCCCTTTAGGGCTGCAAGTTCCCCTGGACCCCTTCGGGTCCAAAGATGCCATCCTGGAGCCAAGGCCTAAGTCAGAAACCTCAGAAATCTACTTGGTGCTCTATTATACTACAGCTGAGACAGCATCCAAACAACAAGACAGAGTCCTTCCCACTCTTCCCTCCCCCTTCTACAAGCAGAGGAGTCTCTCTTCATGTATACCATCATCACAGGTCCACAAAGAGTACTGCCAGGTAATTACCAATGTTCACTTAAGGCCCAAGGGCTCTTCAGTCCGATTGTGGTGAATGCTGCCAGGCCTGGGCTTCACCCTTCAGGGAAGTGGGCTCCCCTGTGGCCCAGGACAAGTCCGGAAATACTGTCTAAGAGATAAGGCCTAGAACCGGGAATGCCAAGAGCCACTTTGGCTGAGCTGATACCTAAGCTGCAAGACAAAGTCCCCTTTACTGTTCCCTCTGTTTGTCTCAAGCAGAAAAAGCCTTTCCTCATAACTGCCACAGCTGGGAATGTGCTTGGCCACAACTGAAGCTGTCACATCTCAGAGTCTCACCAAAAGCTCACAGCATCTACTACCTGGCAAATGCTGCTGATAATTCAGGGTTAAAAGGCTCTTTATGTAGCAGATGAAAAATCCTATCAGGACTGGGTCCTTCCATTCAAGAAAGTGGGTTTACTTCTGATCTAGGGTGTGACTGGACATGTAGTCCAGGAGCTAGGGCTGGGAACAGGGACCTTTCACCTCTGCCCAGTGCTCTATCCTACTGCAGCTGCTGAGTGGGAATCCAAGTTGCAAGACAAAGCCCTCTTTACTCTTTGCTCTCCTCTGCTCAGAAAGAAGGAGTCTCTTCGGGAGCTGGAAGCTGTACTGCCTGGGGTTGAGGAAGGGGTGGCACAGGGACTCCCTTTGGCCACCCCAATTGGTGTCTTACTAGGTCATGTGCCCCCAGAAGTTGATAGGCTCCAAGCGCAGTACATCACTAAGACATGCCTAGGAGTTGCAGTCCTTGTGGCCTAGATTGCCTTTCAAGTTTATTTAGAACTCCAGAGCACTTTAGCCCAAGGTGATGAGGCTTATGGGAACTTGAGTTCCCATGGTTGGGATGAATGATTCCCCTCTGATTAGGGCTTGTCTAAGTGCTCCCTCCATAGACATCAGCTGCCTTCTGCCTGGTGTTGCTTTGGTGTTGCTTTCCACTGTGACAGGGCAGCACTGAGTTCCAATGCAAAGCCCAACAGTCACTGCACTCTTTCTCCCTCTAGTGCAGAGATTCACTCTGCCTCAAAGCCACAGCTGAAATAAAGAGAATGAGTGGCGTTGGCAATCCAAAACTGTCTTTCCTACCATTTTCAGTGCCTCTTTCAGCAATCAGCAATATGAAATTAAAACCTGGTACTGTGATGGCTCACCTGACTTTTAGTTCTTATGAAGATGTTTTTTAATGTAGATAGTTGTTAAATTTGGTGTTCCTGCAGGGAGGACAATCAGTGGAGGCTTCTATTTGCCATTTTGCTCTGCCTCCCTCCTACTAGGTATTATTTTAGATATGAGATAGAAATTTGGTTTTAAAAAGTTTATTAACTTGTCCAAAGTCAAACAAGTTAGAGGCACATTCAAATCTACAGAGTCTGTCACTGGTGCTAATACCATGCAGTAGGTGCCAACAGGGAAAGAATCAGCATAACATTGGCAGAAGAACAATTGGGCTATAAGCAATTGCCAACAGGGAAATTCACACTGAGGTGTGACGGACAGGCAGGCAGGGCAGTGTGTAGAAGTGAAGCAGACCCTAGCAAGGATCCTATCACCAGGCCTGGAATCAAATCAAATCATAGGCCTCCAGTGCCCAAGAGACAATCAAGCACACGGCAAGAGCACAACTATATCAAGGCACTTAGGCATGGGAAAAATCCATCAGGAAGTTGATGACAAGACTGACTCAATGCTGAGCACTGTGTCAAGGACTCCAGAGATCTTTCCTGCCTCGAGAGAATACATGACATAGGGCTGTGCCTTCATGTAAGAAGAAACTGCATTATCCCAGCCATAGGGTCAGGAATCCATGCAAGATTACAACAAAGAGAGAAAGGATTAGTTTAGGGCTGTCATTTAAGACCTGTTAGCTCAGAGCATATCAAGGAAGAACTGGAATTACTTAAAACTTTAAACTTTTCGGCCGGGCGCGGTGGCTCACGCCTGTAATCCCAGCACTTTGGGAGGCCGAGGCGGGTGGATCACAAGGTCAAGAGATCGAGACCATCCTGGTCAGCATGGTGAAACCTCGTCTCTACTAAAAATACAAACAATTAGCTGGGCATGGTGGCGTGTGCCTGTAGTCCCGGCTACTCGGGAGGCTGAGGCAGGAGAATTGCCTGAACCCAGGAGGCAGAGGTTGCGGTGAGCCAAGATCGCGCCATTGCACTCCAGCCTGGGTAGCAAGAGCGAAACTCCGTCTCAAAAAAACAACAACAAAAAAAACTTTAAACTTTTCGTTGTATACTACATCGTGTCTGAATTTACCTTTAAACAAATCTCCTTTACTTGGTTTTCTTTTATTTTAAATTAAAATAATGTCTTTATGTATATAATGCCCCTGTTACTCAGAGGCATCAATAGATATAAACTTCTAAAGGATGTCTCGTCAGCATGTTCTCTATCACTTGCAAATTTAGCACTGTCATATGCAATACAGCTTTTTTTCTGCTTCTTTTTGGATCATGAGATGAAAATGAAAGTCACTATCTATTTTGTAAATTATAGGGAAAAGAGTCCACTGCCCAAAAACTACATCTACAAGCTTGCAGCAGGGTGGGACTCAAAAAAACTGCACAAAGGCAGTTTTGATTATTTCCAGAGAGCTCTATTTCCTCTTTTTGACTCATCTCCCCACCCAAACCTATACACTCTGGAAATATCAGGACCTTGGTCCCAATCCAATGCAAATGAGTCTGCCTTATATTCCATCACCTCAAGGCTCTGATGGTAAATTAGGTTCTGCTGATATTTGGATTGTAGTAACTATAATTTAGAAAGAGTTGATTGTTGTATCCCAGCTTTGACTATTCTGGTGGCTACAATCCTGACTGTAATTGACAGTTGGATTCACCCTAAAATCACTTCTGCAAAATATATGCTGGCATTTTAAAAATAAACAGAAGAAATTAATAATTTCTGTAAACAACAAAGCATAATATTCTAACTGCAGTAAACCACCATAGCATGTGTATACCTATGTAACAATCTTGCACATTCTGCACATTTTAAAGCACAATAAAAAAAAGAATTCAAAGAATTCAATTCAGTAAAAATAAATAAAAATAAAATAAATAGAAGAAATTAATAATGTCTGTAAACAACAAAACATAATATTCTAACCACTGAACCCATGCCTGTTTTGAATTTTAGTAGCAGATCTTCTCCATATCAATGTTATAAAATGAATTAAGGTGTACTGAACAGTGTAGTGGTTGCTATGTTGCATCCCAGATCTACTCTTGAGGATTATGACATTCATTTCCCACTTGCTGAGTGTACCAATGTCCTGACAGCTTTGAGCTGAGTCCTCTTTGGGATTTGCATGGCCCTGGCGGTGAGTGCCCCCTTGTTTCACCCTAGTCTTGGTATTGATGTAAACAGTTCTATGTTTCTTAACAAAATTTAATTTGTTATTAAAAATCTTCTCACAAAGAGAACTCCATTCCTAGATGACTTCACTTGTGAATTCTACCAAAACAATCACAGCACAAAAAGTCAGACAAAATGTTCTACCAAACATTAAAGAAAGGAATAGTGTCAATTCTACCCAAACTCTTGCAGAAACCTTTCTCTGAGAGGCCAACTTTATTCTGATACTCAAAACAGACAAAGATATTATAAGAAACAAATCAAAGACTACTATCTTTCACGAACATAGATGCAAACATCTATACAAAACTTTACCAAATAGAATTAACAATAAAAAAGGGTTGTTACATCATAATCAAACAGGGTTTATCCAAAAATGAAAGACTGATTTCATATTTGAAATGTGATTAATGAAATTCACTATAACAATATTTTTTAAATATATGATCACATCAATAGAGGCAGTAAAGGAATTTGATAAAATGTAACATCTATTCCTAATTTTTAAAAATTATCATGATACTACAAATACAAAAAAATTTATTTAACCTCATAAAAAATATCTATGGAAATATCTACATTTAATATTATAATTAATGATAAAAAACTAAATGCTTTCACCCTGAAGTCAGAATCAAAGCAAGATTTCCATTCTTACTATGCAGCCATAAAAAAGGAATGAGATCACGTCCTTTGCAGGGACACGGATAGAGTTGGATGCCACTATCCTTAGCAAACTAACACAGAAACAGAAAACCAAATACCACATGTTCTCACTTTAAGTGGGAGCTAAATGATGAGAACACAAGGACACATAGAGGGGAATAACACACATTGGAGCCTTTTGGAAGGCAGAGGGTGGCGGGAGTGAGAGGATCAGGAAAAATCATTAATGGGTAGTAGGCTTAATACCTGGGTGATGAAATAATCTGTACAACAAACCCCCATGATGCAAGTTAACCTATGTAACAAACCTGCACTTGCACCGCTGAACTTAAAAGTTAAAAAAAAAAAAAAGAATCTCCATTCTATTTAACAGTGTACTGTAGGTCCTACTTGGTATAATAAGGCAAGAAAAAGATAAAAAGCATCCAAATTGGAAAAAAAAATTGTAAGTAAAATTGTCATATTTGAGAATGATGATTGTCAATACAGAAAATCCTAAGGAATCTAAATAAAAACAACTACAATGAATAAGTGAATTTAGCAAAGTTGAAGGATACAAGATTAATATACAAAAAACAATTATATGACTATATACTGGCAGCAAACAATGGGAAAATGAAATTTAAAAACAATACCATTTACAATAGCATTAAAATATTAAATGATCGTGGATATAGGTGACAAAGTATGGGAAGGATCTGTATGCTGAAAAATACAAAACGCAGATGAAAGAAATCATGAAAGACCTAAATAAATGAGGGGAACATACCACGTTCATGGACCAGAAAACTCAATAATGTTAAGATGTCCATTCTCCCTGATTTGATCTGCTCAATACTATCCCAATCAAAATCTCAGCAGGCCTGTTTTTTCAGATGCTAACAAGCTGAGTCTAAAATTCATATGGACATACATACATACCACCTAGAATAGCCTAAAGAAACTTGAAGCTCCCACTGTTTAATTTCAAGACTCATAAAGCTACTGTAACCCAAACACATTGATATCAACATAAATATAGACAAATAAATCAATGAAACAGAATAGAAAATTTAGAAATGTATATAGATAGATATAGATATAGATAAATACATGGATAGATAGATAGATAGATAGATAGACAGATGATAGTTCTGACAATCTCCAAAAGCAATTCAAGGGGAAAGGTATAGTCTTGACATGAGAGTGGCCCTTAGCTGACAGCCAACCAGGAAATGGGGACCTCAGTTCTACAACCACAAGAACTCAATTCTGCCCCAATAACAATAATGAACTTGGAGGCAGATTCTTCTCCAAAGCCTCGAGACAAGAACTTAGCCTAACCATAACCTTGACTTCAGCATTCTGAGACCCTGAGCAGAGAACTGAGCCATGCTGTCCCATACTTCTAACCTACAGAACTCTGTACAAATAAATGGCTGTTATTTAAATCTGTTAAGTCCATGTGACAATAGAAAATTGATACATCTGATAAAGAACTTGTATATAAAATAAAAGAATGGTGAAAATTCAAAAAATATAGCAAACAACTAAGTTAAAAAATGGACAAAAGATATGAACTAATGCCTCACACCAAAGTAGATATATACATGGCCAATACGCACATGAAAAGATGCTAAACATTAAGGAGATATATTAATAAATTAAAATAATAATGATATCCCACTATTCACACACTAAAATCTCCAAATTTTTTAAAAAATAACAATAACTACTGTTTGCAAGCATATAGAGCAACTGAAACTCTCATACACTTCTTTTGGGAATGTAAAATGATACAACCACTTTTGACATCAGTTTGGCAGCTTCTAAAAAATGTTATTTACACAAGATAGGCCAGGCACAGTGGCTCACACCTGTAATCTCAGCACTTTGGGAGGCCAAGGTAGGCAGATCACTTGAGCCCAGGAGTTCGAGATTAGCCTGAGTAACATGGCAAAATCCTGTCTCTACAAAAAATACAAAAATTAGCCAGGCATGGTAGTGTGTGCCTATGGTCCCAGCTACTTGGGAGGCTGAGATGAGAGGATCATCTGAGCCTGGGGAGGTTGAGGCGGCAGTGAGCTGTGATCATGCCACTGCACTTTAGCCCGAGCAACAAAACGAGATACTGTCTCTGAAAAAACAACAAAAAAAGTTATTTACACAAGATAAATGAAAATATGTTGATACAGAAACTTGTAAACAGATGTCCACAGAAGCTTTATTTGTAATTTTTAAACTTGAAACAACCCAAATGTCCATCAACAAACAAATGGATGAATAAACAAATTGTGGTATAGCTGTACAATGAAATACTACTCAGCAATAAAAAGAAATTATCTATTTATACATGTAACAATACTGGTGAATCTAAAAATAATCAAACTGGGCCGGGCATGGTGGCTCATGCCTGTAATCCCAGCACTTTGGGAGGGCGAGGCAGGTGGATCACCTGAGGTCAGGAGTTCAAGACCAGCCTGGCCAATATGGAGAAACTCTGTCTCTACTAAAAATGCAAAAATTAGCCAGGCATGGTGGTGCGTGCCTGTAATCTCAGCTATTCAGGAGGCTGAGGCAGGAGAACTGCATGAAACTAGGAGGCGGAGGTTGCAGTGAGCTTAGATCATGCAACTACACTCCAGCCTGGGTGACAGAGCCAGACTCTGTCAAAAAAAATAATTAATTAATTAATTAAAATTGAAAGAAGTCAGACAAAAAATAATACATACTTTATGCTTTAATTTATATACAAATTTATGAAATGCAAAATAATCTATAGTGGCAGAAAGCAGATCAGTAGTTGCCTAGGAATGGGGCAGGAGGGTAAAGAGGGATAAGAAGGGGAGTTTATAACTAGGCACAAGGAAACATTTAAGCACGATGGATATATTCATCATTATCTTGATTATGTGGATGGTACGCATATGTTGAAACTTAAACTGTTAAGTTAGTTCATATTCAGGTAGGTCAGATACTGTAGTCAAGAAATATATTGACTGATGAATACTCTCAAGACAGAGGACAGAGATGTTCCCTTCCAAAATATTTGCATTATCAGCAACAATTTCAATGCCTTCCATTCCCCCTAAAGTTCAAGGGACAGTGTGGTATAAGAGATCGCCAGAGCCAGACTGCTGGGATTCCAAAACAGGTCCTTCAACTCACTAGCTGTACGGCTAAGACACTTCCTTGTGGCTCAGTTCCTTCATCTGAAAGGGCACATAGTAACTATCAATATAAGCAACTATTAATTAACATATATTTCTTGAACATCTACAACATGTTCTTGAACATCTATACGTGCCTAATTCTGTGACAGAAAATGGAAGCTGTTTGGCAGAAATATTAATGTGCCGTTAGGAAACCTCACCCCCATACCAGTAGCACGACCAGGACCAGGACTAACCTGCTTTCTGCTGAATGCATTGGACTATACTAAACACCTACTAGGGCACATAATACATTTCTTTTTTTATTGTTTTTTTGTTGTTTTTGAGTCAGGGTCTCACTGTCTCCTAGGCTTGAGTACAGTGGCACAATTATGGCGCACTGTAGCCTCGACACCCCAGGCTCAAGCTATCCTCCCACTTTTGCCACCCCCATCCCGCCCACCCCCTGAGTATCTGGGACTACAGGCACACACCACCACACATGGCTAATTTTTTTGTAGAGATGGGGTTTCGCCATGTTGCCCAGGCTGGTCTCAAATTCCTGGACTCAAGTGATCCACCTCGGCCTCCCAAAGTGCTGGGATTACAGGCATGAGCCATTGCGCTGGCCCCTATAATACACTTCTGTCATAGATGTAGAACTTAACTAGATGGCTCCTTTGGCCTAGTGCCACTATCTTATGCTAACTTCCCAGCGTCTACACCACCCACAGAATAAAATCTTCACCATCTCCATGGCCCTCTTCACTTAGAAAAACACTTATAAACCAGTCTTTTAAATGATCAGACATATATAGCACCCACTCATTTTTCAGCAGATATTTAATAATCCCTTACTATAGCCTGGGCAGGGCGTGAGGCATATATACTAGTAAAGAGATTATACTGTCCTCAAGCAGTTCATAGGCTCATAAAGGAGATGAGGAATCCCTCAAATTACATAAATCACCCAGCCTGTCACCTGCTAGCCGTGCTCCCATGGAGTGTGTGTGCCTGCAAAGCCAAATAATTCTCATTACCAGATGAACTCCCTAAAGAAAATTAGGGACTATGAGCACGTGAATCATTAAGAGTAGAAGGGTGACTTTTGACTCCCTTTCATACAAAATTTCTTACTCCCTAAAGAACTTTGATGATGGCACAATCCTTTTCCAAAAGGAGTGGGCACAACTCGTGCCACTATCCTTTCTTGAATGCATCTTTGTCTGCCTCCTGATCCCTGCCTACAACCCTACCCATTGCCCACTGCTTATCACTTGCACTTTGTACTCTTTGTCTAGCAATTGCTCCAACATGCACTTGCCTCTGCGTTCTCTCTGCTGCCACTCTGTAATTAGAAGTTCTGTCAAGATTATGGGAACTAACACAAGCGATGCCATCCCAGAGTCAACACTCCTGAGAGAGTAGAAACACACTGTTGTCCAAAAACAATAGAGGAAGCCAAGCCCAAATGTAATCATTCCCAAGCACACTTAAGTGCCCCCTCTCCCCTCACTGTATTAATATAAAGGCAAATCTCTTTGGAGCAGGACGCTTCCTTACCATGGCACCAGAACCTTTCACAGGGACAGCTCCCAGGTAGTCTTGTTATTTTGAATACACTCACACATGCACATGCCATTCAGTTAGAGTGGGAGAGAGTACTCCACAGCCCCACAGCCGCTGGTGCCAGTCGGGATTAGGACTCTGCCCTTTAAGCTCAAATCAGCTGCAAAGCCTGCAAAGCCACAGATCAGCCATTAGCTCAGCCAGCTAGTGATTAAGGATCAGGCAAAAGAAGACCTGAGCTGGCACCTGGAGTGTAAATATAATTTGGATGAATTGAGAGTAGCAAGAAGGACATTCCAGTCATATTATCAAAGACAAAAGGATGATGGAAAAGCCTTCAGAAAGAAAGGCACACAAAACCTACTCATAAGACAGCGAGATGCCCAAATTGGCAGTGGCATTGAGTACATGAAAAGTTGGGATTGAGAATAAAGACTGGAATGCTACACAGAGAAGCAGCATTGTGCAGGTTAATAGCATGGGCTTTGGTGCCAGGCTGCTTCTGTGTGAATCTTGGCTCCTCCACTTCCTGGGTGTGTATTCCTGGCCAAATGATCAATCTCTGTGCCTCAGTCTCCTCATCTTCAGAATGGGGACAAGAATACAATCATCATAAGGTTGTTTTCAGGATTCACTGAGTTAATACACATAACTGGGAGCAGTGGCTGGCACACAGTAAGTACTCACCAGATGTCAGCTGTTATCATTATTGTGGGGACAAATTGTGGAAGACTTTGAATGCTGGTCTTAGAGAGCAATGTGGGGTCAGGCCCTGTCTCATACTCAGTCTCTGCTGCATCCTTCCCCATGACTGGGGCTACTTTGTGAGGGTCACGCACTCCCGGCTGCAGGCTTGGATCTGCCCCACACTCTAGGATTCACCCGGACCATAAGGCAGGTTACCAGCCATACTTTCCCAGCACTCTGGGACTCCGTCTCAAGCCACACTTTCTGCTGGGTCAGCCCTGACATTGGGTCCCAGTTCTGTGAAAAACGAAGTCCTCTTGCTCTTGTGTCAGTTTCCCCTCCAGTCCTTCCTCGGTTCTTGCTACTGCCTTTTCCCCTTTGCCTAAGCCCAGTGCAGCTGTGGGGCTGTGGAGTACTCTCTCCCTCTCCAACTAAATGGCATGTGCATGTGTGAGTGTATTCAAAATAACAAGACTACCTGGGAGCTGTCCCTGTGAAGGATTCTGGTGCAATGGTAGAGAAACAGCTTGCCCCATTATGCTAGCTACCATCATCCCTCAGTACCCAGACAAGGTGAGGTGCTCTCCAGGGCCTCACAACTCTGTGGCCTCTAACTATGCTGGGGCCAGGTCTTTAGGGGGTGAGAAATAGTGAATACTTGCAGTGAGGGGCCAAGCTACTGGTGGAGCTGAGGATGGCTCTTAGCAGCTGCCCTCTGTCATTGGGGTGAACAGAGCCCCTGGGCCAGGAAATGGGGTGTATTGCCAGTTGCCACCTAAATCCTAATTTAGAAGATTTGCCTCTAAATTAATACATTCATAGTTCTCCCATTCCTCAAGCACTAGAGCACTGTGTTGCTCTTGCCAGTCCTTTCCTTCCCAGGAACTGTAGTCCTGTCCCTGAGCCCCGGTCCAGTCTAGCTGTGGGATCTGCTACCTCCTGACAGCTTTCTTTGATATTGGACAACTGCCAGCCTGCCTGCACCTCTAGAATCTGCAACTAGATTCTAGACATCTATACTACTTTGCATCAAAGCCCCTGACAGAGAGGACATGCCAGGATTATTACCTGCCAAACCCTGTTGTGCTGTGTTCTGCTTGCTGGATTATAATTACTTCCATCACCTGCACTGTATGCTCCACAGGGTTTCCTCCTGCTTTTGACATGAAAGGATATGGGAACAGATCATGCAAGGCCTCCATTGCCATGCCAAGGTGCTTGAACTTGATCCTAGAGACACATGTCTCTTGCACTTTTGCTATCTCATTCTCTTGAAAGCAAAGAGACAGCATGAACCTCTAATTTACATATTCATCTATTAATGTATATGTTATATACAAGTGCTACCATACTAAGACACTATGCACATGAAGCACACACGAATATAAAAAACTAAACAATGAATAAAAACAAACATAAAATGAAGCTCTAATATTTTCTTCTTAGAAGCTGTATATCTTAGAAATGTCCCTGTGGGGACCAGATGTAGAATATGGCTTGGAGAAAGCAAAAATGGGACCCGTTGGTGGATTGTGGCAGTGATCAAAGTAAGGGATGATGATGGTGGCCACAATTAAGGCTGTGGTGGAAGGGATGAAATAGAGACATGGAATAAAATGTGAATAAACCCCTTGAGCACCTCACAATCAAGTAGGACATACATAATAGGCAAAGAAACATTATCTACGATGAATGTTCTGATCAGCTCCACCCTTAGTTCTGGCCAAGAAGAAACCCTGGCCTGGGCTCCAAGCTTTAGAAAATTATGCATATCACGAACACATATACTCAAACACATTACGCTTACAAAAAACACTTAACTGCCCCTGTCACTCCACATCCAGGATTCAGCACTGTTATACCTTTATCCATAACCCTCAACACCCACTCTCATGGTTAATGCTGTTCAGACAATGATTTCTATTTTTATTGTCCTGTGTTCTCAAAACAAAAGGCAACTAGGTATGCATGCCACACAGGTTTGGAGGTTGTACCTCTTCCAATTTTGAAGGCTGACAACGTCTTAGCATATGGAGAGGATTTGGGAAGAAGAAAAGCATTGGGGAAATAAAAGACAAACTAATTGCCCGTATGAATGTAATAGAGCCTTGCATAAGGAAGTATTGTTTCTCAGTAATGCCAATCATCCATTTTCATGCTTCCTTTGTATTCTAATTCACGGTTCCAAAAGTATTCATGAATTAGCATGGCATTTACAATAATTGCAAATGGCTGCTAGGAATATTTTGCAACATTAAACAGTATCTATTACTCTTAATATATAAGCACAGGTTTAGATGTAACTTGCATAAGGCATGATATCAATTCTTCATATTGGCAACTACATGAACACTGAACATTAGAATTAATAATAGTTCTGTGCTGTACCTAAAAGTACCTGTTCTATGCTGTTGTATTCTGTTCTGTTCTGGACCTGTTCTGTACTTAAAAGGAGAAGGTATTAAATGATCTTTGTTTCCTTCCAGTTCTGGAACTGTAGTCTGATGAGTAAGGCAAAGGAGAAGTAGCCAATATTGTTTTGTTTTATTTGAACAGGGTAAAATATGATTAAGGGGGCACTTGAATCTAGAAAAATTTAGTTGTGGTATATAGGATAAACAGAATGGGAAAAAAATAGACAAAACACTTCAGGAAGCAATTACAATAGTCCAAGTAAGAGGTAATGAGGAATTGAGTCATTTTCTCTTCTATTATTAATTTATTATTTCTTCTGAGTTTTCTCCATCATCACATGAACATGCTTAAGTAGCTGCCATTATCATAAGGAAAAATCTTCCCTTGATCCTTCTAAACACTTTCCCATGTCTTCACTCCCCCTATTGAAATCTGGAAAGAATCATTTATAGTCACTGTCATTTATTTTATCACTTACCATTCTCTCCTCAATCCACTCCATTTGGGCTTCCATCTCTGTACTCCATTGAACGTGCTCTTACTAAAGTCATCAATGATCTCTATGTTGCCAAATCCAACAGACAATTTTTCTTCATCCCTGTTCTGATTATCTATTTCTGCATGTAAAAAAGCACCCCAATCTTAGTGGCTTAACGTTCATTTACTATCTCTCCCAATTTCTCAGTGTCAGGTATTTGGAAACAATTCAGGCAGCTCCCATGTCTCACATGGCTGCAGTCAGATAATGTCAGGGGCTAGAATCATCTGAAGGACTGTTCACTAATATGTCTGGTGCCTGCTCTGGAGAGGCTCAAATAGATGAAGACTAGAACATCTGGGCTCATTAGACATCTCTCCCCTATCTCTATGTGGTCTCTTCATGTGGTTCATCTAGCACGGTGGTGTCACAGTCATTAGACTTCTGACATGGCAGCTCAGGGCTCCAAAGGCTTATGTCCCAAGAAAGAAAGAGAGCCCAACAGAATTAGAATTATATTTTATGACCTACTGTCAGAAGTCAGCTAATGTCACTTCTATCATGCACTATGGGTCAGGGCAATTCACCAAAGTCCACCCAGTTTCAAAAGGAAGGGATATACACGCTCACAGTGTAACTAAAGCATGTGGGAGAGGAGTTATTATTATCGTCATCTTTAGACAATACAATCCCTTTTTCTTCAAATATTATTTTCTCTTAGTATCCAAAACACCTTTGTAGTTTTCCTCCTACATTAATGACTTCTCTCCCAGTATCCTTTGCTTGCTGCTCTACTTTGCTCAACCTCTAAATGAAGGTTTAATCCAGGGCTTGGTCCCATTGACTCCCTCCTTTTCTCTAGCTTCACTTATTAACCCTTGCTTACCTTTTTCAACCCTATTGCTTTAAATGACAACTCAAAAATTTATATCCCCAGGCCTGATGTCCTATGTAGTTCCACATTTATATAACCAGTTGCCTGCCACTGTCTCAGAGACTGTAAATATATATCTTAATATGTCCCAAACTGTAGTTTTTGTCCCCTAATCCACCCAGAAACAAACTTCCACTGACTGAGGTGAATGATTTTCCTAGTTCAGTAAATGTACCACAAGTTATCCAAGTTGCATGAGTTCACCATCAACTCTTCCCTTTTCCCTCATATCTAGTAGGTAATTCATCTGAATGTTCTGTCAAATGTATACTCATAACATATCCTATATCCTCCAACTACCATCACCTTAGTCCAAGTCACCATTATGTCCAGCCTGGACTTTTCAAATAACTTACAGATAGGTAATCTTATATCTAGTCTTTCCCTCTTACAGTTCATTCTTCACAAAGTAAACAGAGTGATCTTTAAACAAAAACAAAAACATAGACCATATCAGGTAAAAACCCGGCTTAAAACCCACCAATGGCTTCCCACTGCTCTAAGAATAAAATCTAAATTCTTTCCAGAGCCTACAGAGTTCTAGCTTATCTGGCCATTGTCCACCTCTCTAACCTTATCTCCTACCATTCTCTCCCTCATTCAATAATCTGTAGCTACACTGGCCTTCCTGCTGCTCCTCAAGCACATAGAGCTTATTCCTGCCCCAGGGCCTTTGCACTTGTTCTTTCCTGTAAATCACATGTTCTTCCCCCAAGTCTGACTGGGTAGCTCTTTGCTATCATTTAAGTCTCTACTCAAATGTCACCTCCTTAACAATGCTTTCTGTTACTAACCAGACTAAATTAGTATGAGCACATACACATGCACTGTGTGTCATTCTAACATACATTTCTGTCTAATTCATAAAGTTTACCATGATCTGAAATTATCTCCTGTTATATGTGTATTATCTTCCTCCCCCTCTAAAATGTAAAGTTCACTAAAGGAGGGATTTTTGTCTGTTTTCTTCATTGATGTGTACATGTGTGAGGCACACCACACATATCTGTTCGATAAATGAACAAACCAAGTTGGAGTGGTGATGAAAATGACAGATGTGAGAGACATGTTACATAGTCATACTGCAGGTTTATGTTATCAACATTTTGAAAACATCAAGGTTCCAGCCCACCAGTAAGCCCCAAATACCTCCAGGAGCTTAAAGTAAGGAAAGAAAATCCTAAGTTATCAGCACCTTGGGCGGTCCTTGACCCATATACACCACTTTCTCTCTACCTTTTCTCTGGAGTCCCTCTCTGTGACCCTATCCTACTTCTCTCATCCCCTTGTTTTATCTTTCCCTGCCTGTGCCTTAGGCATACCTGTAGTTCCTCACCCAAACATCATTCTTAGTGTCTTTCTTGGAGCCCTTAGATCTAAAGGGGTTGCAGGACCCTTCCCAGTATCCATTACCTGCGTACTCCTTTCTTCTTTCACATATTAGTAACAAATATGGACCAAGATGATTGCTATTATGAATTTTAAAATACCAAGCATTCTGAATTTCAGAAAAGCATTCTCCTCCCTCTTATTTAAAGAAGGCTACTCAAAAACATTTTTTTTTAAATTTTGAATAGATTACTAGGCCCACTCTAACACCACTGATTTTAAATTCTATCTAAGGTTTTAAAATTGAAACCAAACTAGTAAATGGGCTCTGCTGTAAATCAAAGAGCCCAGGCTCATTCCCTGCTGAGCTGGCACCACTTCAATCCAGTTAGCCAAGTTGCCATGAAGAAAGAAATAAACACTGAAAAATGTACGTTAACCAAAGTGTCTACTTCCAGCTTCAGGTGTTACTAGCTTAAGGAAGACTCCAGAACAGGCAGCTCTCTTGACTGGTTGTTAGCCTTAGTTCAGATTCAGCCTCAAGGCTATAGGCTGTATTCTGATTCTAAACTCATGAATGTTTGATTCACTGTCATTGACAGTTTAGGGCAACTGCTCAGCACCTTTTCTGCTTCATCTGCTCAGAAATTTCAGGAAGTTTGGGTGTGCTTCTGAATAAAATCTGTTTCATGCTGACTTCAAAAAACCACCTCTAGCCTCTTCCTACATTTCTATATCTAGTCCTGGTTGCTGAGAGCTATGTCACTTCCCCGTCTGCTCTTCCCTTGTGACAGCACTCACAGCTTTCCACACGCAGTGTGACACTGCAAATAAGACTCTGTTCAGCAAGACAGATTCTACTCACAGCTCCACCGAGTCTTTTCCCATCTTTCACCCTGCCTTACTCTGCTTTGCCAGGTACGCCATGGGGGTTGGTGTGCTACTTTATCCAGTCAAGAAAGCCTTTGGTTCACTCCCAAAGGATTCCTATACTAGAGATTGAAGGACAATGTGTAGATGCAGAGGATTGTGAATGCTGAGGAAGGGCCCTCCTGCTTCTCTTCCCCACTCAACCCTGCACCCAGGCAACCAGTGAGCTGTTCCTCTGCTTCTAGAAAGAGAAAAAGATTTGAAGCTCAGCCTCAGGACTATCAGTGATGACTTAAAATAGATTTGAATAATTTGAAACAATACCTTGACATACCCTATCTACTAGGAAATTTGGAGATCAGGGGACACGGGAAATTGCTCCTATGTATTCAATGCATAGAGCCTGACAGTCAGAGGTTGTCTGCAGTCTTATAGAAGCAACAATGTGCAAGAGAGGTAAAGACAGGAAAGGAGGCAGTGAAGGCAGTATTATAGCAAATGCCTTAGGCATTTCCTGGGCAGGATCCGCACCACGCCTTAAAATCTTCTGAGGTCTGTATCATGCACATTGCCCAGGTTCGTCATTGAACACTTCGTTATTAAAAGCACACACACACACACACACACACACACACACACACACACACCTTAGGATGACCTTACACTGTCTCCCTACCTCTACGTAATTCTCCTGAAAACCAGGAGGGAAGATGAGGGATCAGAGTTCTCCCAATTTCCTCCACTCTTCAAAAATGACGGGAACTGATCCCAGTTGTTGACCTGCTCTGCAGCAAGAAATTGAAATTGAATGAGAAGGCTTGGTCCACTTTGAACACACAATATGATAAGGAGACTTTAGAAAACCATCAAATGGGGATTCTAGTTATTTGATCTGCTTGAGATGGAAATGGGCATCTCAGGCACATATGGATTGCGCAGCTTTACCCAAATGTGCTGGCCCAATTGAAGAGAAAGTCTTTCTTCAAAACTCTTTTGTTAAGTAATACCCAACAATGATTCCTTAGAAAACTCTGAAAAAGAAATCTAACTGTGACTTTTTCTCAAACCAGGCTTCTCACACCTTCATTTTCCTTTTTGTGGGCACTTTTCATTGATCCAGCTGCCAAGCACAATCCATTCAACTCAGTTCCTTGCCCCACACTTTCCTATTCATTAGCATGTGTTCTTATGGCACTTTGTTCTAGATTCCAACAGGAACATCTGCAAAATCAAACTCCCTTGTATCTCTTCTACTTGTGAAAAATACTAAATATATCATGTCAACTTTTAGCAGAAACACTGGTGGAGAAACAGAGCAGCCAAATACAAATAATTCTCATTTGGCTGGAATAACAAAGGCCTGGATTCTAGACTTCTCTCTGGAGAATACTTGACATATCTTGTTTCTTCTTTGGGACTCAGTTTCCTCATTATAAAGTTAAGAGGCTTGATTTACATTGGAAAACCCAGTTCATGGTCTAACCAGGTGGCCTTCGGCTAAAGATGTTTTGTTTTTTCTTTTCTTGTTTGTTATTTGATGACCTACAAAGCAGCACTAAATATAAGGAAGTTTGAGGGCACTGGGAAAGCCACTTCTTCCATGAGGGAAAAGGAGAAAGAGGAAAAAAGGATCCTTCCTCTTGGCTTGCTTTATTGCCAGAATTTCCAATTGTTTTGCTGTCTTTGAGTAGTTTCTTTTAAAATGCTTATCACTCAGGGAGGGGTGGCATGTTAAGCTGTCATCAGCCAAGAAGCTGTTAAATTAGGCTGGGTCCAGAGGCTCATGCCTGTAATCCCAGCACTTTGGGAGGCCGAGGCGGGAGGATCACCTGAACTCAGAGTTCGAGACCACCCTGAGCAACATGATGAAACCCCATCTCTATTAAAATATAAAAAAATTAGCTGGGCATGGTGGCACTCGCCTGTAATCCCAGCTACTTGGGAGGATGAGGCAGGAGAATCACTTGAACCCAGGAGGCAGAGGTTGCAGTCAGCAGAGATCACGCCACTGCACTTCAGCCTGCGCAACAGAGTGAGACTCTATCTCAAACAAACAAATAAAAAGAAGCTGTAAGTTTGCTGGAGGAAATGGAAAATGAAAAAGGAAAAGTTAGCTTCCCACTTGTAGGAAGCCACCAAGGTAGGAGGCCAGAGGGCTTGTGGGCAGCAGGGGACCAGGAGAGGGTTTAGACTTGCCATAGAAAAAGGAGAGGGTTTCCTCCGTCAGTTTGCTACCTTCTTGAACAGTCTGGTACCAGGAATAAGACTAAGGGTCTTTTCTACTTCTGTCATCAACCTTTTCTCTTGCCCCAAGTCAGATGGAACAATCTGGTTAATGCTTGACAAGGCAATATTAGATCAAACAGCAATCAGTCCTGATGAGATAATTAAACAGGGGCTGGATTTAGATGAATACAGTGAAGATGTCCTGATAGAGGGACAGCCAGCCAGGATCTGCATCATCTCTGAAACCCAAACTTTCTCCAACTTTGTAAGTTTACAAATCTGTAAGTTAAACCCAGTGCTTTTTCTAAGCAACTACCAGGTGTCCACCTGTTCTAGGTAGTAGAAGGGAAATCAAAGAACAAAAGTGTGTACTCTCCCCTCAGTTTACTTACACTAGAGGTGAGATGATCAGATATATTTGTGCCAAACACTGAAGACTTTCTTTAATGCACAAGCTGAATAGCAAAAAGATGCAAGGATCTAGAGAGTGTGCATGCTGAAGTAATCCAAAACCATGGACTTGTCAGGTCCCAAAATTTGAGCTGATGGAAAGAAGTAGGGTAGAGAAAAGGATCCTTCTGATATGGCAGGGCCAGAAGCCTACAAATGGAATCAGATTCTATTTGGCAAGTCTGAAATCTGCAAAGATTATGGCTACAAACCTATAGCCAAGAAAAAAGTCTGGTTCAATGAGAGGGCCACAAACATGGTGGCAGGCACCTGAGGGTCAAGGCAGACCAAGCTAAGTGGGTAAGGCATGGCCTGGCAGACAAGGCAAAGGCAAAGCAGCAGATGGCAAAAACACAAAAAACATCAAAGATCAATGTCAAGATGATTGTCAAAAGTCAAACACAGGACTAAGGAACAAAGAAACAATTCTGGCTGTTTAGGTTCTTTTCCAATTTGCTTGCTTTTCTTTTCCCCAGAGATGCTTTAAGACAGGAGTCTTCAACACTGGCTGACCATTAGAATCAACTTGTCCCAAAGCCCAAGTGCCATCACAGAATGACTTAATCAGAATCTCTATGTTAGAGCCCAGGAAGTAGTATTTTTAAGTTACTCTGGTGGTTACAATGATTACTGAGGGTTAGGAACCACTGCTTTAAGGTACTAAACAGCTTTGAGCAATTATCACAGGGTAACCTGAGTCAGAAAGGCTTCTGGGAGAACATCGATCTTGATCAGACTTGCAGGATAAGCAATATGTAGGCTACAGATGGAAGGAAGTTGGGTCTTCTGCAGTGGAGGAATCAAGAACATGAAGTCAATAAAAGATATGGTGAAGATTATATATCTCACCATGCAAGAGAAGAGACTATCTGATATCATCCAATTGCAGTGGAGGCAGAGCCACTGATGGTCTATAAAAACGGGTCAAGGAAGCCAGGCACAGTGGCTCATGCCTGTAATTCCAGCACTTTGGGAGGCCGAGGAGGGTGGATCACGAGGTCAGGAGTTCAAGACCAGCCTAGCCAAGATGGTGAAACTCTGTCACTACTAAAAATACAAAAAGTAGCCAGGCGTGGTAGCGGACATCTATAATCCCAGCTACTCGGGAGGCTGAGGCAGGAGAATCACTTGAACCCACGAGGTGGAGGTTGCAGTAAGCCAAGATCGCGCCGCTGGACTCTAGCCTGGGTGACAGAGCAAGACTCCATCTCAAAAAAATAATCAAACGGGTTAAGGAGAGAAAAAGGAAAGCAGCGAGGGCCTTGAGATTAGGGTCAGCCAAGTTGATCTGCGCCATGTTAGAGGTAGTTTAAATCATGAATCCATATTCTTGAAGGCTGTTCACTTCTATGTGTTCTTTGTCCCCTCCCACCAATTTTCTATAAAAGGTTTCCTTTGGCAGGGCATGGTGGTCCAAGTCTAAAATTTCAGCATTTTGGAAAACCAAGATGGGAGGATCACTTTATGCTAGAAGTTCAAGACCAGCCTGGGTAACATAGCCAGATGTCAACTCTGCAAAAAAAATTTAAAAATTAGCCAAGCATGGTGACGCACTTGTAGTCCCAGGTACTTGGGAAGTTGAGGTGTGAGGACTGCTTTAGTCCAGAGGTCAAGGCTGCAGTGAGCCCTTACCGTGCCACTGCACTCCAGCCCAGGCGATGGAGTAAAAATCCCCCATCTTAAAAAAAAAAAAAAAAGATTCTTTCTGAAGTCCAACATTGGTAGAAGGCATTCTCTCCCAGGTAATGCCAATAATCTACACTCAAAGTTTACAAGCCACAGACTTCTTCATGGACCAGGAATGATAGGTTTCTTAATCAACACGGGCAAGATGGGCTCCTCACTTAACCATGTGCAACATGTTTACTGAGGTCCCCTGCTCGGCTGCTAGGTAAACATTGATCAAAAACCATTTGAAAACATGAAACTCAAAGCAACACAAACCCTCACCCAACATGTTTCTCTTAGTAGATGGACTATTTCCTGGCCCAGAAAAAAACAATATCACTGGGAATAAACTCACCCAACTTCCTGAGCCCCTCCCCACATACATTTCTCTGTCTGTACCAATCCCTACTTTTTTGCCTCTTACAGGAAAAGAGAGGCCTACCCAAGTCAGGCCAAACTTCTGCCTGGGCTCTAAATCTTATCCTGCATCTCCCTGGGAATGCTGCTCCAATAACTTGCCTTTATGTCACTCATACTCTAACATTCCATTGGCTCATTCTCCTCTGCACATAAAAATCTGCAAATCTTGCTCATCTGAAACAAACAAAGTTTGGCTCTGCTTCTGCTGCTGATCCACTGAAATTGTGCTCACTAAAGTCACCAATGTCTTAGTTGTTTCCCAAATATATGGACCTTCTCAGGTTTTTTTTTTCTTTCTTTTTTTTTTTTTTTTTTTTTTTTGAGATGTTGTCTTGCTCTGTCGCCTGTCACCCAGGCTGGAGTGCAGTGGCATGATCTCAGCTCAGTGCAACCTCCACCTCTGAGGTTCAACTGATTCTCCTGCCTCAGCCTCCTGAGTAGCTGGGATTACAGGCGTGCACCACCACGCCCAGCTAATTTTTGTATTTTTAATAGAGACAGGGTTTTAGCATGTTGGCCAGGCTGGTCTCGAACTCCTGACCCCAGGTGATCCGCCTGCCTCGGCCTCCCAAAATGCTGGGATTACAGGTGTGAGCCACCACGCCTCGCCCTTCTCAGTTCTTAACATCTGAGCAGCCCGTGGTGTTCAACAACTCACTCCATCTTTATGTTTCCTCTTCCTTTGGTTCTATGATACCACATTCTCTTGGTTTTCCTCCTACTTCTCTGGCTGCTATTTTTCAGTTTTCTTTCCTGGCTTCCTTAGTCTACCCACATTTAAATATGGGTGTTCCTCCGGATTCCATCCAAGACTCTCTTTTTGCCTTCTTCTCCCTGGGAGATCGCGCTGACTCCCAAGACATCTACTAACACCTATATGCTTAGGACTTCCAAATCTAGATCTCAGGCCTGGGTCTCTCCTATTAACGTCAGATTCATAAATGTAACTATTTGCTAGAAATCTTCACTTTTGATGCTCCACACTGAAGGGGAGTGTAGCCTACTGGTTTATAGTGGGGGCTCTGGTTTAAATTCTAGCTCTGCCATTCACCACCAGGAATAAGCGATTGTACCTCTTAGTGCCTCAATTTTCTCAGCTATAAAATGGGAATGATAATTGTACCTACCTGTGAGGATTCAGTGAGATGCTGAACGTAACATGGTCATCACAGAGCCTGTCACATAAGCATGCAATAAATGTTCATTATTTTTGCTACTTATTACTGCCAATCTGACACCAACAAATTTTTCAACAGCAAATTTATCATTTCCACACTCTCTGAGCTTGTCCCTCCCCCCGTATTCCATCAGTTAGCGGTACCACAATTTCCCCAGTCTAAATCTAGAAACCCAAGAGTCATCCTAATCGTTCCACTCCTCTCTTCATCATCCTTCTTCTCTTCTCTTGCTCCTCCCCTCCTTCTTTGCTGCTATTTTGGTCACCACTGAGATAAAGTAATTTTATATCCCTCCACCACTGAATCTGTGCCTATTACTGATATCCTAGATGTAGCTTAAAACCAAGAGGGCTATAAAAGATTTTTTGGCAAGAATCTGTGAGAACCTCTTCAAGCGAGATTAGTTGTTCACTTGAATGCCTCTGTAATTCCCAACCCTTCATGGTATTGTCGATCCATTTGCTGGGCCCCTTCTTAAATGCCAAAATGATTAATCTGGTGGTTGAAAAATTCCATTTTAAAACACAGGTGAGCCTGAACTTCTGGCTCCTAAGGCCAAGGAACTTCTCCAGTACCTTGTGAACTAAAATGAGTATGGTGCAAAAATTTACCATCTACACCTCAATCCTTGTTAATGAAGACCTTCTACTGTAAAAAAAAATAGCATCATTAAATTTTGTCTTCCTTCTGGAGGTTAAGTGGGTGAAGGAGACACTGTCCAGGCTTCAAAAGAACTTATGTCTACCCTAAAACAGTAGCAATGCCTCGTGAGCCAGTAGATAACAAAAATAGATAACAAATACAATAACAGCATGACTGAGTACATACTATGTACCAGATTCTGTGCTCTGCGCTTAAAATGCTTATAACCTCAGAAACCCTGCTGGACAGATATGATTATGATTCCCATTTTAGAATTGAGGAAACTGAGAGGTTTACGAGTTGAAGTGATTGTCACGGTCATCAGAATAATAGAACTAGGCTGGGCGCGGTGGCTCACGCCTGTAATCCCAGCACTTTGGGAGGCCAAAGTGGGTGGATCACGAGGTCAGGAGTTCAAGACCAGCCTGGCCAAGAGGGTGAAACCCCATCTCTACTAAAACTACAAAATTTATCCAGGCTCCGTGGCAGGAGCCTATAATCTCAGCTACTTGGGAGGCTGAGGGAGAAGAATCACTTGAACCCAGGTGGCAGAGGTTGCAGTAAGCTGAGATCATGCCACTGCACTCCAACCTGGATGACAGGTGAGATTTCATCTCAAAAAAAAAAAATACAAAACAAAAATAGTAGAACTAGAACACAGATTTGCTGATTCCAAAGCCCATGTCCGTAATTAATATATTATGTAAAAGTAGTTATTAATGGAAATATCTACCATTGATTGAGCACATACTATGTGCCAGGCACTATGTTCTAACCACTCTACATGTATGATCTTACTGAATGCTCAGAACAAACAAAATAGGTATATACTGTTTAAATCCTGTTCTTCAAATAGTCCAGAACTGATGTAACCACAGCTCTCTGACTCCTCACAAAAAGTAACACTTGATTGCAAACTTTTGTTCATGCAACTTGCCTCTCAATGGAAAATTTTTCATGTTGCATCTAGCCTCAGGTTGACTCCTGGCTATCAGTTCTATGTCATAGTCCCTGGCCCCACCATTCCTCTCACTTCCCATTCAAATGTACCTTCTTGACTAAGGCTCTCCAGGTCCTCCCCTACTGAGCCTCCCCTACTGGTTCTTAATACCTGATTAAAAACATCTGCTGGCCTGGACTCATATGCCCTAAACCTAAGGGGAGCATTCTCTAAACATTCCCCCTGCAGTCTTTTTAAATTTAAATGAATTAAAACTGAATAAAATTTAAAACGTAGTTCCTCTGTCATGCACTCTTAATTACTAATAGTCACTAAAATATGCAAATAAGGGCCTGAACTAGAAGAGGATAAGCGTAAGAGCCATTGATAAAAGAAGGAGATTCTAACAGACTGGATAACTGATTGCTTAGGTCACAAAAGAGTGGGAGAGGTGAGATTATTTCAAATTTTTCAGCCTAAATGACTAAAGAAAAATAGTGGCTGTAGCAGATTAGTTAATGCCCCCCAAAGATATCCAGATATCCAGGTCCTAATCTCTGGCACCTGTACACTTTACCTTGTATGACAAAAAAGACTTTGCAGATACGATTAAATTAAGGAGCGTGATATGGGGAAATTATCCCAGATTATCTTGATATTGGGAAATTATCCTGGACTATCACAGAGTTTGATTTGAATGCAAAGAAGACAATGTGATGCACACAGAAACATATTTGAAGATGCTACACTATTGGCTTGGAAGATGAAGAAAGTGGCAGTGAGCTAAGGAATGTAAGGATTTCAGATCCAGAAGCTGGAAGAGGCAAGAAAGGGAATCTTGCACCCGCTTCCCCTGCCAGAGCCTGTACTCTCTCCAGCCTCTGCTGACACCTTGTCTTTAGCACAGTGAAACTGATTTCAGAAACAGATGTCTGGCCTCCAGACTGTAAAAGAATAAATTTGTGTTGTTGCAAGCCATTGAAGTTGTGATAATTTGTTACAGTAGCCTCAGGAAACACATACAGTGTCATCAGTAGATTCAGGTTGTTCCAGGTGAGGATGTGATTCAGCAGGACAAATGAAGTTTAGATTTAGATATGTTAATGTTGAACTAAACTTTTAGAAGGTAAAAACTGAAATTTGTGGTAAATGCTCAGGGTCACACATAAAGATTTTTGAACTTCACAGCACTTCACAAAATAATAATATCATATGATCCCTCCAGGGGAGTGAGGAGAGTAAGAGGGAGTGACAGACTCAGACACAGGAACAGAAAGACAGGAAGAGGAAGAGGAAACAGCCACATTGGAGATGATGGCAACAAAGATGATGACAAAAATGACCAAAGGACAAAAGGCAGAGAAAAAAGGAGAATTTATGGCCTTCTCAGCCTGACTGTGATACTGAGCTGGGACACTCGTCTTCTCTTGTACTTAGGCTGGAATTTATAACATCAGCTTCCCTGGTGCTCAAGCCTTCAGACTCACCCTCAGGTTGAAGTACAGCACCAACTTGCCTAGATCTCCAACTTGCAGACAGCAAATCATGGCGCTTCTTTCTCAATTCCCATATTGCATGAGCCAATTCCTTATTTTATATATATCTTGGTGATTCTGTTTCTCTGGAGATCCCTGACTACACAGGAGTAGAAAATCATGGAGGAAACCTACTAAATAGCACGCTCAAAGGAGGCCTTTCTGGGTTGGTGCAAAGCATTAAGTGAATAAGGTAGATTAAAGAGGGAAAGCGGCCAGGCGCAGTGAGTCACACCTATAATTCCAGCACTTTGGGAGGCCAAGGCAGGTTGATCACTTGAGGCCAGGAGTTTGAGACCAGCCTGGCTAACATGGTGAAACCCGATCTCTACTAAACACACAAAATTAGCCAGGCATGGTGGCAGGCGCCTGTAATTCTAGCCGCTCAGGAGACTGAGGTACAAGAATTGCTTAAACCCAGGAGATGGAGGTTGCAGTGAGCTGAGATCGCGCCACTACACTCCAGCCTGAGCAACAGAGCAGGACTCTGTCTCAAACAACAAAAACAACAACACACACACAAAAAAAAAAAAGAGTGAAAGAGTGAGTGTGTTGTAAGCAAATAAGGGCAGACTGGTATTTTCAGAAGTTGGCAATGCAAGGAAGCAAAGAGATAGGATAGTAGCTCTGAATGATTGAGGGACTTTTATTTCACCCTAGAAAACTCATGAGTAGAAAGTAATGAAGAAAGAGAGAGAGATTAGAAAAACAGAAATTGATGGAGTATAGCCCCACCTTAGAAAGGAAAAGGAAAGTTTAAAACTTAGGTGTAGAAATTAGATTTATAAAGAAGAGGAATACTTCTTTGCCTGGGCCAGGAGAGAAAAAAAGGCAGAAAACAAAAGAGAAAGAGAAAGTCTGGGTAGGTAGAGAAAGGATAACAGATGGAAAGGAGGGACTATCTGGTGTTCCATGATGGATAGCCTACATCTTCTCATGAGAAACCAAGCAAAATCATGTGCTGAAAGTGTAAGGAAGTAGAAATGAGAGTCTGTACACAGAAAATGTCTACAACATGCATTTTGGTGAAAGTGATGGGATGTCATTGAAGATGAACAGAACAATCACTGATGAAGTATTAATGGTAGAGAGTGGGTAAGGAATGTTCATGCTTTTCTTCCACAATTATCACATGGAGATGCTGAGAAAGCTGGTAACAGGGATTACTCTGTTGAACATGGGGCAGAGTCAAAGGGTTAAGGATTCAGAGATATTGGAGCAAACATTAGTGACACAGGTGGCCGTAGGATGCCTTCTAGGCAGGAAGGTAAGGACAGCCAGAAGAATATTGTGATCTAGCAAGGGCTGAAAAACTAGAGTTGTGATATGGGGGAAAAAGCAGATTCAATGTGAATAAGAGAGTAGGAAAGTTAAAAAATCACAGGTTAGAGAAGACAGAGGGATAGCTCTGATTTTGAGATCACAGAGATGAAATAACCCAAAGTTCAGAAATATCTAACATCTGATTGTCATTGGCTGAAGTGGAGTAGGGAGGAATCATGTAGATGATGAATGTCAGGTTTGTACTGACCATCGACCCAGATGACATGGAATAAGATCAAAGAAAGACAAGTGAGGTGGGTACAGAATTCAAGGAATATATGAAAAAAGTCCTAGACATGAGTGGACAAGAACAGTAGGACAAGCTTCTCATAGACCGTCTATATTTCTACAGCTCCCAGATTTCATCATACCAATTATCCTTACAAACCCAAGAAATAAGGATTGTCTATCACAGCGTGGATGATGAAAACTGAGGTCCATAAAACTTAAATAGAAACTCCAAGTTCATAGAGCAAAATCTGTGTCAAAAACTAGAATCTGGCAATAAAATAGAGCTTCGTATGCTTTCCAAGTTATTAGACGTCACCGCCTTCCAGTTATAATTTTTGCCTATCCAGACCCTGGTCCCTGAGTTCTACCTATCCATTTATGCCTCTGTTTTGCTAGAAAGGTGGTAAACATGGGTGATTAGGCTTCAGCATGAATGGATGAACTATTACTATTTCTTTCTGCTTTTCAAGGAGGTTCCGAGGCAATAATTCTTAGAAAGGTGATAGAGGAGAGAGGCAACTTCATACTTATAACTGTATTAAGCATAGACGTCATGAGAAAGGGCAAATTTACTGGGATTCATTAGGCTTCTTTAAAGCATTCAAGACATGCTGATACATTCACACATTTCATATTTTATCTAGTGCTTTGTATAAATACAGGTGTCGCCAACACTAAAAAGAGATAATATTTAATTTAAAGCAGAGGGAAGAAACTGACAGCAATTTTATAAGCGATAACAAGATCTGTGAAAGGAACATCCTTTACAAGTTGCCACTGCCAAAGAATAATGCAAGCACAGACTCAAAACACACCACTCTTGTCTGGTAGCGACATTGTTGTGAGCAAAAGGGTTGCTAAATGCCAACCAAATTTTATCTTCATTGAGCTTCCTTGAGGGACACCAAAGCCAACTATAGAATGGACCATCCTCCCCTCAAAAAGGTAGACATTTCTGGAACCTGGAGGGCTTTTAAATATTTGAGTTCCTTCTTGGCTGTTTGAAAGCTTGCACAAGAAGCTGAAAAGAAGCTGGGTGTGGTGGCCCATGTCTGTAATCCCAGAACTTTAGGAGGTCGAGGCGGGCAGATAATATGCAGCCAGGAGTTCAAGACCAGCCTGGCCAACAGGGTAAAACTCCGTCTCTATTAAAAATACAAAAATTAGCCGGACATGGTGATGCACATCTATAATCCCAGCTACTCAGGAGGCTGAGGCAGGAGAATCGCTTGAACCCGGGAGGCAGAGGTTGCAGTAAGTCGAGATCACGCCTCAGCACTCCAGCCTAGGTGACAGAGTGAGACTCCATCTCAATTTTAAAAAAGTAGAGAAAGAACACAAGTTGTAAAGAGCTATTTAGTTCAATAAGGTTGATTGGTTGATCTCATCATATAAGATTAGAGATAATTAACTACTTTTTCAATTAATAACTTGCATGATGATAGGGATGATGATCGCTAGCACATTATAGGGTGTGTACTATATGTATCAGCCACTAGTCTAAGCATTTTTAACTTAAACATATTCAATTGCCTACCTGATATCACTACTTGTTCATCTCTCGCAGGCACCTAAACCTTACCATGTCTAAAATAAGATTCTTATAAACAGAAAAGCTTTTTCTGAGAGGTTACTTTCTAATAGGGAAAGAGAAACAATAAATGAGCAAACAAATTAAAATATGTTAGGTAGTAATAACCACTCCAAAGAAAATAAATAGCAATATGATAATGATTAGGTGTAAGAGGCTGGGTTTAGCTACTGTAGATGGGATGGTTAGGGAAGACCTAAGAGAAGAGGTAACCTTTCCTCTTGAGACCTGAATAATGAGAATGAGCCAGCCATGAGGAAACCTGGGAGAAAACATACCAGGCAGAGGGAACAAAAGTGCAAAGTCTTCATTACAGGACAGCTTCATGTGCCTAAGTAACATAAAGAGGTCAGTGTGACTGGAGTAGGTTACTAATGGAGGTTACAAGGTGAGGAAGTAGCACAAGAGGAGATAAAAGAGGCAAGCAGTGGCCAGATTGTGCAGGACCTGATCTGATACGCCATAAGGAGCTTGGATTGTATTCTAAGTGCAATGGGGAGTTATTGAAGGATTTTTGTTGTGGGGCGAGGCTGGTATGATCTGATTTAACTTCCACTGTATAGACAGCTGAAAGGCTCGAATGAAAGCATGGATACCGAACAGTAGGCTGTTGCAGTCGTCCAGGCTAGAGATGATTGTGACTTGGAGGAGGGGGTTAATGCTAGAAGTTGTGACAGGTAATCAAATTCTGAATGCATTTTAGAGACAAAAGAGTGATTGACCAGATGTGAGAGGTGAGAGAGAGAGAAGTGTGAAGAATGAGTCCCCATTTCTGGCTTAAGTAATTGAGGAGATTGTGGTAAAACTATCTAAAGTCACAAAGATGTGAGCAAAAAGGTTTGGAGATAGCATGGAGGCAATCATGATTCTGTTTGAAGCATACTAAGTCTGAGAAGCTAGTAAGACATCCAAATGGAAATGTCAAGCAGGCAAGCAATCACAAAGAAAAGTGAAATGTCTAAATCAATTTGTATCAATTACATTTTCCTCCAAATAATTACACAAATTATTAGTGTTTGTCACCCCTGCTAAAACATAGCTCTATGAGGGCTGCAATTTTGTCTGTCTTATTGCCCAGAAATTTCCAGTATGAAACACAGTGTCTGGGAAAAAGTAGATACCCAATAAATACTTGTGGAAGGAAGGGACAGAGTGTGGTGAGAAGAATGGATAAAAAGAAATTCATTTTCTGATTAAGTCAGGTTTTATGCAGGAAGGCATTAAAGATCTACTCTCTGCTGTTTCTCAAAGAGAAATACTAATCTGGTTGACTAAATTTACAGACATTTTGGGGGAACCAGGTTTTGTAGAGGTAGAGTTTTAAAAGAGGCCAAAAACTGATTACAGACTCTCCCTGTTCTTCCCACACAACAGGAATGATAAGGACCAGAGCTAGCTCTCTTATGTTGGAAAGCCAAGCTATCTCCTTCCCTTTAACTAATTTTCCCAAATAGAGAATAACTATTCTCCCAGCCAAGCAAATTCAAGTATATACACTCCTCTGCAAGAATCTCCAATTTGCATGCATTATTTCAGGGATCAGTAAACTATGTCCCTTGGGCCAAATTCATCCCTGTGTGTTTTTGTATGGCCTTAGAACTAAACAGTTTTTACATTTTCAAATGACTAAAAAAAAAACAATAATTTTTCATAAAACATGAAAATTATATTAAGTTCAAATTTTAGTGTCCATAAAGTTTTATTAGGAAACAGCCACATTTTCTCATTTAGGTTTTGTCTATGGCTGCTTCTTTGCTACAACAGCAAAGTCAAATCGTTTTGAGAGACCATATGGGCTGCAAAGGTAAAAATATTGAGCACGTAGCCCTTCATAGAAAAAGACTGTAGACTCCTGCATTATTGCATTTCATGATCACTACAAAATACATACATATTACTTCGGTGATGTTTTCATTCCTATTTTAGAGAAGATAAAGGTAAGACTTAAAACAGAGAGTTAATAGTACAACTTGGATTCAAACTCAACCAACTCAAGAACAAAAATGCCAATAATGATGATAAAAAAATGTCACCTACTACTAACTGAATGCTCACAAAACACTAGAAGCAGCACTAACAAGTGCCCATGCATTTAATTCTTTAATTATGCAACTTTCACCATAACCCAATATAAAAGGTATTACTATTATGATCCCTGTTTTATGGACAAGGAATTGAGGCTTACAGAGGTTAAATGATTTGGCTAAAGTCTCAATTAAGACAATCAGGATTTACAGTGAGCTCTGAAAGCAACTGAACCTTGGGGTTCATCTAACCAGAAAACAGAAAGCTCACTGTAGATACCGATCAGGTCAGATATGACAAGGAAAGGTATGAAAGATCCTCTTTCTGCTCTTCCTCATACCACAGAGCTGGCGTTCAGGTTTGAGTATGTCATGTGGCTGTGTGGAGATGATTGAAATTCAGGTCTGGAATTCAGGTGAGAGACCTGAACTGAAGAGATTAGAAGCAGGAGTGATAAGTGCAGTTGAGCTCACTGACAGTAAGCAGAGTGACCAGAGAATCGGTTCAAATATAAAGACTCAAAGAAACATCAACATTATGAAAGAGACTCAGAGGAAATGAGTGGCTGGAGAGAGTTGAGGAAAATCAAGAGAGAACAGACTCATGGAAGCCAGCAAAAGACCAATTCTCCAGACAAGAGTGCTCAGACTGCAGGGGGTTGAGCAGGTAAGAGGAAAGAGCAAAATAGAATAAGGTAAGCTGGAGAAAAGAAAATGTTATAAAGAAGGCCAGGCGTGGTGGCTCAAACCTGTAATCCTAGCACTTTGGGAGGTCAAGGCAGGCAGATCACTTGAGATCAGAGGTTCGAGACCAGCCTGGCCAACAAGGAGAAACTCCATCTCTATTAAAAATACAAAAATTCACTGGGTATGGTGGTACATACCTATAATTCCAGCTGCTCAGGAGGCTGAGGCTGAGGCAGGAGAATCACTTGAACCCAGGAGGCAGAGGTTGCAGGGAGCCAAAATTACGCCACTGCACTTCAGCTTGGATGACAGAGCAAGACTCCATGTCCCCCGACCCCCCGCAAGAAAAAAAAGAAAGAGAAAAGAAAATGTTATAAAGAAAATCATAAGGGAGAAAAAATATATTTACTATTCATTAAGTGGAAGTAGATCATCATAAAGGTCCTCATCCTCATTGTCTTCACATTGAATAGGCTAAGGTGGAGGAGGAAGAGGAGGGCTTGGTCTTGCTGTCTCAGAGATGTCGGAGGTTTCCACCAGGAAAGACAAGCACATTCATTGTAACTTTTACTGAAAAAAGTGTAAGTGGACCCACACATTTCAAACCCATGTTATTCAAGAATCAAATGTATGGGTATACACAAAAAGAAAATTGCCATATAGAGGAAGACGTAGCTATAAAATTTATACAACTCTAAATCAGTAACATCTGACTTAAAACTAAGCCCACACCTCTCCTGTAGTGTAAATTGCATGTTGTTGTGACTATTACAGCCCTCATGCTCTGAGGTCCTTCTCACTTGCAGTCACAACTATTATACCAGGCGACTCAGGTTTCTGGAAGCAAGACCTCCAGGTAAACGTGGTGTTGTGATTTCCATGCCCCCCCCCCTTTACCTGGAAGTCAGTCTTCTGTCACCTCCAATATCCAGAAAGTCATAAAATCTGAAGGACTGTTTTGTTTTGTTTTCTTCAACTACATCTCTTCCAGAAAGCAGCTGCTGAAGAGTGGGTAATGACAAAAAATATCTGAGAAAACTCGAGTACTAAGGATAAGAGCGAATGTAAAGGAAGGTTTATTGCTTACTAATGACTTGAAAAAAAATACACCGGAGATACAAAAGCTCAGAAGCAAAGAAGAAACAAGGGAAAGAGACAGAAAAGAAATTAGAAAAAGATTACAAAACAAGAGAAGAAAAAAGTGGAGGAAAAAGTGAATGAAAGGGGTGGTGTAACTACAGCAGGAGGAGCCCCGCAGCAGTGATGCTGGTGGATACTCACAGGCTTGCTTCCTGGGCACATGTGCAAGAGCTTCCCTAGAGCACATACCTAGAAGTCAAGCAGCTAGATCACAGAGTAGAGTGTGCATAAGTTCAACTTTAACTGAGTTTCCAATGTGGTGATTCCCAACAAATCCATAGTGACAAAAAGGATGTCAGTGATTGCCTGAGACTATGGGTTGGGAGAAGTGAATGGCTGCAGAGAGGTAGTGTGTGCACATTTGCGTAAATTCATTAACCTGTGTATTTTAAACTAGGTGTATTTTATTGTATGTAAACTATGTTTCAATGAATTTAGTCTCAGCTGGGTGCAGTGGCTCACACCTGTTAAGCCCAGCACTTTGGGAGGCTGAGGCAGGTGGATCATTTGAGCTCACGAGGTTGAGACCAGTCTGAGTAACATGGCGAAACCCCATCTCTATAAAAAACACAAAAATTAGTCAGGCCTGGTGGTCCACGTCTGTAGTCCCAGCTACTGGGGAGGCTGAGGTGGGAGGATCACCTGAGCCCAGGAGGTCAAAGCTGCAGTGAGCCGTGATTGTGCCACTGCACTCCAGTCTGGGCAGCAGAGTGCAACACCTTGCCTCAAGGGGGGGGGGGGGGGGGGGGGGAGAAAGAAAGAAAAGACAGAAAAAAATTATCTCATTATCTATACACACTTAATTATTGTATTTTTATAGTATACCTGGAAGGACAAGCCCCACCTACTACGTCCCCATTCCCAGCCTGGTTCTTTTTCTTTGGTCGTGCAATGGTTTTTTCTTTGGGAGTGTATTATTAACCCTTGGCTCTTCCATACAAATTTTAGAAGCAGCATATCAAATTCTGTGGAAAACTCTATTGAGCATTTGAATGGAATTGTGTTAAATCTGTAGATGAATTTAGTAATTCTGGTATTTCTGGTAGTGAGACTTCCTATCCACAGTATATCTCTCCATTTTCACAATGCTCCCTCCTCATAAAGAACTTTGATTCTTGGCTGCCTTATATTAGTGATTGCTATCAAATGTTTTCTTCTTTATTGTACTTTTTAACATTTTGAATAATTGTTCCTAGTGAATAGAAATGCAATTGATTAATGTACACTGATTTTTTAAATCTGTCAGTCTTGCTAAATTCTAATTAGCTCTAATAATTACCGTTAGATATTTAAATCTTCCAAGTAGAAAATCATATAATCTACAAATAATGATAGTTTATTTCTTCCTTTCCAATTATCATATCTTTTCTTTTTCTTGTCTTCATAAAGTGACTAGAACCTCAAGCATTATACTAAATAAATATAAGTAATGAAAGTCAGCATCCCTGTCTTGTTTCCTAACTTGAAAGGAATATTTTCAATTCTCCCATCAGAAATGATGTGGAAGGCAGTGGAGGTGGCTCAATCCAGCCTATAATCCCAGCGCTTTGGCCAAGAACGGGGAGGATCGCTTGAGGCCAGGAGTTCAAGACCAGCCTGGGAAACATGATAAGATCTTGTCTCTACGGAAAAATCATTTGTTTTAATTAGCTGAGCATAGTGGCACTTGCCTTTAGTCCTAGCTGCCCAAGAGACTCAAGTAGGAGAATTACATAAGCCCAGAAGCTCGAGATAAACAGTGAGCTATGATCATGCCACTGCACTCCAGCCTGGGATGAAGAGCAACACCTTGTCTCTTTAAAAAAAAAAAAAAGATATTCAGTGTAGGATTTTTACAGATTTCCTGCATCAAGTTACACAGAAGTTCCCTTTTATTTCTAGTTTGAAAAGCACTTTTAAAAAACATGAATGAACTTTGAATTTTGCCTGATGCTTTTTCATATCATATGACATCATCATACATTATTTTCTGTTAATATAGTGAATTACATTAATTGATTCTGTAATATGAAATCGACCTTACATTTCTAGGATAACCTCTGCTTGGTTCTGAAGAATTATCTTTTGATACTTTGCTGGATTTTATTTTATAATATTTTGTTTGAGATTTTTACACATGTTCATAAGTGACTTTGTCCTGTAATTTACCTTTCCTTAATTATCCTTATCTGATTTTGTTATCAAGGTTTTATTGACTCCACAGGAAAAGGAAAAGTTGGGGTGTATTCCCTGTACTTTTTTTTTTTTTTTTTTTGAGACGGAGTCTCACTCTGTTGCCCAGGCTGGAGTGCAGTGGTGCGATCTCGGCTCACTGCAACCTCCACCTCCCAGGTTCAAGCAATTCTCCTGCCTCAGCCTCCCAAGTAGCTGGAATTACAGGCATCTGCCACCATGCCCAGCTAATTTTGTATTTTTAGTAGAGAAGGGGTTTCACCATGTTGGTCAGGCTGGTCTCCAACTCCTGACCTCAGGTGATCCACCCACCTCGGCCTCCCAAAGTGCTGGGATTACAGGCATGAGCCACTGCACCTGGCCTGTTTTATTTATTTCTCTCAAATAATTTGTATAAAATTGAAGTTATCTCTTCTTAAAGTGTTAGGCTGAACTCTCCTTTAAACGATCTGAGCCTGCTGTTCTCATTACGGGATGATTCGAACTACTTATTTTATTGTTTTAATACTTACAGGACTAGTTATCAATCACCATCACATTAAGGTGTGGCTTTTGGGATCCCGGCTTTATGCAGGAATTTCCTGTAAACCTGTCTGTCTAGGCTCTTGGCTGAACTTTTTTTTCCTGACCCCTAAGCAGTTATTGAGGGGGAGGGGGAGCTCAAGTTCTCTAGAGTTGAGAAAAAGTCCTCAGGAAAAATGCCAGTTTGGAGGCTGGTTTACTTCTCAGGATTCCTCCTGTTTTCAACTACTTTTTGGCCTCTGTAGAATCCTTCCTTTTGTGACAGCTCAGCAAAGTCTGCCATATGTTGATAATGAAAGTTTCTGCAAACTTCTCAGAGACTAAAAAAATATATTCTGTGAAATCTCAAAGTGGGGCACTACTATAGAGAGTCTCCTGAATTTATTTGACCACAGAAACCTTTTCTCTCAGAGAACCTTGAGGAACAAATGTTCCATAGATTACAACTTGGGAAACACTGTGATCAATGACCTGGAAGTACTCTTCCACCTCCAACATGCTGTAATTCTGCCCCTTTGTACCTTTAGAGAAAAATCACAGGCTTCTGAGAGGAGAAAATTATTCAGTTATTCACTTTGAGGCAGTTGGATTAGTGTTGTCCATGACAGCTTTGAAATTTTAAGCATTCGGGGCACCAAAACATGACGAAGTTCACACAGGAAACATTTTTCAGCCTCTGGCAGTTAGAGAGCACATCTGGCAGCAACCATTTTTATATGAGGGCAATTCTTATAATCAAATGTTCACATTTCTGACTAAGCACAGATAATTAAACATACATGTTTATCTCCATTTTCTCCAGAATCCCCACTGCAATGGCAGTAAGTGAATAATAAATGTGTAAACCCATATGTACAAAGAGAACGGGAGAGGAGGCAACAGAAGACAAAATAAGTAAACATCTTAGAAAATTGGAAAGCCAAAAACTAGGCACCAACTGACAGTAGTCTAAAGAAAATAAAATCTAAACCTTCATTAAGTGTACTCATCAATACACAAGCTTATCCGGGTCTGAAAAATCCTGGGAATGCACAAGAATAAGAGGTGCGAGATATAACTAAAAGAAGGGATGCAAAATGGGGCTGACAACAGACAACTACTTACTACTACTGCCAGATCAATTTCTAGTAAGGTTAAGCCAGACAGAATCTGTACCTGGAGACAATAAGAATAATTGAAGATACAAGGGAAGGATGGACATGAAAGGCATTAAATGAATGGCCACATAGTGAATGGTGAAACCCTCAGTTCCTTTCCCTCATGTATCTTCGACAACACCAGCAGACATGATTATACTGCCCAGGCAGGAAATTGAAGGTACCTCTATAGGGATACTGAGTGGCCCATGAGAAAAGATCTATAGATACTAATATGCCACCGAAATTAATAAGCTGTGTCCCCACACAATCACCCAATGTGATTTTTTTTACTAGCTGACAAGTCAATGTGCATGTCCATTTATGACTTTTAATATGTAATAATGCTGCATGCTTAAATATAAAAAGACAATCAGGAATCATCAAACATTTCAAGAAAGCCACTGACAGGAAATAGTTTTTTAAAAAACAAAGGCAATAGAAACAATGTGGGAGTAGTAGATACAGGCTATAATTAGTATCTCCAGAAAGATAAAAGGAGATATTACATCCATGAAACAGTAGGCTATGAAAAGGAACATTCAGAAAACAAGAAAAAGCTCTAAGAAAATAAAAATATAAAATAAAATGCAGATTTTAAATTTTCTTTTTTTTTTATTTTTTTATTGCATTTTAGGTTTTGGGGTACATGTGAAGAACATGCAAGATTGTTGCATGGGTACACACATGGCAGTGTGATTTGCTGCCTTCCTCCCTTCACCTATATCTGGCATTTCTCCCCATGCTTTTAAATTTCCTTAAATCTTCATAATTTTAAAGAGAAACATGGAAATCTTCTAAGAGGTAGACAAGGAGACAGTTATAAAATAGACAGAAAAAATGAAAACATTCACCTTGGGAAAACTGGATAAAGAGCACATGGGAACCCTATATAAAGCAAATATTATTTAAGTGTAAGACATGTAAAAAGTATAGTTATTTAAAAAAAAATACTTCAGCAGTTCTCCATTGCCTATAAGTGTGCTATCCTGCTATTTAATATGGTACCCACAAGACCATGTGGCTATCAAGCATTTGACATGTGGCTAGTGTAATGTAAAATATAAGTGCAAAATTTGCATTAGATTTTATAGACTTAATATGAAAATTAAGAATGTAAAATAGCTCACTGTTTTCATAGTGATTACATGTTGAAATTTTAATATTTTTGATATATTGGGTTAAATAAAATATACTATCAAAATTGAAAAAAGGAAGGAACATGAAGTGTTCACAGAGTGAGCTCTGCCTGCATTGACTTGAAGCTCGCACTACTCACAAATCCTAGCCACACAGAACACTTTGCCAACAGTCAGTGGAGAGAAGCATAGCCAGTTTCCAATTGGGGAAGGGACTGAGCTAGACAGAATGAAGCTATGTTGGCCTGGGCTGTTAGCCAGTAGGGGGAGTGGACACATGTCATCCTTGGCTATCTTCCCGATGTGTCTAGTTTTCACACTGCTTCCTCTGATGTCTTTTCATCATAGTCAGCAGAAAACCTTTACCATACTTGTTGAAAAGGCACCCCTTTTAGAGATTATGTTCACAGAGAACAACCTCTCCCTGCGCTCCTCTCATCTCAACCCAGCTCTACTCCTGACAGTGTGATGCTCAGTGTTTTACTTTGAAGGTAATGGGGTTCTGCATCCCAATTTTTTACACCGCTGGAGGAAGGTGTCTCTGCAAGGTCAAATCCTAACATGACACTATGTCAAAAGGGCAAGAACTCAACAGGAAATGATGGTCAAAAAGAAAATCCAAGTGGTTCTTAAACATAACAAAACACATGCAGTCTCACTGATAACGATATAAATGCAAAATCAAACAACTTAAATAATCCTTTTTTTAATCTATCAGACTGGCAAAAATCAACTTTGACAACTCACTACATAATGAAGCTATAAAGGCATTCTAATATATTGCTGATGGGAATATATTAATAATCCACATGCTTCTATGGAGGGCAGTTTGGCAACATGTAAAACACAGTTACTACAAATGCATTTACCCTTTGATCCAACTATTCTTTTTTAGGAATTTATCCTACAGATATACTTGCAAACACGTGGAGGCAAAGGACTGAGACAAAAAGCAATTACATCAATCAGGATTTAGTTAGAAAAATAGGCACATTCAGTAAACAATACAATACTGCTGTAAAAAAGAATGATAAGGTTCTCTATATATATTGATACTGACATGACATAGTTATAGGCATGGGATCTTGCTATGCTGCCCAGGCTGGTTTTGAACTCCTGGGCTCAAGTGATCCTCCCGCCTTAGCCTCCCAAAGTGCTGAGATTACAGGCATGAGCCACCATTCCCAGCTGACACTGAAACATTTTTCAGAAATCTTCTTAAGTGAAAAAGGCAAAGTGCAGAGTAATATGTATACCATACTGTGTAAAAGAGACAGGAATGATCATAAATTCATATTCGTTTATATAGGCAAAAAAAGATTCTAGAGTTATTCATAAGAAACTAAAAACAGTGTTTTGAAGTAACCTCACAAAAATTCTTTCCCTTACCCTCAGGAGCTTCTGTTAAATATCAGTCCTTTCCTGATTCTATTCATCCACCAACCTTCTAGGGGAAGTAAAAAACACCCTACCTCCTCAGCCGGGTGCAGTGGCTCATGCCTGTAATCCCAGCACTTTGGCAAGCCGAGGTGGGTGGATCACCTGAGATCGGGAGTTTAAGACCAGCTTGACCAACATGGAGAAACCCTGTCTCTACTTAGGAGTGGTTGCACAAGCCTGTAATCCCAGCTACTCGGAAGGCTGAGGCAGGAGAATTGATTGATCCCGGGAGGCGGAGGTTGTGGTGAGCCGAGATTGCACCATTGCACTCCAGCCTGGACAACAAGAGCAAAACTCTGTTTCAAAAATAAAAAAATAAAATAAAATACACTTCCCCCACTCTATGAGGCCCTTCTTTATACACCTTTATGCACTTCAACATCCTATTGATTTCCCCAACTTGTGCTGATAAACTATTTGCTAGTAGCTTCCATGGCAGCCAGATGCAGCGGCTCATGCCTGTAATCCCAATACTTTGGGAGGCCGAGACAGGAGAATCCCATGAGGCCAAAAGTTCAAGACCAGCCTGGGCAACATAGCGAGACCCTCTTCAAAAAAAAAAAATTGTGCAGAGCATGGTGGCATGCACCTTAGTCCCAGCTCCTCCACAGGCTGAAATGGGAAGATAGCTTGAGCCCAGGAGTTTGAGGCTGCAGTGAACTATGATCACGCTACTGCACTCCAACCTGGGCAAAAATGAAAAAAATGAAAAATAAAAAACACTGAGGGGAAAAATAGCTTCCAAAGTCAGCAATTTCAGAACCTTTAAGGTAAATGGTAGGTGTTTGGAGGTTCACACATTATAAAGCTGATTAGAGGACCAGGGCGGAGAAAGAAGGAGCTGAACTTTGTGTATTTATAGATTTGCAAAGACCTTACATTTCACAAAAATCCACATAGTAAATGAAAGATCCAATATAAGCTAATATTGCCTACTGAAATCAAGTCCACAAATCTTTAAGAACAAAACCCCACAAAGATCTGCTTTAGAGTCTGAGACTTGAGCAATTTTAACCTATGACAAAGATTTCTGTGAGATTTGAAGGACATTTATTGAAAAGAAAGTACAGCATTCGCTTTTGTAACTTTTTCCCCAGGCTCCACCTTTCCGCCAACAGCCAGCTCCTTTCTAAGGACTGAACTTCACCCTTGGATACACTCTTACTATTAGAGGAAAAAGGCAGTGCTAACATCCAACCAGGAGTGAGTTAAATATGTATGCTTTTGAAAGAGGTGAAGATTGAGCAGGAACAAAAGAAGATGAAGCTTGCCGAAGTGAAGAACCAGGCAGGAAAGCCTCACTGGGGCCGCTGCTTCTTTTGTTGCAGATGATGGCATTGGTGAAAAACAATAAACTGGGACCACTGAAGCCTTTGAAATCTCTGCACAGCCAAAGCTCTGCAAGTACATCATGGCAGCCTTTTCTGAGTGAGAGCCTCTGCCAGGCTAGGCAAAGTGGGTGCCTGACACATTGGAATGCATGCACTTCTTTCTCAGCAAAGGCTATTAAATGCTGGGTTGATTTTTTGTTTGTTCTTTCAAAGGGAGTGAAGAATAAAGACTGTTTATAAAAAAGGCTGGCGCTTTGAAGGAAGGAGAAAAAATACCTGCTGACAGACATGAAAACATACAAGTTCACAGACTTTCAATCATTCTTAGCACCTCCTGTACATCATGAGCCACATTTCATTTTCTTATCTCTAGATACAAATGGCATTCACCATATTTCTTCAGCACATTAAATATCTCTCTGACCCCTGCCATCCAGAAACACAAATACTGTAGATGATACACATGTTCAATTGCTAGGCAACGTTCTTACCTTCTACTCTGCTGCTTTACTTAGCACTTCTTACCTATGAGACCGTATTTTCACATCAAATGTGAGATCCAAAGCATTCTTCCCAGTAGGCAGAGCGGGAGGCAAAAGTTTTGGCTAATGTCCATCTAAACAAGTGCTTTTCCAGTCCTGGTTTTGATAACAAACCACAGTATTTTCCTATATCTTAAGGTGATCTTGCAAAGTCTCAATGAAAATCCACTCTATGTTTTGAAAGCTTTATAACATTGTGAGAAAAACTGGACAAGTGGTTATAACTTCATTGAAAACATCAGTTAGCAGGGTAAAAAGGCAAGGCAGCCACAGCTAGCAAAATATCAGGAAGCATTTCATTTATTCTTTCATTTGGCATACATATATTACACTCCTGCTGTGTTGCAAGTACACTGACAAGTGCAGGGTACAGTACTTGCCCTCAAAAGGATGAAAGTCTGATAAGTCGAGACAGATACATAAACAGATGAACACAGTAGAGCGTAATGATGGAAGTCTACCCCAGGTATCAAGGAGGCTGAGGAAATAAGAGGTGATCTTTAAGGAATGCATAGGTATTAACCAACTGAATGAAGGTGGGATGAGGGGATATGGCTATCAAGGGTGTATTTCAAGCGGAGGTAATGACACAATCAAAGGCACAAAAACATGAAACAGCCTGAGATTTCCAGAGAAGAAGAAACAATTCTATATGGCTAAAGAACAAGCTCTATGTGAGGCATGAAATAGGTAGGTGTGGTAAATTGTTTTAGTGATTGGCCCCCAATTTGTCCACAGATCTCTATATGCATACTACCCCTTTGCAACTCTGCCACCCCACCACCAAAAGGTAGACTGTTACCCTACCCTTTCAGTCTGGACTTAGTCATTTGACTTATTGTAGCCAATGTGACCATAGCAATTGTGAGGCTCAAAAACATTAGCAACTGAGGGTTGCCCTCTTTTGCTGCTGGTAACCCTGCAACCTTCACCTTGTGAACAAGGAATAGAATAAACATCCATGAATAGTCTCAGTTAACCAGAAATGTATCAGTGATTGAAAATGGGCTCTTCCCTAAGTTCAAAGAAGCAAACTGTATTTCATATGATATAACTGGTAAGCACTGTTTGCTTTGGGGAAAGTCACTTCCCCATACAAAGATGCAGCAGAGTGTTGTGGTTAAGGATGCAGACTCTGGAATCTGATTGACCTGGGTTCCAAATCTGACTCCACCCCTTAGATGATGTATATGTTTGGGCAAGTTATTAATTTCCATGAGCAGTGGTTTCCTTGTCTGTATAACGAAGATAATAATGGTATCTCATAGGATTGTATAAGGGTAAGTGAGTTTTGTTACTATTTTACTTTCTCCTTCTGAAACACCAGCAGTAGCATTCACTGTAAGCAAGGCATTTGACCGAAAAACTCTTTCTGCTCAGATTTCACATTCCTCTAAATAATGTTAATAGAGGATCCTAATGCGCCATTCAACACACAAAATGTGTTATAAATGAATCATTAAATAGCTGAGGTGCAGTGGCTATAGGAAGTCGCTAATGAAGCTAGGTCAGGGACCTAGGGATATTTGTCACTATTTCTTCTTCTACTTAGCCACCTGGTCTCCTTGACGTGAGAGGAGGAGAATAACTATTCAGTTCCTCCAAGGCATTCAGCTGCTTAAAGGAATCCATTACCAAAGTGTGTCACCTCAACTGAAATATTCCCAGCAGCATTTATAAGTGTCATACTCATCTTATTCCACTGCAAGCAAACTCAATCCCTAGGCTGTTATTTGACACAAGCTTCCAGAATGCCTTTCCTCTCTTCCCTACTGTTAATGTCTTACCAAATTTGCTTTACAGCCAGGCAGAGCACCTCCCTGCTTTTCTCAAAGATTGATTTCCCCTTATAGAACTCCAAAGCATCCCCTGCTTCAATGCAGTTCACTGGGGAATGCCTCCAAGACATTCTAAGCTGTCTCATGACCAAGCAGCCAAGATTTTATCATCAAACTGCCATATAAAATTGCAAAACTATCATAACGCATCTCAGGAACGGTACTTATTAGTCAGTCAAGAAGACTGACATATTTTGGCAATCCTGTAAAAATGATTAGCATGTCTGTAAGTTCTAAAGAATCACAAAATCCTGACTCATTTTATCCCAACTAAGATGAAGCATGGCAGCACAGATTCCACAAAGAATAACTGCAGTTACCTAGATGTCAACCTTTCTATAAACACCAGCGTGCCCAAGGTGAAAGTGATTTACAAAACTTTTCTGACTAACAGCCCTCTTGCCTCCAACTTGCAAAGCTCCAGGACCCTACTTGCCTCCCATTTCCCCACCAGCCACATTATGATCCTTCATGGCCAAGGAACTGAGCTACTGCTGTCTCTGGCAGTAACAGTGGATCCCCCAGTTAGGCTTCTTCTTCCAAGACTGAAGTTTAATTGGTTTCAATATTCTTTCTCACTTTTCTCAAACCTCACTGGAGTCATCCTGAGGAACCTCATTAAGTTAGTTGGCGAAAGGAAAAGAGCTACATTGGCTTCAGACAAGTCCTCAAGGATAAGTGTTCAACAGTGCCCCAGTTCTCCCAGACCACCTAGCTGGCCAAGCAAGCAGTTGTGATTGAAAAGCCAAGTGGACAGACCAGATAATTCCAAAAATAGGGAAGATGGCCCACAGTTTGTTTCTAGGAGAGGCAAATGGATGACTAATAGATGAAGATTGGTTTCCCCACCAGCACACATGAGAAAAACATGGTCACAAGCCAGCTCTCCACTCAGAAGCCATAATTTTTTTGCTCCATTTCATGAAAATGCAGAGCTGCTTAAGTTGATAGCAATGTGTAGGGAGGTAAAATCATCCATATAAACTTTACGGAGTTAATAGGGAAGAAGGGGGGTAGAGAAACAAAAATAAACCAAGCTTGCAGCACATTCAGTATTAATCATTAGGTCCGCTGGCTCTCTGACCCGCATCCTCATAATTTTTCAGCTGCTTATTGCACCAGAAATTACGTAGACTCTGTCATAAGATTATCATTTACTTTAACTGCTCTATAGATAACAACTTGAACATTCTGAAATGTTAAGTTTTCCATTCGATATATTCTTTCACGTCCTGAATACGAGTGAAACTACTGAGATCAGCTGGTCTGAAGGACCCCACGAGAAGCCGACTCACCAAAGAATGCAGCTTCCACATCCTGGTGACTTCATCCCCCTTACCCTGATCAATCTATGAACCCAATTTTCCACCCCTTTGCCCTCCACAATCCCCTGAAAAACCCCAACCCAGCACTCCTTGGGGAGATGGACTTGAGTATCTCCTCTCACCTCCTCACTCAGCTGCCCGGCAGTCATTATACTCTTTCTCTGCTGCAAGCACTACTGTTTCATTATAGTTATCTGTGACTGCACAGTGGGTATACGAATCTGTTGGTCCTGTAACAGAGGCAACATGGCAAGTACTGTATTTTTCTATTTGATGATTCAATTAGCTAGAAAAACCACGACTAGGAAAGTCAACAAAAGTAAGAATTTTTGTGTGTTACCACCTAAGGACAGACTTACTTGCACACCCTTGTCGCCATCTAATTGAAATCACTACCTGACATCCTTCCCACCCTCACACCAGGTTGCACAACCCAGCAGACATAAAAAGCAGAGCTCAAGGGTCACATACCCTAAGGACTGGTAAGCACCAACCCTACACTTTTGTTTCTACTGCCTCTTTGACTTCTCAGACCCTCAATCCTGATTGCCCATTTGACTCTATTGTGCCTTCTTTGTCTCCACCTTAGCAACTGGCCACTCAGAATTTGACCTCTTTTTTGATGGCCTATAAAGCTGCTATGTGTCAACTACTAAGTTAAATTCTTTAAAATTACCTCATTTAATTATCATTTAATTAACTGTCTGATGTTGATGTTATTACTCTTATTTTTATAAATGAAGAAACCAAGGCCCAGAAGACTTGGGTACTTGTTCAAGACTGATGGTATCAGCCCAATTGTTCCCACTCTGCTAAATTCTTACTCTGTGCCCTCTTCAAAAAAAATAAAAAAAAAAAAAGGTTATTGAGATTTAATTCACATATCATAAAATTCACCTGAAGTATATAATTTAGTAGTTTGAATTTTTTTGAGACTGGATCTCACTCTGTCACCCAGGCTGGAGTACAGTGGTGCAATCACACTTCACAACAGCCTCCGCCTCCTCAGTTTCCCAAGTAGCTGGAACTACAAGTGTAAGCCACCACACCTGGTTAATTGTTTTAAATTATTTGTAGAGATAGGGGTCTCATGATGTTGCTCAGCCTGGTCTCAACTCCTGGCCTCAGGCAGTCCTCCCTCATGAAGTGCCGTGATTACAGATGTGTGTCACTGCACCTAGCCAGTAGATTCTCCTATATTTACAAAGACATGAAACCATTTGCCCAATCTAAGTTTAAAATATTTTCCTCCCCCCAAAATGGAATACATGTAGACAGTCACTTCCCATCCTCACCATGCCCTGCCCTAAATCCAGGCAACCATTTAATTATTACAACAAATCTTAGGTGATTAGAAATCTACTTTCTGTCTCTGCAGATTTTCTCATCCTGGATAGTGCATATAAATGGAGTCATACAATATCTAGTCTTTTGTGATGGGCTCTTTCATGTAGCATAGTGTATTCATGGTTCATCCAGATTTATGGACGTACTCACTCCACCATTCGAGAAGTCATGTCTCCCTATCCACTCTTATAACCAACTCTATCTTGTTGAGACTTATACCCTGGTATGACAGAGATCAATAAGAATCCTGATATTTATTTGCATACAATGGAGCTTATTATAATTACTACCTTACAAATTAATCCTGTCTCACCAAGTTATTACTATATAGAGTGTAATAATGAATATTAATGTCCCCCAAAATATATCCAAATCCACCTGGCCAATGGAATTCTATTCTTTAAAGTAATCATTAATATTTCCTCCACCATTGATGATTATTTACTTCAGAATTTGGCTTTCCCCATTTTCATGTTATCTCCAAAGGCAAACAAACCCAATCTTTGTATTTCCCTAATTGAATAAGGAAATTTTTTAATGCCTCCAATTTTCAAATAAGATGAATGGATATAGTAATGCAAGTTACTTTTTTTCTTCATAGCCATGAAATTGTCCCCATTTCAACAAATCAAGCCACAAGTTTGTGTGTGTGAGTGTGCGTGCATGTGTGTGTGTGCACGCATGTGTGTGTGTGTGTGTGTGTGTGTGTGTGTGTGTGTGTGTCTGACACTGCGTGGGTTTGTCTGGGAATGCTAACAACCAAGTTAGAGAATCTCATTACATAGAGTTTTCTGGCTACGTTTTGTGCTTTAAAATTAGGTCTCTGCTTGAAATCACAGCCCATCCTTGGCTCTTTTCAGTTCTGAGGTCTCTTCTGACTAGTGAAGTGTTGACATATTGCTGTTCACTTGGGAGACTCCGGGTTCTTCCCTAAGAGTAATAAAATTCGAGCAGAGTGCTTTTGCCAAGATAAAAGCCCAAAGTGACCTAGGAGGATATGTGCAACTGTGAACATGTGAAGAACACTGGGGGCTAAATGTTGAAAGGGCCTCTCCAGTCTTTTTGTACTGCTTTCTCTTTACTGCGTTTGCAGTTGTCAAATTCCCCAATCAGGTCAGATAATGAACCAATTGATCCTCAACGTGAAGATGCAGGTTCCACACTCAAGCTCTCTGTCCCAGTCTACAGACAACAGAAAGGGCACTTTCAACATTGAGTTCTGAGTGCATACTTTTTAAAAATTCAGACAAATGATGGTCCATATTATGTTCCCAAATGGTTAAGACCAAACATAAAGATGTCACTTCCTCGCTCTCTTTGTTCCATAAATGTACCATAATTCCAATCAAAAGCACAATTATATTTTACTTTGGGAGTCGACAAAATAATTTTAAAGGTCATATGGGCAATAAACAGAAAAGAGTAGCTAAAGTATGATAATTCAGGAAGAATATACACAATCAGATATAATTGTAACTTTGTAATATGTATAATAAAAAAACACTATTGCCAGGACAGCTCACGGCAAGAGAGTAACAAGTCCAGAAAAAAATATAGATTTACATGACAGTTCAATATACAATATGCATATTATTTTAGTATGGCAGAGGAATTGATAAATTATTCAATAAACACTGGAGTAATAAACATTGGACTAAGTGGCACAAAATTTGAAAACAAAAAAACTTAGACCCTCTATCACAATATTTGTCAACTAAATTCCATATGAAGTAGAAAGATAGGCCAGGCATGGTTACTCATGCCTGTAATCCCAGCACTTTGAGAGGCTGAGGTAGGAGGATCACTTGAATCCAGGAGTTCGAGACCAGCCTGGGCAACAAAGCAAGACCCTTTCCCTACAAAATATTTATTTTAACTTAGTTGGATGTGGTGATATCTGAGGTGAGAAGATTGATTGAACCCATGAGCCCAAGAGTTTGAGGCTACCTTGAGCTATGATCATCCCACTGCAGTCCAGCCTGGGCAACAGAATGAGACCCTGTCTCTAAGAAAAAAACACAAAGTAAAATTAACAAAAATAAAAATAAAAAAGCAGAAAGGTAAAAATTTTCCAATAAAAAGATTTTTAAAAAAGAAATTATGAGTGACTGATCAGAGGTAGGGGAGAATCCTTTACTCTAAGAATGAAAGTAAAAAAAGCAACCATAATGAAAAGTTACAGATTTGACTACATCAAAATGTGTATTAAAATGCCATGAATAAAAAACAAAGGAAAATAACTGAGAAAAATGCAACATAAAGGACAGACAAATAGAAATATATCTTTACTATATAAAGACTTTCAAAAATCAATAATAAAAAGCATGCCAATAAAAATTTTGTAAAGAATGGACATAGGAAATTCATAAAAGATCTGAATAATGGATAGACATAAGTAAAGATGATAAAATTCACTAGTGGTCAAATACATTAGAACAAATGAGATACCAGTTTTATCTATAAAATTTGCAAAGATGTGGAAAAACAAGCAGCCCCCTTTTAACATTTAGAACAAGTAGAAGTAAAAATGAAATATTTCTGAAGGACAATTTAGGAAATTCCATTAAAAGTTTTAAAAATATACATTCCCCTTGTTCTAGAAATATCACTTCTAAGAATTTATCCAATGGAAAATGAGTACGGTACTCAAATATTTATGTGGGGGCATGATTAGCACAGCATTACATATAATAGCAAAACAAGTGGTGGAAAATGAATGTCTAACAATGTAAGTGGAGCAAATAGTTTGCACATAAGAGTAGGAAAATGCTGTACAGGTATTAAAATTATTTTGTAAAAGAGGCTGGGCGCAGTGGCTCATGCCTGGAGTCCCAGCACTTTGGGAGGCCAAAACAGAAGAATCGCTTGAGCTCAGGAGTTCAAGACCAGCCTGGGCAACATGACAAAACCCCATCACTACAAAAAATACAAAAAAGTAGCTGGACATGGTGGTGTGTCTGTGATCCCAGCTGTCTGGAGAGCTGAGGTGGCAGGATCGCTTTAGCCTGAGAGGCAAAGGTTGTAGTGAGCCAAGACTGCACACTGCATTCCAGGCTGAGTGACAGAGTGAGGCCCTGTCTGCAAAAAAAAGAAAGAAATATTATTTTGTAAAAGAATAATTAACAGATAACCTGGAAAGGTGGTCACCATATAATGTAATTATGTGAAAAAAAAAACAGTTAGAAATCACAGTATTTAATATAATCCCAATTTTGTAAAATGCATACTTATGTGGGGATGTGTACAGATGTATGTGTATGGATGTATGTAGAAAAGGTTAGAAAGAAAACTCAGAAATGTTAACCATATTATCTCTGAGTATCAAGATTATTGGTAATTTTAATTTTCATAGTTGTACTTTTCTGTACTTTCCACATTTTAAAAATGAACATGTGTTACTTTGAACAAGAAAAAACACAATAAATGTTATTTTAAAAATTGAGTCCTTTGGATTTTGGCTCTTTTTTTTTCGTGATTAAAAAAAATTTTCACACGCCCATACACAGAGACAGAAGCCTCAGGGTGTACATGTCAACTTTCGAAAATCTTTAAAGAAAAAAGTGCCATTTCAAGATAAAGTGCTATTCATCCCATCACTTCTCTTCAAACCTCACAGAAAACACATATTGTTCCTTAAAACCTCCCATCTCTCCCCACACCGCCTAACCCCATCCCTACCCCAAGAACAAATTGCAGGTGAAAGGCTGCAGCCCACAGCATGGCCAGCAGGCCTTGCATAACCCCACCCGGCCTCCCATCACTCTCCCCTCACACCTCACCTCATTCATCAATCCGTAGTAACACTGAACTGATGAATATACCATGTTTCCTCACATTCTCATGCCTTTGCTCATGTTATTCTCTTTTTGAGGAACACCCTTCCTTCACCTTTTCACCCAAATCACCTCAACTTCAAGACTTCATACATGTATCATTTCTTTTAGAACCCCTACTCCAAATCCCAAGACTGATTTGGGTGCTTCTAGTGAGCTCTAGAATGACCTTACATACACCTCCAAGTCCACACTATACTTTAAAAAACTATATGTACCAGTCTTTCCTTGTGAGACTATAAATTCTCAAAGGGTGACATGATGTCTTACATACCTTTGTATTCCCAGAACATAGCAACAGTGCTGAGCTTACAGTACAGACTCAAGAACTGTTTATAAAATTGAGGAGTGTGCCCCCACCACTTAGACAGGTGTCCTCTTTGAACACAAGCCCCACATCAATCTCATAAAATTAGATAGATTCCTGCTACTCCATGAACCTTCTCTAAAATGAGTAAGATCCACAAACTATTGTCTTGCTGTATATAACACTGGCCAGTTCCTCTGAGACCTTAACCAGCCCGGGCTTCTGCACCTTAAGAAAAGTTGGAGAGCTACAGAGAAGTCATAGAAATGATCAAAAGAGAGTTTTTTTTTAAGCACCCCAAGGAAAATTTTAAAATTATAAAAGATATGGGGCCTTTTAATCTGTAATCTCTTCGCCAATCTTCCTGCCTGGTAGGAAAGAAGTAAGCCACAAGAAGTGAGTATAAAATGTCCTTGGGCAGACATGAAGTCTTGGCATTTGAAGAGCTGCTGGAGGAAAGTTTATCCTTATTTAGTTTTTTAGGACCTTCAGGCTACCGCGATCTACCAAGATGTCTAGCTGCAAGCCCTCAGCATCCAAAAGCAAAAATGTAATGAGATAGGAGACGAATTAAGAAATAAACTGGAATTAGGAAATGAACTTGGTAAACATTGTGATGTGTAAAGCATTGTCTTATAATTATTACAACAAATACTTGTAAAAACACTTTAACTTAATGTAAAGATTTTCTTATTGGAAAGAAAACAGCATGAAGTTAACACCTGGGTCTCATTAATATGCATGACAACCTGTTTCCAAGATAAACAACAGCATTCGTTAAAATCATTTAATATAAAAGCCATCACACAGAGACATAAGCCATCCGATTCATGCTGAGTTTTTAATTTAAATTTAGTCCATAATTGGGTTGTATAAGCAGAACATCAAAAAAACTAAACACTTCAGTCTACATTAATTTTGGTTGGAAATTATGGAACTGTAAGTAACATTTAGTTGTGCAATGGAGAAGTAGCCACAGTTTAGGGGTGAGGAAAAGCTTATGTCCATAGCTAACTCATGATATCTCAGCCCAGGAGCACAATGTGTGGAACCTCAAAGCGTTAAAACATCCAGCCAATGCCTTGTGAGTCAATCACACCATGACTAATGTAAATGGGGTTGAACATGACAAAATCTGGCTCTGATTCATCATTTAACACATTTCCCCTTATGTAACAGGCTGCCTCTAGCTGGTTAGCTCAGCATTGTGTTAGTGAGGCCAATAATAGTTTTTGATTAAACAGCACACTCTTCCTCACCCTTCTTCAGCTCTGCTCTGTGTAGAAGGAGGCAGGACTTGACCTCTCCAAGCTGCCTTTCCCAGGTTCCCTTGTGTGTTAGTTTCTAACTAGGTTCAGCCAGTGAGAGATATTGGAGGGTAACTAAAATCAGGAACAAGTATTTCTCTCTCTCCCTCTCCTCCGAGGGTGGCATCTCCTATAGCAGTTAAATGTTCCATGTGAGTTGAGTTCCTGACAGACATTCTCACCAAGGTTCTAGCTTACCTCACATGACCAGGCCTCCGGGTTCTGATAAAACCATCCCATGCCACTGTCCTTCAGAGCCTTAGCTCTGCTGTTGCAAATCTATGGGTTACCCTGCCATCCCATTTGGTTTCTCAGCTCCTTTATTACCAGCTCCCTGAATTAAATTCTCTGTATTGTCAACCAATGAAGTGATTTCTATTTCTAAACCTTCACTGATGCAAAGCTACTGTGTGTTAGGCACTACACAAAGTGCTTTGCATACATTATCTGACTGAATCCTCACTATTTGCCCTAAAATACAGCCCACTATTATTATCCCCATTTTACAGATGAGTAAACTGAGGCACAGAAAGGTCAAGTAATTTGCCCAAAATCATACAGCAAGTAAGTGATGGGTTTGAACCCAGATCCATCTTTATATTCCATACGAAACCTCTACACAACGCTATATTGAACTAGACAATCTCAAAGGTTGCTTACAGCTTTGGCGGTCTATGAAACCAGTCTTCATGCGTTTATGCATTCTATGAATAGTTACTGAGTATCTACTCTGTGCTAATCACTGTTTCTAGGCTCTAGGGACACATAAGTGAGTAAAAAAAAGCCCCAAATTGTTTCCCTTTATTGACCTTCGATTCTAGTGTATGGAGACAGACAATGAACAAATAATTAATACCTTAAATATGTCTGCTGCTGGTCAAGTACTGTGGAGAAAAAAAAGAGTCCAGAGGAAGGATAAGGAACATCATGGCAGCGGGGGGACGGCAAGAGTTGAAATTTTAATTTTCATAAAACTGATTGTCCTATCTGCATTTCCCCTTTCATGGACACAGTAGATAAATGACTGGTACAAATGGATGGTGGAAACATTTCTTCCTAAAGATCCAATTGAATTAAATTCAACAAATATTTATTAGAATCTTCTACAGTAAATATTCTCTTAACTAATTCTCCACTTAATGAATTGTAAAACCTACTGACTAATGTGTGAAGTGCACTAAACCTTTCCTTTTGGTAGGCTAATTTCCAGTTTTTCCATTTGCATCTGCTCCCATGCACAGCGCTCTGGGCTTACCAAAAGTCATTTGCATTTGTTTCCAAAACCTGCCAATTCTACTTGCCAGTTGGTTGTGTAGTTTAATAAAATGTTATGTAAATTTTTAAAGTGTTCGTGAGAAAAGAGTTGTTTCTATGAAAAAAATTACATGAAAAGATTTGGAAAGACTAGTTAAAGGAGAGTCACTTAAAAACTATTGTTCAATTAATTATATGTGAAACAACTACAAAAAATTAAGGAGAAACCCGGTGAGGTGGTTCATGCCTGTAATCCCACCATGTTGGGAGACTGAGGCAGGCAGATGTCTTCAGCCCAGGATTTTGAGACCAGTCTGAACAACATGGTGAAATCCTGTCTCTACAAAGAGGCATCTGTAAAAAAAAAAAACAGCCAATTAGCCAGGTGTGGTGGCATGTACCCATAGTCCCAGCTACACAGGAGGCTGAGGTGAAAGGACTGCTTAAGCCTAGGAAGTGAAAGCTACAGTGAGCCAAGATCACACCACTGTACTCCAGCCTGGGCAACAGAGTGAGACCCAGTCTCAAAAAAAAAAAAAATTAAGGAGAGAATTATTACTCATTACTTTGCAATTATCTTTAGGAACTCACTATACTTTAAAGACACTACCCTGAAAATCAGCTGATGCCCTGTAGGTGTGGTTTCTGCACACACACACACACACACACACACACACACACACAGAAAGAGAGAGAAATTATAAAACTCTATTCAATGGGCTCAACTTCAAAGAAGAGGCAGCCTTGGTCAGTCCTAAGTCCAAAGATCGGTTAATAAATGAACATTTATATATATTGAGAAAAATATAATGCTTAAAGTATCATGTTTAATTAATATTTTCCTTAATCTGACTTTTTCAATTAATTCAGTAAAAAGAATCACTTTAGATAAGAGGATTTCTAGGCTGGGCACAGTGGCTTATGCCTGTAATTCCAGCACTTTGGTAGGCTGACGCAGATGGATCACCTGAAGTCAGGAGTTGGAGACCAGCCTGGTCAACATGGTGAAACCCTGTCTCTACTAAAAATACAAAAAATTAGCCGGGCGTGGTGGCATGTGCCTGTAATCCCAGCTACTCAGGAGGCTAAGGCAGGAAAATCACTTTAACCCGGGAGGCAGAGGTTGCAGTGAGCCCAGATCGTGCCACTGCACTTCAGCCTGGGCAACAAGAGTGAAACTTTATCTCAAAAAATAAATAAATAAATAGAACTGGCTAGCTATGTGCAGAAAGCTGAAACTGGATCCCTTCCTTACACTTTATACAAAAATTAACTCCAGATAGATTAAAGATTTTAACATATGACCTAACACCACAAAAACCCTAGAAGAAAACCTAGGCAACACCATTCAGGACATAGGCATAGGCAACGACTTCATGACTAAAACACCGAAAGCATTGGCAACAAAAGCCAAAATAGACAAATGGGATCTAATTAAACTTAAGAGCTTCTGCACAGCAAAAGAAACTATCATTAGAGTGAACCAGGAAACCAACAGAATGGGAAAAAATTTTTGCAAGGTACCCATCTGACAAAGGGCTAATAACCAGAATCTGCAAAGAACTAAAACAAATTTACAAGAAAAAGCAAACAACCCCATCAAAAAGTGGGCAAAGGATATGAACAGGCACTTAACATTCATGCGGCCAACAAACATATGAAAAAATGCTCATCATCACTGGTCATTAGAGAAATGCAAATCAAAACCACATTGAGATACCATCTCACACCAGTTAGAATGGCGATCATTAAAAAATCAGGAGACAGCAGATGCTGGAGAGGATGTGGAGAAATAGGAACACTTTTACACTGTTGGTGGGAGTGCAAATTAGTTCAACCATTGTGGAAGACTGTGGCAATTCCTCAAGGATCTAGAAATAGAAATACCACTTGATCCAGCAATCCCCATTACTGGGTATATATCCAAAGGATTATAAATTGTTCTATTAAAAAGACACATGCACACATATGTTCACTACAGCACTGTTTACAATAGCAAAGACTTGGAACCAACCTAAATGTCCATCAATGATAGACTGAATAAAGAAAATGTGGCACATATACCCCATGGAATACTATGCAGCCATAAAAAAGGATGAGTTCCTGTCCTTTGCAGGGACATGGATGAATCTGGAAACCATCATTCTCAGCAAACTGACACAAGAACAGAAAACTAAACAGCGCATGTTCTCACTCATAAGTGGGTGTTGAACAATGAAAATACATGGACACAGGGAGGGGAACATCACTCACTGGGGTCTGTTGGGGTATGGGGGGCTAGGGGAAGGATAGCAGTGGGTGGGGAGATTGAGGATGGATAAAATTAGAAGAAATAGCTAATGTAGGTGACAGGGGGATGGAGGCAGAAAACTACCATGGCATGTGTATACATATGTAACAATCCTGCAAGATCTGCACATGTACCCCAGAACTTAAAGTATAATAAAAAATAAAAATTTTAAAATAGCTTAAAAAAAGAAAAGAAATAAAAAATAAGAGGGCTTCTGTGTACATTCAAAATACTGTTATAAATTTCAGATAATAAAGAGAAGATACCAAGGAGTTGACAAAATCCTTAAGTTTGGAAATAGCTAGAATATGGATAAAATAAGCCATGCCTTGTTTACCTTAAAATAAGTTATTATTTGCCTTAAAGTGTTTCAGAAGTGCTTAACTTACTAGGAAACTAGCCAAAAGTTTGTACATACATTAATAGACAGACATATCCCACGTAATATAACTCCCATCATTGATTGGTACAGGGTGGCAGTGAAAGGGCAAGGCAGTTACTTCTCTACATTATAACCATGCAAAAAGTGCTTTGTTCTCCTGCTTAAAAACCTTTAGTGTCACCCTATTGACTGAAAAATCAAGGTCTGATTCCTTATCTTAGTACTCACAATCTGCCACAAGTTGGCCACGACCTAACTTGCCAGTTTCATTTTAGCCTATTTGCAAATGCCTCAAATGAGCTGCATTACTTACTCTTTGAATATGCTATGTGCCTACCTGCAGGCTTTGTGCTTTTGCTTAAGTTGACCCCACTCCCTGCTGACTTTTGAAGGTGATTTCCCTGCTCCTCCTGAGCCCTGCTCCTTCTTCCTCTGGCCCGTTAACTATTACCACCTGTAGAAATTGTATTCATCTTTAAGTGCTCCCTTTTCAAAAACCACTTCTTTATAAAACCTTTTTGAATTATCCTTGACCACAAAATGGGTATGGCTTCAGCCACCTCAGAATTAACTGACCAAGTGTTTTCTCTTCTTTTGTGGTTAGGGTGACCACGTCATTTAGTGCTCAAACCCAGACACACTCTTGAGAGTAAAAGGGTATGCCAGTAATAATTACACCATAACAACAGGCATAAGCCACATCTGTCCCAGGCACACCCAGGACTGATGAACACACTGACTGTCTTGCCCTTTCACTCCCATCCTGTACCAATCAATGACAAGAGTTACATCACATGATTTATATCTATCTGTAGACACAAACTTTGTGCCATTTACTCACTAATGTTAGTTAGGCACTTCTGAGATATTTTAAGGCAGTGGTTAAATGTTCAGTTCCTCAATTATGACTGCCTGAGTTCAATTCTTTATCTCTACCACTACCTGTGTTCTTTGCCTTGGACTAGTTACTTAAGGGTACTCTATGCATATGCATACGAATTGTGGAGTCAAATAAAATCACCAATCTCTACTTGTGTGACCTGGGTCAAGAAATGCAACCTCTCTGAGGTTAAATTATATCATTAATATAGGTTGGTGAAAAAGCAATTGCAATTTTCCCTTTTAATGGCAAAACATAAATTACTTTAGCACCAACCTAACAGCATCCCATATCATATGGTTTTTGTGTGTACTGCATGAAAAAGTGCTTAGAATATAGTACGTGCTCAACAAATAGTTGATACAATTTATATACAGATAGATTTTAGTGGATTTTTCAGACTGACAGAAATGACACTATTTCTTTCTTTTTTTAATTTGAGACAGTCTGGCTCTGGCTCCCAGGCTGCAGGAGTGGCAAAATCTTGGCTCACTACAACATCCACCTCCTAGACTCAAGAGATCCTCCTGCCTCAGCCTTCCGAGTAGCTGGGACTACAGATGCGCACCACTATGCACAGCTAATTTTTCTATTTTTGTAGAGACAGGGTTACACCGTATTGCCCAAGCTGGTCTTGAATTCCTGCACTCAAGCAATCTGCCCGCTTCCCAAAGTGCTGGGATTACAGGTGTGAGCCACCGTGCCCAGCAAATAACACGATTTCTAACACTGTTTCTGTGAGAAAATGTTTTCAGAATCTCAAGAGAGAGCAGAAGACATCTTACCAAAAAACTTCTGAAACACTTCTTACTCATTCACTCATTGAAAGTTGAAGCCAGAACAAAAATCTACTACTATCCTGACATGCTTCAGGCCGAACAAAGAATATATTTTGCTTCTGTGTCTTTGGCAAGCTCACCATGTCTATGATTCATTAGTGTCACAGGAGCTACTGAAATATTTTGGTTTCTATCTCAGTTGAAAGAAATATTGTCATTTCTCCAGTGCAAAACATGAAATGCATTCTGATAGTTCTTTTAAAAATCCTGTTCTGATTAGAATTAGCATATCTATTAGTAACCATCAGTGGTGACATACTTGGCTGAAACAAATATATTCATGAGCCACATAATTCTATGTTGGAGCTTTAATGTAACTTCATCCTCAAAGCCCATTCCAGGTGAGCATCTTACAGGTGTCTGGGTACTGCTGAGGACTCAGCAGGACTATTCCCTTGCTCCCACAGAGCTCTCATTTCTATCTAGTACTCAAAAATATGGGCCTAGTTGGCCCACATGGCATGCTGGTGAGAGACTGCCAACCTCCTCAGGTTACGCGGTCCTCAAATCATATTAGAACCACTGCTGCTATGAGACACTTGTGCAAACACTCCAGGCATTTCTGGAGTTACAGGCTGGTGACCAGGTGTTTCCACATGCACACCTTGGATTTAGCAAAGCCAATATACCACATCTATTTCTCTACCCAGAAACACAGGAGGAGAAAGAGTGAAGGGAAAGAAAAATGGTGCTTGCCAGTGAACAAGATAATGTATTTTAACAGAAACTGCATGGCCTCTAGAATTCCAGATACATGTGTCTGAATGGCAACTCCATCACTTACTTGCTATGTTATCTTGAGCAATTAACCTCACCTTCTGGAGTCCTCAGTTTTCCCATCTGGAAAACAGGATAATAATAGTACCTCCTAGGCTTGTTGTGAGGATTAAATTTAAAAGGGAGAAAAACACACACAAAGCATAGCACATAGTAGGCACTGAATAAATATTAGTTTTTCTCCATGATTTGTAGGTTTCTACGGTTTCTATGTCAAGCGTTAGCATTTGCCAGACGATTCTGTGTCTGTATAGTCCCTCCAGTACTGGGCAATATAGAGTGGGGAATGGATTTTTTTAGCATATAAACTATCTGTGTTTATTTTGTTTTTCAGCAAAATATTGACCTTAAAAAGATAGGGACGAATCTTGATGTTCCCTTGAAAAGAGTTTTCTGTCTATCTGTTTCCAGTCCTACACAACACATCACTTTTCTAGGTCAGATTGAAGCTAGAATAACAGACATCTCAGGCTGATCATCCATTTTGAAATCACACAATTCTATCTTGACCTAATGAGATCTTTATCTTCTCAGAGAGAAAAAAATAATTACTTACATTGCACAGACAGAAATGATGTGTGAATGGCCACTGCTATCTCCTTTTTTAACTGGTTTGCAACACTGCCCCTTCTTCCAATCTGCTCTTCTTATCCAACCCAAATACCTGTCCTTGCCTGCTATCATCATCCTATGAAGATGTAAGCAGTCAGTGGACTGTATCCAAACCATTCATCCTGGTACTGCTGCCTTTCAGCAACAGTCATCAATCACTCCTAAACAAATGTTTATAAGGTTACTGACCACTTAATATGGATTCAGAGTTGCCCAGATCTTTATTACCTATATTCTCTACACTTTAGCAATTTGCTTAGCCAGTCAACTGGAGAGAAGAGTTTTAGGGCAATCAGGGATAGGAAAATGAGGTCAAAGAGTATAGCGGTATGGGGCAATTAAGCAAAGAGTGTCGGCATGAGTCATCAATTTCATGCTGCTTTACATAAAAGTATTGGCCGGGCGCGGTGGCTCAAGCCTGTAATCCCAGCACTTTGGGAGGCCGAGGCGGGTGGATCACGAGGTCAAGAGATCGAGACCATCCTGGTCAACATGGTGAAACCCCGTCTCTACTAAAAAACTACAAAAAATTAGCTGGGCATGGTGGCGCGTGCCTGTAATCCCAGCTACTGAGGAGGCTGAGGCAGGAGAATTGCCTGAACCCGGGAGGCGGAGGTTGCGGTGAGCCGAGATCGCGCCATTGCACTCCAGCCTGGGTAACAAGAGCGAAACTCCGTCTCAAAAAAAAAAAAAAAAAAGTATTGATAATAAACTTTACACAGGTCATAAACACTTTTCAGACATTTCTATTTAGAGAAACATTGTCTTTAATTGTCTAGTATATGAGAGATTTTTTGGATGCTTTCAGAAAGTCAACTCAATACTACATTCTAGAAGAATTGAATGATGACTTGGGCTTCGCTTCTAACATTTTCTATATATATCTAAAACTATAAATCAATTTGCAGGGAAACACGTAAGTTCTGTAACTAGTTGTGTTAAAACTGTTGATATATTATATAATCATTTATCTCCAACCTGGTTTGATATAGATCCTGGGTCAGTCTTAACTCCTAAGTCTTATTATGTAGTGCACACCCCCAAACTTTCTTAACCAAAGATTAACTAAATACAATTTAGCCTTTTCTGGATGCACCACTGTCTTTACAATGAATGGCAATGATTGCATTATCCTATGCATCTATAATACAAAACTAGAATACAATATAATACTAACTGTTCCTATGCTAAGTGCCTCTAGACTATGGTACTTCCTGAGATTCTATGGCTTATTTTGCTGTTTACATCCTCACCTGCTGAACTATAAACTACCATCTCTTACTGTTGTCAGTTTGCCTTTAAGCAGGGTTTCCTTCTAATTAGCTTCAAACAATCATTCATTGAAAAACATTTACTGAGTGCCAATCACGTGCCAGGCACCATGTTGGACATGGGAGATATGACAATAAGAGATACAGTCTCTGACATCTGGGAGCTCACAGTATAGTTGAGTAGTCAGATAAGTAAAGAGGCAATTATAATACTGTGTGATATGTGCTATGATGAAAGTAAAAGCAGAGCACTATAGGGACATCTAAGAGGGGTTACCTAATCTAGATAGGATGAAGTCTTCCTGCAGGAAGTTATCACTGAACTGAGTTTTGAAGAAAAAGCAGAAGTTACTCAAAATGTAGGAGGTTAAAGGTGATTTTCTAAAATGGTGCAGCAGCATATGCTGATATGGTAATCCAGGCAAGAGGTAACGTGGTCTTGAATGGTAGTAGCAGCTCAGATGGAGAGTAGGAGACAGATTAGAGAGACGTTTGGGAGACATTGTTCAACACAACTTAGTAATGCATTGAAAGTTGGGGTGAGGGAGGGATAGAGTGTAGAAATAAGCTTGGGTCATAGGGTGAACAAAGGAATCACTGAGCAGAATAAGAAATACAGAAAGAACAAGTGTGAAGAACAAGATAGCAGCTTTAGCTTTGAACATGTTAGGTTTGGGTGGATATTTTCAGTAGGCAACTTAATATATGGAATCTGGTGTGCAAGAGAGAAAGAGATGCCAAGCTTTTAATCTTGTGGGTAAAAAAAAAAAAAATAGAGAACCAAGTTCATTTAATCTGTGAATAAAATAAGAAAAATTGCTGTGACAGAGGACCTGAGGACTTTTTGGCAGCCGCATTTGTGTGTCTAATCAGCATCTCAAATGTAACATGTACAAAGCAGGTTTTGATTTCCACTCACACCCTGGCATATATCTCTTCCAGTCTTCTGCACCTCAGCTAATGGCACACCACTGCCCACACAGCTGCTCAATCCAAAAGCCTAGAAGTTATTCTTTAAGTCTTTCTCCCTTACCTTCCATATCCAATCCACATCCAAATATACACCCTGCATTCATTCACCTCTTTCCGTTTCCATTGCTCCTACTCTACTCCAAGCCATCATCATCACACGCCTAGTCCACTGCAAAAACAGCCTAACTGGCCAAGCTACCTCTACTCTTGCCCAAACAAGCCAAGGTGGTTCCCAATTTAGGGCCTCTGAATTTGCTAGTCCCTCTGTCTGGAAGTTCTTTCTCCTGACCCTCCACTCATTTCTCTTGTTTAAGTCTCAACTCGAATATCTTATTCTTAGAAAACCTTCCTTGACTACCTTGTTGATTCTGCCTGTCTTTATCACACAAGCAAACAACTCACTCTGTCACAAAATCCCATCTTTCTTCATAGCATTTTTCTCTTTATAAAAGTCATCTTGTAGGTTGCCTCATATATTAATAATAGTCCGTTTCACATCCACACCCCAACGCACACATTGGAACATAAAAAAAGGCAGGAATTTTTATGTTTTGCTCACATTTATATTTACATTTTTAGTACCTAATAAGTGCTCAGTAAATACTTAAGCATAGAATGAATGAAAGTATTTTTTTATCATCCAGAATCCTTGTGTTTCTCACTGCCTGTTTCTGGACTGTATTGTTTTATTCTGTGTATATCAAGATAGCATAAAGTCACAAGACTGATTTTCTTTCTGGGTTTTTTTTTTTTTTTTTTTTTTTTTTCAAGACAATGTCTGACTTTGTCACCCAACCTGGAGTGCAGTGAAGCGATCATAGCCTTGACCTCCTGGGCTCAAGTGATCCTCCCCACTCAGCCTCCCTAGTAACTGGTAAGGTAGGAGGCTGGCCAAACTTGTTTTCTGGTCACGACCTTGCTGACCAAAACAGGATGTGGTCCACACAGGATAAAGTGGAAAAACCAGAAGAAACCAGCAGATGGCGACAAACACGATCCCTAGCTGCCCTCATTGTTCATTAACACAAGACACTCCCACCAGCCTCATGACAGTTTACAAATGCCATGGCAACAAACCAGAAGTTACAGCCCCTTTCCATGACAACAAAGCAGAAGTCACTGCCTCTTTCCTAGAAAGTTATAAATAACTCACCCCTCAATCTTCATTAACCTGCCTCTTAATTTGCATGTAATTGAAACTGGGTGTGAGTATAAATATAGTTGCTGATTCTGGGGGCAATGCCCACAAGGAACATGGAACAACAGTAAAAGATTGTTGTCTAATACCACTGGCTCACCCTTTAATTCTTTCCAGAGCAAAGCCAAGAATTCTGAGCTAAGCCCCAATGTTGGCACTTGCCTGTTCTGCATCACTGGGACTACAGGTGCATGCCACCATGCCTGGCTATTTTTGTTTGTTTGTTTTGGTAGACAAGGGGTTGCCCAAGCTGGTTTTGAACTTCTGGCCTCAGGTGACTCTCCTGCCTCAGCCTCCCAAAGTGCTGGGATTACAGATGTGAGCCACTGTGACTGGCTGATTTTCTTATTTGGTTCATAAACTGGCTTTGAACATATTAGACATTCATTCAATAAAATATGTAAAATTTACTCTGTAAAAATAGATTTTCCAGGAATTAGTAATATGCCCTATGAATGTACTAGAATTCTAATCTATTTGAATAATGATGGAAGAGAAAACCTTCAGTTATAATTTTCAGAAACACTGAAGCACAATAAAAGACATAAAGATCCAGAAATATCACTTAAGTCTTCAACACTTTTCCACTTCTGGAAATTTTACTTCTGTGTAAAGAGGAGCCCATCAAAATGGAATTCCCCCTGAGTTTTCAAACTGAGACATAACTATTTCAGTGACAGGCACCCTCTTGCCTGCCAGCTTCAGCCTCTGGCTACTACCCTGTGGGTAGGCACGCTGACATAAATCAGGACTTCTTTGTCACTTGCCTCAAAGAAAAGCCCAATGAATCAAATATCATCCCTGCAAAGGAGAGGTTTTAACCAAATTGCCCAAAGCCGTTTGCATCTGTCCACTGTCCCTGGTGACCTCCCCAGACACGGATGTCCGAGAGATTCCTCTCAGATGCTAACACTAACCCAGGGTTGAAGGTCAATTATGTTTTTCAATCACAGCTAGACTCAATCATGAGATTATACATCTTCTGGGGGATTCAAGTCCTCTTGCCAACACTCCCCTTGCTGCCTGTATGCCTAGTTAAGTCAGAGTGGGCAGTGGATGAGGCACTATTCTTAGAAGTGCTAATGAATTAAGAAGTTTCTCATTTGAGTAGCATAAGGATACTTTGCTCAGAGGCTTCTCGACTCCTAAATATCCTCTCAGTGCAACTGTTACACAATCCTCTAAAATCATCCTATAAAATCAATAGAAGAAGTTCAACAATGAAAATCTTATCCAGGAAATAGAATATCAATTGTTATGTTAATCAGGCCTGTCTTGTCTTATCTGGGCCAGAAAATTGCACTTAAAATAAATGAAGTTGGGCATGTTTACATGGGTGAATAGAGCAAGGTCCCTGAACCCTTATCCGATCAGGTTGTTTTCATAGTATATTTACCTCACTGGGTAAAGGCCTTCCCTGCAAGAAGTACATCCTGAAATAACTCTATTCCCTATGTAAGGAATGACAGATCCATGGTCAGAAATGCTCTCAAGTGAGATAAAATTATACACACTGCTCTGTTTGCTACAGATTCCATCGACAAGAATATAGGTAATGTAAATACCATTCTGTTGAAGCTCCTTATGGAAGAAGGCAGCTGGAAAACATGGACTTGAAATCTTACGGAACCCAAGGTTGCCTCCATATCAAGGAAGCTCTGCTTTACTGGGAAATAAGCTCTGCTTAAATCACTAGCATCAATTTCTGTTTTCTTATTTACAGCCAAAAAGTGTTTCGTTTTGTTTTCTTAGACATAGAGGAAAGAGATCAAGTATTATCCATCATTAAATCTTGAGAGTTCCACCTTCACTATATATGCAAGTGTGACCACTTATCATCACCTCCAATGCATTTAACCTGGTCCAAGCCACACTCATGTGTAGCTTGGAGTAGTGTAACAGCCTCTTTATTGATGCCCCGGTGCTGTCCTAGCCCTCCCATCCTCCCAACGCTGCAACCAAAGTGATCCTATTAAAAATAAGTTAGATCATGTCATTCATCTACTCAAACACCCCATTCCAAGTTGGTCCCCAGCTCACTTGAAAAAGCCACGTTCCAATATGAAGTAGCTACATTGGTAGTTTAACCCGTTCTGTTTCCATAGCGTACTCCCTTATCCACAGCTTCTCAAAAGCTTTGAACTTTGAAGCTTCATTCACTTAGCTCCCATCTTTAATTGTCCATTTCTCCCACCACAGACCTGTACCATCTTGCTGCTGCCTAGTACTCCAGAACCCTGCTGTGCCCTTCCACCTAGGCTTGCCTTCTCCTGGCTATGCCACATATGAGAACACTGTCCCTACCCTCTATACCCCACCCTCTATCCTCAAGCATCATATACGCATCAAGCATTTATTCATTCATGCAAAAAATGTATATATATATATATATATATATATATATATATATAAACTTCCTAGTATGTGACAGGCACTGGAACTAGGGATGAACTCTGCCCTCAATCTAAGAGCTCACAATTTAGTGAAATGGAGATGAGTGATGACTGACAGAAGGTAGGAGTAGAGAGGGATCTCAGAGATCAGAGCCACGATCTCACTGAGATAACAGCTAGCTAATGTGCTTAACATCTTCCCTCACAGCTTACAAATGTGTCTTTTCAGCAGAAACCTTCTCAAGACAATGATTGAGCCTTGGCCCAGTAGGGTGATGCCAATGACAGCAACTCCAGGTTCTGCAGCAAGCTAATAGGTTTGATCTATGAAGACAGGGGTTCTTCAGGAAGACCCTCAATCCCTCAATTAACATCAGGTAGGTCATTGCTCATTCTGACTACACAAAGGGCATCTTCATCATCATAAAGGTGATTTTTTTAAGGGCTAGTAAACTGGGCCAGTAGCTGGTTTAATGGCTACCTATGTTGTACCCATATACACTTACTTCAAGGAAGGTGTGAACCACAGCCTAACCAAATCCATGTAACAATAAGCTCGAATATATTGTGTTAGATCACTAGTAAGATTACACGACAGAAATTCTGGGAGCACGCAAATGTACCCAGTTTGACCAAAATCAAAAGATTCTGAAAGTATATGGTGATAGAGATATGAAGTTCAAAGTTACAAAACAGTCCAGTTCAAATCTGATATCCCCGTTCCTTCCTTTAATTAAAAAAAAAAAGTTATCAAACTACACTCAAATGACATTGGATCAACAGTGGTAGTTCTGAAATATATTTCCTTTTTTTGTTTGTTTTTGGAGATGGAGTCCTGCTCTGCCGCCCAGGCTGGAGTGCAGTGGCATGATCATGACTCACTGCAACTTCCACCTCCCAGGTTCAAGAGATTCTCCTGCCTCAGCCTCCCATGTAGCTGGTTTTACAGGTGACCACCACCACACATGGCTAATTTTTGTATTTTGTTACAGACAGGGTTTCAGCCATGTTGGCCAAGCTGATCTCAAATCTCCGACCTCAAGCAATCCGCCTGCCTCACAAAGTGCTGGGATTATAGGCGTGAGCCACCGTGTCTGGCCCAATATTTCTAAATACATGTTTTTCCTTTGCTTTTCTGGATATTTGAACAAATACTTTTTAAAGCTTACTCATGGCACCAGTAGGTATCTAACTCCAAGAAATGAAAACTTAAGTTCTCACAAAAACCTATAAATGAATGCTTAAAGCAGTTTATTCATAATAGACCAGAAGTGAATTAAGTTTACTTGTTCCGGATCTGAGTTCAAGTCCTGGATATCGATGTTAACTTTCTGTCTCATTGATCTGTCCAATATTGATGTTGAAGTCTCCCACTATTATTGTGTGGGAGTCCAAGTCTCTTTATAAGTCTTATATATCTGGGTATTCCTGTATTGAGTGCGTATATATTTAGGATCTTTAGCTCTTCTTGTTACATTGATCCTTTTATCATTATGTAATATCCTTCTTTGCTTCTTTTGATCTTTGTTGCTTTAAAGTCTATTTTATCAGCAAAAAATGCAACTCCTGCTTTCTATTTATTTATTTATTTATGCTCTCCATTTGGTTGGTAAATTTTCTCCATCCCTTTGTTTTGAGTCTTTGTGTATCCTTGCATGTGAGATGGGTCTGGATGTAGCATACCAATGGGTCTTGGCTTTTTTTGCCTGTCTGTGTCTTTGGATTGGGGGATTTAATCAGTTTAAATTTAGAATTAATAATAATATATGTGAGTTTGATATTGCCATTTAATGTTAGCTGGCTGTTTTGCCCATTAGTTGATGCAAGTTCTTAATTATGTTGATGTTCTTTATTTTTTAGTATTTTTTAGAAAGGCTGATACTGGTTGTTCCTTTCTACTTGTAGTGGTTCTTTCAGAAGCTCTTGTAAAGCAGGCCTGGTGGTGATGAAATCTCTGAGTGCTTGCTTGTTCACAAAAGATTTTATTTTTCCTTCGCTTATGAAGCTTAGTTTGGCTGGATGTAAAATTCTGGGTTGAAAGTTCTTTTCTTTAAGGATGTTGAATATTGGCCCCTACTCTCTTCTGGCTTGTAGGATTTCTCCTGAGAGATCTGCTGTGAGTCTAATAGGCTTCCCTTTACGGGTAACCTGTCGTTTCTCTCTGGCTGCCCTCAGTATTTTCTCCTTCATTTCAACCCTGGTGAATCTGGCGATTATGTGCCTTGAGGTTGGTCTTCTTGACGAATATCTTTGTGGTGTTCTCTCTATTACGTGGAGTTGAATATTGTCCTGCCTTGCTAGGTTGGGAAAGTTTTCCTGAATAATATCCTGAAGCGTATTTTCCAGCTTGGATTGATTCTCTTCGTCACATTCAGGTACACCTATCAAACGTAGATTAGGCCTTTTCACATGGTCCCATATTTCTTGGAGACTTTGCTCGTTCCTTTTTATCCTTTTTTCTCTAATCTTGTCTTCTCATTTTATTTCATTAAGTTGGTCTTCGACCTCTGATATCTTTTCTTCTGCTTGATCAATTCGGCTGTTAAAACTTGTGCATACTTCGCAAAGTTCTCATGTTGTGTTTTTCAGCTCCATTAATTCACTTATATTCCTCTCTAAATTGTGTATTATTGTTAACATTTTGTCAAACCTTTTTTCAAAGTTCTTAGTTTCTTTGCATTGGGTTAGAACAAGTTCTTTTAATTCCCAGAAGTTTCTTATCATCCACGTTTTAAAGCCTGCTTCTGTTAATGGAACACAGTCTTTCTCCATCAGGCCTTGTTCCGTTGCTGATGAGGAACTGAGGAACTGTGATCCCCTGTAGAGGGAGAGGCATTCTGATTTTGGGTATTCTCAGCCTTTTGAGGCTGGTTTCTTCCCTTCATTATAGATTTATCCATCTGTGGTCTTTATAATTGCTGTCTTTATAGTTGGGTTTCTGAATGGACGCCCAACTTGTCGATTCCCGGTGCTAAAATCTGAGCAACCCACTGTGCCGGCCAAAACAGCAGCGTTAAGATTGATGGTGCTTTTCTGACTCTGCACCAAGAACCGCCACACCAAGGCAGCAGCAAAACCGCCTCGCTGGCCACAAGAGTCGTGCTGGCGGCCCGTGGGGCTCCTCTGCTGGGAATCTCCTGGTGCGTGAGCAACAAAAATTGATCTGAAAGTGTGGCGTCCTCTCGTTCTCTGCGCTTTCAGTGGGAGCTACAATCCTGAGCTGCTAGTGATCAGCCATCTTGGATCTCTCCGAAGTGAAACCAATTCAAAGGCCTTTCAGCAAGTTAATAATTAAACAAAATATGGTACATCCTACTACTTAAACCATATGAATGGAATATAGGTCAAGGGTTAGGTGTGAGGGAAAAACTTTGACTCTAATGGGGCAATATGAGGGAATTACACCATAAGTGGGTTTTAATGCATGTAAATTTTTTAAACAGCAACCAAGATTTTGGGGGAAAGGGGAGAGACTACAAACTGTGACAAATGAATCTAGCTGTATTACAAATGAGTCACGTGATGAAGGGTATGTAGAAGAAAGAAATTGACCTAAATCACTTTGGAAAACAGGGTTTGGATGAGATATTACAGGCCTAAGGACAAAAAACTATACACAAACATTGTACTCTAGTTCATAGATTTGTTTCTCATAAGCGTATATGACTTAGGGATTTTGAAACTACTTTATCAGTATGCTGGAGTTCAAAAGTATATATATATATATATATATATACACACACACACACATATATACACATATCTACAAATGTATATATATATATGTGTGTGTGTGTGTGTGTATATATATATATATATATATATATATATTTGTAGATAATGAGAACTAGGTTTCTCCAGTAAAAAGGTATAAACAAGGAAAGGAGTAAGGCTAACATGAACCTTTTGGTGCTGGGTTGGAATTGTAGGTATCAATATGAACTCAATAGGTTTTTTTCTTAATGTAATTCAGATAGATACAGAAATAAACATAGGTGTGTGTATGCATAAGTTAGTACATACATATATTTCCTAGCTATATTCATCAAGGGGGACTAGAAGCAGCGATATCCCAAGAGCAAGCACATTATAAGGCACAGATGATGGTTTTGAAGGGAAAATAGACAATGGGCCTAGCACATCTTGTGGTGAGGAAAATAAGGGAGTGACAAAAAAAGAAAAGATGAGAGGGCTTGTTGAAAGGACACAGAAACCAACCGGAAAGAATTTCCAATGGCCAAAGTCAAAACAATTTGACCAAGATACTAAAGATAATCTAGGAGTATAACCCAAAGAATAAAATAAATGTCAATTGGTACATGCTGATCCGAATAAATAGGTGAAAAAATAAGTAAATGGGGAATGGTGACAACTCCTCCTTACAGAAGAATTCCAATTAATAAATGTAGAAGGAAAGAGGAACATAGAAAATCACCATTACAACATCATATTAATAATTTCTATGGCAAGATCAACTGATGCTAATATTAATAGCAGGGAATTGCCATAATTTCTAGGTATCTCTGCCAAAATATTTAGCAATTAGAAAGTAAAAATAGTATGTTTACAGTGGAAGGATTCTGAGACACCACCTTATCCAAGCAACCAAGGTTAGCATCACCCATAATACATAGCAACATCATGAATCCCTTGATAGATGCACAGAAGAAAGCACATCACCACTGTGTTATTCTTTCCAATAATACATAAATGCAATCTAATCATGGGAAGTCATTGGAAAAGTCCTAATGGAGGGATATTCTACAAAAACTGGTCAGTACTCTAAAAGTGGCAAGGTCTCAAAAGACAAGGAAAGACTCAAGAACTGTCACTAGTTGAAGGAGAATGACAACTACCTGCAATGCGAGGCGCTAATTAGATTCTGAAGCAGAAAAAAGACATTAGTAGAAAAGCTGGTAAAATATTAATAAATGTTAGTAGATAGTATTATACCAAGGTTGTTTTCTTTTGATAATTGTACTATGGTTATGTAAGATGTCAGCTGGATGAAGCGTATACAGAAATAATCTGTAGTATTTCTACAATTAGTCTAAAATTATGTAAAAATAAAGTGTCCTAAAATGAATCACCTTTTCCAGGAAAACCACAGTGGAAAGCTTACTAATGAAAAGTACCAGACATACACTCCTGTTGGCGAAGAGAATAGTTACTCCTCACACATAATCAGTGAAAAGGAAAGTCACAACAACAAGAAAAGAGCACGTGTCAGTTCTTTCTCCAGCTAATACCTATCAAAGTTACTTGTGTCAATTTTCATCTGTGTTTTTAAGAACTTTTCTAACCATTTAAGCGGACATACAGGAGAAATCACTATTGTCACCTACATGATTAGTGGGATGCTAAAAGAAAGGCATCTATAGATTCATGTACAAAAAAAAACAATTTCCTAAATTTCTTCCCCTGGAAAGTTGGTGTGGCAGCCACCATGAGAGCTAATCTGAATACTTAGAACAAGCAAACAATAGGCCAGAACTACCTTGGCTTGCTCAAAGTCGGGGCATAAGCACTGAGACAGGATTTCGCTCTGTCTGTGACCCAGGCTGGAGTGTAGTGGCGCAGTCTCAACTAATTGCAACCTCCACCTCCCAGGCTCAAGCAACCTTCCCAACTCAGCATCTGGAGTAGCTTGGACTACAGGAGTGGGCCTGAACACCCAGCTAATTTTTGATTTTGTGTAGAGACAGCATCTCACTATACTGCCCAGGCTGGTCTCAAACTCCTAGGCTCAAGTGATTCTCCCGCCTCAGCCTCCCAAAGTGCTGGGATTACAGGTGTGAGCCACCACGCCCAGCCTGTCCATGTCTCTTTTTTTTTTTTCTTCTTCTTCTTCTTCTTTTTTAAATTGTACTTTAGATTCCAGGGTACATGTGCAGATCATGCAAGATTGTTGTATAGGTACATTCACGGCAGGGTGGTTTGCTTCCTCCATCCCCCTATCACCTATACCTGACATATCTCCCCAAGTCTCTTTAAATTGTTCTTCCCAGGCTTCTGGAGGCACTGCAGTGGAAATGAGGATAAGGAAATGCAGAAGGTTACATGGCAGCCTAGAGTATTCTCAGACTAGACATATTTAAATCTAGATTTAAAACTTTATGAATATGACACCAAATGGTATCTAATATCTTGTGTCCCAGGGAGAACTGACAGAACTATGATAAATAATAATAGATAACACTTACAAAATGCTTGACACCATGCTTACATTAATACAATTAATCCCCGTGACTGCTAAATGACAGTGGTGCTAGTGTTATTATCATCATTGACAGATGAGGAAATTACTCTTCACAGAAGTTAAAAAATAATTCAAGTCCCATAGTCAATAAATGGTAGAGACAGGCTTTAGACCTAGACTTAACTTCTGTGCTGTGGTGTCTCCCCATGAAGGCTAATGTCAGAGAGCTCTCATTCTGAAATACCTAAGAATTGGGAACAATATTGAAGAATGTAGAGTTCTATAATACTGATTTCCTATTTTAAGCCTTGTATATTATTATCAAGATTATGCCTCCCGCTGAGTCATATTATATATCCAGTTCGAAATTTTATAAAAATATCACTTGTCTAGGAGTTGATACACTCCTGGTGCAGTCTCATTTTCGAAGTAGGAGCAGAGCCAGGGGAGTGTCCATTCAGCTCACTCTCATTCTCACAGTTTAGCTTTAAAAAATGATCCCTGTGTAATTGTAAAAACAGCCAACTGAGGAACTACTCACACTAACCTATGGAGCTCTCAGAAAACCATTCCAACCCCTGTATTTAGCTGTCGTGAATAATTTCCAAGGCTGTGCTAAGAAACTGTTTGGTGATTGTTTGTATTAAACACTCATTCTAGAATGATTTAGAATATCTTAGAAAACTGTACTCAGATGCCAGCCTGTTAAGTCAAAAGGTTTGAAGAGCCAAGAAGGATGGATTCCCATCATTAATCAAGAACATTCAACTTAAATCACTAGTCCTACAGTCCATTCCTAAGGCTTGAAATGATCGTACTACAGTCTCCACAATCTTGAGGCAGCATAAGTTTCCATTTAGAAAGTAGCTACTATATATTTACATGAATATAAAAAAGTTTACTTATCAACTTTGCTGATGAACCAAAGCGAAAAAAGATTAACTAATTCACCGGAGAGCAGACTTCCAATTCAAAATATTTTCAATAGGCTAAAACCAACAAAAATTCAATTACACAAATACAAGATGGGGGAAGCCTGACTTGACAGCAGCAGTTCATGTGCAAAGAACTTGGGAAATTTAGCTGACCACAATTGCACTTGAGTCAATAGTGTGCTGTGGCTTCTAAAATGACTAATTTTAGAGACTGTAATCTGCTTTCACAAACATAAGGTCTAGTCATTCTTTCTGTGAACTTGGCTGGTCAGTCCATACCTGGAACACTATTGTCCAGTGCTGAGCACTACATTCTGAAAAGCACTGGCAGCTTCAGAATTTCCCTATGGAAAGGAATTAGGATAGTGAGATATTTAGGAATGAGATGTCATAATGCCTGTAATTTCCCTGAAGATATTTCAGCAAAAGGAAAAAATAGATGAAGCAAGTATGGCAAAATGTTAACAACTGTTAAATCTAGGTGATGGGGTATATGGGAGCTCATTATGCAAAATCTATTTTTACGTATGCTTGGAATTTTTCATAATAAATGATAAAAGAGAGGAACCTCAGTGAAGCAATCTTGCTGAAAGGTGGTGGTTGGGGCAGCTAGGGGATTTGTCCTGAAATTATTTACATAGCAAGGGCACATTTTTCACTTATATCACGTCTCGTATATATTTGAAGTAGCTTTGGTAGGGACTAATGCAGATTTGGAGGGCATAAGTTAAACCTCTCAACAAGTTCCTTACTCCTAATATGTTCCTTACTCCAGGCTTGAAAATGACCACAGAAGGCCGGGCGCGGTGGCTCAAGCCTGTAATCCCAGCACTTTGGGAGGCCGAGGTGGGTGGATCACGAGGTCAAGAGATCAAGACCATCCTGGTCAACATGGTGAAACCCCGTCTCTACTAAAAATACAAAAAATTAGCTGGGCATGGTGGTGCGTGCCTGTAGTCCCAGCTGCTCAGGAGGCTGAGGCAGAAGAATTGCCTGAGCCCAGGAGGCGGAGGTTGCGGTGAGCCAAGATCGCGCCATTGCACTCCAGCCTGGGTAACAAGAGCGAAACTCCATCTCAAAAAAAAAAAAAAGAAGAAAGAAAATGACCACAGAAAATTTTAGGGGAGGCCAGGAAGTTTTAGGTTCTCCTGGTGCAAGCTCCCCTCCCCTAGCTGATCCTCTCTGCCAGCTTCATCAAATAAATTGGCTAAGAGACCAACCCCAGAAGGAGACTCTAATTATCACTTTTCATCCACTTCACCCTAAGAGTCCTACAGAACTAATCCCAATATATCTTACATGCCTGTTTACCCCAGTCACCTCCACAAAGTCCCAACCTCCCAACCTACATCATTACCTGAATTCCTAACTTCTTAAGGCTCCACTTAGTCCTCAATCTGATGCAATAGCTTATTTTCAATGAATCCCGAAGCCTGCTTGACATACCCTCGAAGCTCAAAGCCCATCATCAGCAAATATGTCTATATCCTCAACATTTCATTCAGTTTCTTATTCTAAAGGAAGTCTGACTCTTCCCCGAGGTCCCCGCTTCCATGTAGCCCTTTCAGATGGTTGGTGTTTTCTTCCCCACACCCTTCATATCACTTAGAGGACACAGGAATAGAAGAGTGGCCTCTTCCCTCCTCTGCCACTTCCAGACTATTTCTCCTTCCTCTAACACTCCAGCTCACTTAAAACGCACAACATCAGTCTATGCCAATTGCTGCCCCCTCTTAATGGCTGCCCTTCATCAACCTCCCAGTTACTTCATCTCATTCATTTGTTCATTGGAAATAACAGCATTTGGTTCAGTCTTTTTCCCCAAACACTTCCCCCTGTGATTTCCATTCCTTTTGAGGATATTGCCAAGCCCCTTGCCCCACCATTCTTTGAAGTCACTTCTAACCTTTTGTTTCCTATCATCCTAGCTCAGAAACACTCCTATGGTCATATTCTGCATGTCATCACCAATAACTCCATCACCTATATAATGTCAATGTCACATCTCCCTGTCTCCCACATAATCTCAACCCACAATCCATGGAACCTACTATCCTTGTGGTCCCTCTGTCCTTTAATTTCTTCACTTTCTTCACAACCCAACTTAAATTCCATGGTCTAAAATTATACCAACTGCCTTGGATAAATCTGCAAATGGAAGAAGTGTCCTTGTACCTCCCTTCTTCAATCATACTGAACTTATCCCCAGATAAGAATAACTCCATCTCCAAAGCAGGATGGTCCCACTTTAAATATTTGAGAAATCTCTTAAGTGGGCCTTCAACAATGACTGACAATCCTAAATTTTCCTAGTCAAGTCGCTGTCTTTCTCCCTCACACAACACCCTCATGAAACATCAAATAATATAAATCCTCTTTATAATTCTCAGCTGATGACCTCACTTGTTATTCCACAGGGAAGGAAAAGAAACAATTGAAAGAAGCCTACCTTATCTTCAGACCAACAAGTCTACCAACTTACCTGCATCTCGGCTCACATACCTTGCCTTCTCCCCTGTTACTATGGAAGAACCTTCCATGTCCCATCTAAGACCACTCCTTCAACCTATGCACAGGATCCTTTCCACTGTCAGCTATTCAAGCATTTTGTTTTAGCAATTAACCCCTCTCTCTCTGGTGTCACCAGTTTTTCTTTCTATCAGTGTGCTGATGGGTGATTTCCATCAGCATATAAACATGCTACAAAATCTCCCATCTCAAACAAACAAAAAAAAACGTCCTTGACCACATATCCACCTGCACTTTTTCCTCACAATTTCTTTTCTGCTCTTTACATCAAAACTCTTCAAAATAGGTGTGTATAGTGCTCTCTCCAGTTCTTGGTTTCTCACTCTCTCTTCAACCCACCCAAAACAGGCTTGCTTTTGCCTCTGTGCTGAAAGCACTCTTATCAAGGTTGCCAACAACCTCCATCATGCCAAACCCAAAGGTAAACTCATTTCTCATTTTATTAAACTTCTCAGCAACATTTGGCTTACTTAATTATGCCTTCATTTTGAAACATATGGCTTCTCTGACCACACAGTTTCCTGTTTTTTCTACTACCTCTCAGTCACTTTTTCTCAGTGTCTCTTGCTGGGTCATCCTCATCTTCTCAACCTTTAACCAATGGAGTGCTCCAGGACTCAGTTATTGAATGTTATCTACTAAGGACTCCTAAATGGCAACCTCCAGCCCTAACTCTCTCCTGAACTCCAGATTTTATTTTTTAATTGAGATGGAGTCTCACTATGTTGCCCAGGCTGGAATGCAGTGGCGTAATCTAGGCTCACTGCAACCTCCGCCTCCTGGGTTCAAGTGATTCTTGTGCTTCAGCCTCCTGTGTAGCTGCGATTACAGGCATGCTCCCCCACACCTGGCAAATTTTTTTTTTTTTTTTTTTGGTTAAGATGAGGTTTCACCATGTTGGCCAGGCTGGTCTCAAACTCCTGACCTCAGGTGATCCACCCACCTCAGCCTCCTAAAGCATTGAGATTACAGGCATGAGCCATCGCACTCAGCCTGAGGTCCAGATTTTTCACTCCCCATTTCTGTATGGGTATCTAAACAGAACCTTAGATTTAACATATATCCAAAACAGAACTCTTCATCCTATCCCTCCTGAACACCTCCCAAGTTCAGGCCAAAACCCAGGGTATCATCCTTGCTTCCTCCTGATTCCTTACATAACACATTAATCCATCTGTAAATCCTGTTGGATCTGCCTTCTATCCCAATCTAGCTTCTCACCACCTCCAAGGCACCACCATCTCTTGCCTGGACTATTTCAAGAGCTGCTTAACTGTTCTCCCCACTTCTATTCTTGTCCCCTAGTCTATTCTCCACAAAATGGCAAGAGTGATCTTTTCAAAACATAATTTATAGCACATCATTATCCCACCTAAACCTTCCAAAGGATTGCAATCACAATTAGAATAGAATTCAAATTTTGCACTGACTTTTCCCTTAGTGTGGCTTGCTCCCTTAGTTTAGAAAGGTCTCTACTTACACATCACCTCCTCAGAGAGGCATTTATGTGATCACTCTGCCTCAAATAGCACCAACCCCCATCACTTTCTGTCTCATAGTCTTGCTTCATTTTCCACTGTAGGTTCTATCACATCTGTTATTGTTTTATCTGCATATTTGCTTTTGGTCTGTCTCCTACATTTAGAATGTAAGTTCCAGAAGGGCAAGGGTATTTTCTATTTTTTTCACATTGGTATATAGTATTTAAGTGCTCAGTAAATATTTGTTGAATGAGTGCCCGCATCCAGAGAAAAAAATGATCAGGATAATCTGGAAACCATAGCATAGCTTATAAGAAAGAAGATGTAACAGTCCCACAGTTTGATCTAAAACTCAAAGGGTGTTACCTTCTTCTGAGCAGAAGAATAAGCCCTAAAGCTAAGGGGCAGTAGTTACACAGAGGCAGGAGAAGGAAATTTCTAAAAATCAAAGCCCAAATAAGCTGCCTTATGAGGCAGGCAACTATTAGGTTATTTATTTCAGTGACGAGAGGACCAATGTTTACTGGCAGCCTACTGAATGTTAGGTTTTGTATAAGGCCCTTAATATGGGTTAGGCACATTCCTTATTTTATTTAATCAACACAACCATATGAGGTAGATGTGATTATCATCCTTATTTTATAGATGAGGAAATTAACCTCACGAGTCTGAGATGGAGCTTTTTCACTGCCTCCAAATGATTCTGAAGGGCAACTCCTTTCTGACAGGGAGATTGTACAGCAGTAATTTTCAAGTGTGGTCCGCAGACCCCTTGAAGTCCCTAAAACTCTTGCAGGTGTTTAGTAAGTCAAAACTATTTATTAACAATACTAAGACATTAATGGTTTTCTTCACTCTCATTTTCTCATGAATATACAGTGGAGTTTTCCAGAAGCTGTATGACGTATGACGACTTAACTACTATGATAGATAACAAAGTGTATGCTCATATATTCTTTTGTTTTTAATTTTTCTCAGGATAAGTTTTTCATATGGTAACTATTGATAGATATAAGCCACAGAAACAAAAGCACTCTGGGCCCCTCAATAATTTTGAAGAGTGTTAAGTGGTCCTGAGATCAAAAAGTTTTGAGAACCGCTGCTGAAGAGGAATGCAGGATCTACACGTCAAAGGCCTCTGAAGTCCCTTCAAACTCAAAGATCTGAGGATTTCAATGGAATTGTTTAGAAAACAGAGTTAACCACCATGTTAAATCCTGTACTGGTTAGACTCCTAGGTGTGGCAATTCTTTGTTAAATGTCTGTGTCCGCTTCACTGTCTTGGTCACTATAATGGAATTTTTCTTTGGAGACCCAGCATCCTGTATAACCTCAGGGTCATTAGACTCTGTGAACAGGGATGAAGAAATTGCAATCATAAAGCGTGCTCATTCTCAACATCCTGTTAATTTTCGTCTGGGGATTATTTTACTCGGTGTTTTATTGTGGATGTTTGTTTAATGTATATATATAATTTTTTAATCACAAATGTGGATTCATTTGCTTGTTTTCCTATTTTTGTTTTATTTTAGTTTTGTTTTTGTTTGGGATTTTCTGACTTTTTAGCTTTTTGGTTTTTTTTGGGGGGGGTCACAGTTTTCTTCTAATAGGTAATGAGGACAGAAGAGTAGGCAGAAAGAATAGTTAGAGAAGAGAATTTTTCTTAACTAAACACCTACTATATGTCAGATACAATATAATATGCTTTAGCTGTCATTTGCCAAGGATCTACTATATCGGTTACATCACTCAGTGCTTTATATGCACTATCTCCAATTCTCACAATGATCCTGGAAAAGAGTTTTATCAAGTGTGTGATAAACTAACTGAAAAAAATGCCTGTAATAACTACCTTTCTGACATCCATGCCTTTTGGTAATCCCTTCCCACTTCTGCTCTGGGCTGGGCCATAAGACTTGCTTTGGCCAATGGGATAACAGCAAATATGTGCAAGCAGAGACCCTCTCTGTAACACTGCAACCACCACCAGGTGAATGAGCCCAGGCCAGCCTACTGGGTTACAAATGACACACGGCCTAGTTACTTCCATCACCCCTACCAACTACCAGTCAACCAACAGACGCATGAGTGAGGCCATTGACTACCAATTGATATAAATTAATGAGTAAATGAGGCTGACATATATGGAACAGATAGTTCCAGCTAAGTCCACCCAAACTACCAACCCAAAGAATTACGAGCAAATAAATAGTTGTTGTTTTAAACCACTAAGTTTTGAGGTGGTATGTTATGCAGCGTATGCTGAGAATAATGTCCATTTTACAAAGAAGGAGACTAAGGCTCCAAGAAGTAGAGGTCTTTACTGAGATCATTCTATAACCAGTATGTGGCAGGATGAGAATTTTAAACCTAGACCTACATAGTATTACTTCATGTAATCTTTTTATCTACTGTATGAAAAGCATACTATTAATGCTCTCATTTTAAAGATGAAGAAACTTGTACAGACAGGTTAAGCAATCTGCTTAAGGTCACGCAGTTAATAAATGATAAAGCCAGGATTTAAATCCAACTATCAAAGTTCCCAGAACTTCCTGGCCAAGCAGTCTGGAAGCCACTTCTTGGGCTTTCCAGCACCTATTATCAACCTAACCTCCTGGAGATAGACAGCGGATGTATGGCTGCTCGGGGGAGGTGTGGATAGGTCTGAATTCCACTCCTGTATGTACAAAAACCCTCCAAATGTGAGAATAGGAAGCGGGTAGAAAGAGAAGAGGGTGTGTCGTGGGTCAGAAACAGCTCTCCCCTGGTTTTCATATTCCATGATGGAACTCTGAGGTGTCTGAGAATTCTGAATTTGAACCTGCCATGCTAGGTCCTCATAAAAGGTATACCTATAGTGGTTCATTCAGTTTCTAGTTTTTAAATGTTTAGGTGGTTGTTCCAGAGCTAGGAGAGAGCCTGTCTGATTTGTACATTTGTTTTATAAAGTTATAAAAATGGAATTAAATGAGAAGACATATCAAAAAGGCGATGAAAGTAGTTAAAATTTAAGGGGAAAAATAAGACTCCATAAAAAAGATACAAACCAATTCTTTTTATTGTTAATTAAATTAAAAATACAGATCAATTATTTTTACTTTTATTTTGAGACAGGGTCTGGCTCTGGCGCCCAGGCTGGACTGCAATGGTGCAACCTCAGCTCATTGCAGCTTCCACCTCCTGGACGCAAGTGATCCTCCCACCTCAGCCTCCCAAGTAGCTGGGGCTACAGGTGTGTGCTACCACACCTGGCTAATTTTTGTATGTTTGGTAGAGATGGAGTCTCACTGTGTTACCTAGGCTGGTCCCGAACTCCTGGACTCAAGCAATCTGTCCACCTCAGCCTCCCAAAGTGCTGCAGATTATAGGTATGAACCAGCACACAGCCACTTGTATTTGCTTTTAGTTAGAGGTAAAAAGAGAATGGAAGTAGTCTGGCACAGTGGCTCAAACCTGCAATCCCAGCACTTTGGGAGGCTAAGGCGGGCAGACTTGAGCCCAGGAGTTCGAAACCAGCCTGGGCAACATAATAAAAATTGGCCTAGTGCAGTGGCTCACGCTTGTAATCTCAGCACTTTGGAAGGCCAAGGCAGGTGGATCACCTGAGTCCTGGAGTTTGAGACCAGCCTAGCCAACATGATGCCCATCTCTACTAAAAATACAGAAATTAGCTGGGCTTGGTGGCACACGCCAGTAATCCCAGGTATTCAGGAGACTGAGGTGGGAGAATCGTTTAAACCCAGGAGGCGGAGGCTGAGTGAGCCGAGATCACACCATTACAATCCCAGCTGGGTGACAGAGAGAGACTCTGTCTAAATAACTAAAAATAAAAGAGAACGATAAAGAACTACCCCTATATATTAAGAGGTTGTTATGGACTGAAGGTTTGTGTCACCTCAAAATTCATATGCTGAAACTCTAACCTCCAATGTGGTGGTATTTGGAGGTGGAGCCTTTGGAGGGTAATTGGGTTTAGATGAGGCCATGAGAGTGGAGGCCTCACAATGGATTAGTGTCCTCATAAGAAGAGGAAAAGAGAGCTCTCTCTTCATGAGCACACACTAAAGAAAGGCCAAGTGAGCATACGGTGGGAAGTCAGCCATTTGCAAGCCAAGAAGAGGACCCCCACCAGAACCTGACCATGTTGGGGCACCTTGATTTCAGACTTCCAGACTCCAGAACTGTGAGAAAATTACAGTTCTGTTGTTTAAGCCACCCAGTCTATGATATATTCTTATAACAGCCCAAGGTGACTAAGACAGAGATTTATTAGCAATGGGTATAGAACTTTTATTTAAATGTGTTTTCAACATTAGTAAAGGTGATTATACATATTTTTTAAAATCCAACTATCTCTGATTTCAGAGCTTGTACTGCTTGCCAACTTCAGCCTGTCGGTTGTGGTTAGTTGAGGGTTCCAGTTAGCTGATTCTTGCCTGTAGAAGAACTGATTGCTCTAGCACTGTATTAGCAACCAACAAGCTTGCATTTAAAAATGCACCACACAACTCTATATACACAAACACAAAAGTATAAAAGAGAAAGAGCAATGGAGATGGAAGAAGACTTGGGAATGTGAGTTATTCAAAAGAAAACACAACAACAACAAAACATTGGAAAGTAGGTCTGGTTTTATAAATAGGAGATAAGAAAAACTCATTAAAATAACCAAAGCACTAACAGGAATATAAAACAGCAGCTCATGAAAAAGGGTATTTTAAACTGGAACTGAAGAAGCTAGCAGGCACGTGGCTTGAACAAAGAGGAAAGTGTTCATTAACACTAAAAGCACTGCACTCGCTGCTCATCATATTTACAACATGTCCTTCTACTGACTTTCTGCTGTCTACATGCTGCTTGGCACTGAAGTTATTTAGGTTGGAAAAGAGAATGTGGAAAGAGGGAGCATTAACACCTACCGAAGATGGCTTGGGAAGAGCACTGGACTGCAACTAACTGGCCGGGTGACCTTGGGCATGTTACTTTCACCTCTACGAATCTTAATTTCCTATCTCTAATGCCCCAGTGCAGCTCTAAAATTGCAAGATTCTATGGCTGTATTAAAGGGAATGTGGGGACCAGCAGTGATCCATTGCTACTAAGATGCAAAAAAAGAACAAATAAGCTCTCAGAGAACAGTGTTCCTTCATTCACTCAAAAAGCATTTATTGAACACCTACTATTTGTCCTAGGCTTTGTTCTTGTCCTTGAAATAATAATCCAGTGGGGGAAAGAAAAATGCCAACAAAAAAATTACAATTAAATGTGATAATCCCTGCCGTAGATATACAAAGCACAGAAGGGGCCCTATTAATAATAACAATGCTGATGCCCCAGCTCTTTGAATTAGATGCACCCAGATTGTATCCCAATTTAGCTACTTACTAGCTGTATAACCTTAGGCAAATCACTTAACCTCTCTGAGCCTTGGTTTCCTTGTGTGTTCTCACATAATAGACTCTGCTGCTACAGTGTGAGCTACCTAGGGGCTTGATTCTCAAACCTCCACACAGGAAAAATATAGTCAGTTGGGAACTAAAGCCAATTGGAGAAGATTCATGGGGAATAAGATATGAGAAAGAAGACTATGCAGACAATTTTTTAAAGGTTGGCTGTGATGGGGAAGAGGGAAATGGGATGGTATCTAGGAAAAGAAGTAGAGTCAAGGAAGAAGTTTTTTAATAGAAGCCATACAGTTGGGCGCGGTGGCTTATGCCTGTAATCCCAGCACTTTGGGAGGCCAAGGTGGGCGAATCACTTGAAGCCAGGAGTTCGAGACCAGACTGGCCAACATGGTAAAACTCAGTCTCTACTAAAAATACAAAAATTGGCTGGGCACAGTGGCTCATGCCTGTAATCCCAGCACTTTGGGAGGCCAAGGCAGGGGTCAGGAGTTCGAGACCAGCCTAGCCAACATGGCAAAACCCAGTCTCTACTAAAAATACAAAAATCAGCCAGGTGTGGTGGTGTGTGCCTGTAATCCCAGCTACTCAGGAGACTGAGGCAGGAGAATTGCTTGAACCTGGAGAATGGAAGTTTCTGTGAGCCAAGATCATGACACTTCACTCCAGCCTGGGCAAAAGAGCGAAACTCCATCTCAAAAAAAAAAAAAAAAAAAAAAAAAAAAAACCAAAAGAAACAGATAATTTGAACATGGTGGTGCATGCCTGTAGTCCCAGCTACTCGGGAGGATGAGGCACGAGAATTGCTTGAGCCCAGGAGGCGGAGGTTGCAGTGAGCCAAGATTGTACCAATGCAGTTCAGCTTGGGCAATAGAGTGAGACTCCCAAAAAACAAAAAAAGAAAAGTCATATAACATTGTCGTTGTTTAGGTAAAATCAAGAAAAGGAGGAGACACTAATAATGCTGGAGAGGGCAGAAGTAATAAGAATCTAAGTCTCTGTGGAGGCAAGATTGGACAGAATCTAGAAGGGTCTAGGCTGTGAGAAGAACACATTTTCCTAGCAAGAGAATGCACACATTCTCCATTGTAAACGGGAAAGACAACGGTTGCAGGTGTAGTTAGGAGGATGGATTTCACAGTGGCAAGATGAAAACGTTCCCATTTTCTGGATTCTGTTTACTCAGTGCCACATGAGGTGAGGTCATTAGTGAGCTTAAGAAAAAAGGGGTGGGAGAGGGAGATTTGAGCAGAAAGGAGAAATAGGTCATCTCAGAAACTGTCTTCAGAAAACCCTCACTAAGGATGAGAGAAGTAATGGACAGTGTCAGATGTCCATCTGAAGTTAGTAATGAGTGAAGACAGCCAAGTTGTGAAAGTCTCAGCTGCAAGGAAATGGAGGTGAGAGGGAACGAGGATCGGATAGCTAAGCGTTAAAGTATGACAGCTCAGTGGCTGTGAAAAATAGAGGAAAAATGAAAGCGACTACAACAATACTGTGGACTGGAAGCTGGGGAAAAAGTAAATCGACACAATGGTGAGCTGATGAAGACAGAAAATGTGATGAGGGTCAATGGATTGGAGGTCTAACCTGATAAAGTTTAGAGACATCAGCAGTGGAGGTCAAGATTTCTAAAATAATGTGGTTTCTGGTGATTAAAAAAAAAAAAAAAAAAAAGGGCTAATGTATGACCAAACGAGTGTGTAGTTGAGGTGGGTGGAGAAAAAGATCATTGAAATGAAGGGGTCAAGGAAATGAAAAGTCAACCATGTGAATGTTAAAGTCACCAAGAATGATGACCAGAATCAAGGTGGAAAGGATAACAAAGTCTAGAGAGAAAGACTCTTCCCTCCAAATTTCTATAAATCCCTCAAGCTGCTGGGGCATGAGTTAGAAGAACTAGGACAGAGATCCCAGCCACTCTGTGGCCATGCCTTCCCTTCCTGTCTTAAGCCCAGGTTCAGGGGATCCAATACACCTCATTGCTGGTCCACTCTCATCTCCTCTCACCCTGAAAATCTTCCACTTTCAGACAACTCCTCTCTAAATTTCCAGTAACTGAGAATTTTAAAAACAATAGCCTCCTGGGGCAAGTAAAGTTTCTGACGTTCTTGACACAAATATGTAGAAGTCATCTAGAATGGTAAGAGGAATCAACGGGAAGTGAGTAACCCATGAACTAGGTCTTTAATAAATAAGGGGGTGTAACCAGGAGGTTGGTAGGTGACAGCAATGAGAAGGGTAGAGGGGTGGTGCATTTGTGGGAAAAAGAAAAATGATCCTAAAGGGATTTGGGGGAACAATAATTCTCAAAGTCTCCTCCAAGCAACATTTATCTAAGAAGCAGCCACCGGATCAGTTATGACAGGAGGTACGGGACATAAGGGTATAGGGACTTTGGCCATGACAGACAGGCATTTGTAGAGGGCACAGTAAGGACATAGAGGAAGTGGCTTTTGTCAGATTAGAAAATAAATAGAGCAGTATGAAGGGTGAGCAGGGGTCAGGAAGGCTTGGGAGGTGAGGCACAATGGGATTCGTTCTGACAGTGTCTTGGAGGAGGGCAGTCAGTTCCCTTTAGAACTGAGGTGCAGAATATTTCATTCAATGATAGTCTTCATGTCTGCCTTGGCCACATTTTTGGCCCACATGAGGCAGTCTGAGGGCTACTCAATCAGGATTCCTATGCTGAAAGGGCCACTGCACCTGGGGCAGCAGTCTCCTTGAGGCTGACACAGTGGGACAGTGCTGGTGACCTGTGGTGTGCAGCTCCTCAGGCCTCACCCAACTTAATGTTTGACAGCTGCAGCAGCAGCTTATGTCTGTGCTTTTTTACAGAGTAACTTAAATCCAATTTTGTCTGTCTATAACACCTTACAGGAATACTGATATAATTCCTTCCTCAATCTCAGCTCCCTCTCATTCACCAGGCCAGTTCTGTAAGAACAGGGGCAAGTGGGAAATATGTACAGTGTAAAAATAAGAAATTAATCCACCCCACATGATCTCCAGCTTCATCTGCATAGGAAAGTGCTCACAGCAAGAGAAGCTCACCATTATTCTTCCCTCCCTGAGTCGTTGTCCTTTGTCAATGTTGTCCATCCAGGCTGCACCAGCTTGGAGCAGTTCTGTGTCCTCGCTGACGAATAGAGGAGTCCCAGGTCCCCAGAATGCTGCCTCAGCTTAGGACTAGACTCCAAAATCAAGGAAGAATGAGACTACATCTAGGCCAGTATCCAATCACCAGCAGGTGATATTTATTCCATCAGTGGGCAGAGTCACCTCTACCTCTACCTGTGCAGGGTCCTTCCCATGCTCAGGGATGGTCTATTCCAAGGTCTCTAAGCATGTAGATCTATAAGCCAAGTCAGGCTATAAACCTGAACAGTATTAAGACATCTAGTAAGTTCTCAAGTGATACTGATGGGACTGGTCTGGGATCACACTTTGAAGACCACTGCTCTGTATTAGAATTTTGCCTCCACGTGCACCCTTTGCAATCACCTCAGCTTCCCAGTCTAGACCTGATTTACTGAAATTAACTGAGCACTACATTCTTCTGGGAGAGCTATATCCTTAAACCAACTCCTCCCACCCCATTCCCCACCAACTTCTCAGCTCTACCAATGGCAATACAGGCTTCTAATCACTAGGGCTTGTAATATCTATGTCTCTTATTCAGTTCCTGCCTATAAAGTCATTCATCAAGTCCTTCTCAAAATTTCCTTTAAAATATCTCATGCTGGTAGGATACAGTGGCTCATGACTATAATCCCAGCACTTTGGGAGGCTGAGGTAGGAGGATCGCTCAAGGCCAGGAGTTTGAGACCAACCTAGGCAAACTAGCAAGATTCCCTCTGCAGAAAAAAAATTAATTAGAAAGGCATGGTGGCACACAACTGTACTCTTAGCTACTTAGGAGGCTGAGGCAGGAGGATCTCTTGAGCCCAGGAGTTTGGAGTTTGAGGCTGCAGTGAGCTATGATTATACCGCTGTACTTCAGCCTGAGCAACAGAGTGAGACCCTGCCTCTTAAAATATATATATATATGTATATTTTAAATAAAAATAAATATATATATATATATATATATTTTAATGTCTTATGCCTTGCCTGGGTGACAAAGTGAGACCTTGTCCCTTAAATATGTGTGTGTGTGTATATATATATATATATATACACACACACACGTATATATAT